>NW_027210606.1:8287500-8720000 GCF_029030835.1 Brachyistius frenatus | reverse complement strand
GAGAAATCCTAAACTTGACAGACCTTAGCAGAAGCTTTAAGTGGACAACCCCTGGTTTGCCAAAAGAAATGATGGCGAAAACTTGAAAAATAAGGCAAAAGTTGTAATAAATGGGACTCATCCTTCAAATTCTTTCATCTCCTGTACACTGGCTCAATGAAAGATGTTCTTAGTCTAATAAAAGGTGAGGGCCCAGCATCAGGCCGCTCTCTCTGCAGGATAGGGGGCCCTTGGGTGGGCTACATGCTAGAGAAGCTTGGTCTCTGGAGCGGTGGAGGTTGACACAGAGTCCCCACCCAGAGTCCAGCGGGTGTTTATGAACAGTGGGCCTGTTTTGGAAGAGAGTGTCCACACCACAGCTGTTGAACAGTTCAAGGCGGAGAGTCCTTCTGGGCAGGGGGACTGGGCGGTAATGAAAATTCCCCAGGAGAGAAGCGAGGGGAATTCTCCACTGTTATTTGTTATGGGAAAAAGGAGAAGACAGGGACAAGAGGGGAGAGAGGCAGGGATGTCAGAGGAGGGGAAGTGGTGAGAGGAGGCAACTCAGTGTGTGTGTGTGTGTGTGTGTGTGTGTGTGTGTGTGTGTGTGTGTGTGTGTGTGTGTGTGTGTGTGTGTGTGTGTGTGTGTGTGTGTGTGTGTGTGTGTGTTTCTGCTTAGGTGCTCAAGTGGTCCCACCCAATATAAATTAAAGAGAGAAAACAAGAGAATGAGGTGGAATGGTAGAAGGAGACAAACAGTGAACGACAAAGGTAACAGTATGTGTCAACAGCCGTTTCATCTCACGAAGACTATTTGAAATAGCAAGGGGCGTTGGAATAAAACAAGCATCCTCCCAGCACACACACACAGTCTTCAACTTTAGGTTTGTTTTCCTTAGCCTCGAGATATGAACTAGTCATGCTCTTGTTCCAGCTGTACCAGGTCCAGTGTTTTGTCCCCATCTTCTGCTACTCTTGTGTGGGAGTGTGCATGTGTGTTTTTATGTGGACGCACGCACACTCAGGAGTATGAGCTTCTGTTTATAATAAGAGGGTTCCCTACTGTGTATATATTCAAATGGGACTTGGCAACACACACCATCGTCATTCCTTCAGAGTCCAAACACCCTCACCACCCGCTTGCTCCAAACATACACAGACCACAGTTAGAACTTCACACACACGTGCACGCACATAGACACACACTGTGCCTCTGCCCTTGAGCCACTGTAAGAATTGAGGTGAAGTGAGAAAAGAGCCGTCTCCCTCCTCAATGGCATGGCAAGCGAGCTCCAAAGGCTACTTATCAGCCCAATGTGTTTCTACTTTTCAAATCTGCATCATTTATTATGGGCAAAACCAGAATAGGGAAAGCAGCCATGGTCAATATTATGTCTTGGCTCGGTGACTATTACTGAAAAGAACCCTGGTGTCCTGAATACACATGTATGCACACTCACACATGCACAATAGCAGACACATGCTCACACATTCAGTTTGCTGCAAAAAGCCCCCTTACCAGAAAAATCCTGCATCTTCTAAGAAAAATATGGCTGCTATGGGAAAAGAACTACAATGTAATCATTTTTAACTGAACATATAATATAATTATGCGGGCCTTCACAGAAACTCACAAGAACTGATAAGGAAAATACTGCGGCACAAATTATACCGAATCATTTCTTCCTCTGCAATTTTCTTCAATCTAACACACACACACACACACACACTCACACACACATAATATTCATAGTGTATTAAAGAGTCGGGACCTAGGGAGAAGCCTGCAAGGTTTTTGGAGGCCCAAATGAAGGAGCATACACAAATATACACATTCACAGATATAGATACTCTGCCCTGAGGAAAGCCTTGATAAAACAGGAAAGATAGAGGAAACATTAGAAAAAGACAGTTTTACTCCATGTATATGAGAAATACAATCTGTCCTTTATATATATATATCTATATATATATATAGATATATATATATATATACTAACAATGCATGTGTGGCTGTGTGTGTGTGTGTTTCTGCATGTGTGTATAAGATAGGGCTGTTTAAGGGGCCTGAGGTCTCTGAAGGATTAATGGTGGCAGACCAGGCAGGGTAATCAGGACAGCGGATAAGTCCTGGTCATCCAGGCGTTGAGCTGAATAAACATGAGAGCCTGGTGATATCTCCTACACACACACACACACACACACACACACACACACACACACACAAATAATTACACACATGCACGCAAATCAACCGGATCTAGAAGCAGCCAGACTTGTTCCAGAGGATGATGCCAATGAGGGGACTGTGTCACGCGCACTCGCGTACACACACACACACACACACACACACACACACACACACACACACACACACACACACACACACACACACACACACACACACACACACACACACACACACACACACACACACACACACACACACACACACACACACACAATATTCTCCCTTATTGTTTCCCATTGAAAGTGTTCCCTCAGGTCATTGAGTGTTGCATGTTCGTGTGTGCCATTAGGCCTCTGATAAGTCCTCACCATATGTTGACAGTAAAATATAAGACATGCCTCGATTGGGGGAAAGTCATTATGTGTCCTTCTCCGAGGTAAATCTTGGCTTAATGTCACATGTGCTTCATATTATACAAGATGTAGAATTTGATCCATGTTCAGTTTTTCAGAAAAAAAACCAGGAGAAAAAAAAAACTTCAGCATTTGTTACACCTAGCCAATAATCCTGTTCAATTGTCATTTTGCAAAATGCCATCTGACATTAGTTTATGAGCTCCAAATTGTGTTTTTTTTTTTCTTAATAGGGGGAAATATTGTTGTAGACTATATAAAGCTGCATGAAAGTCTTTCTAAAAAAGCCGCTCGTGTCATGTTTGGAACTGTAATCAACAGAATTCCTCCATTTTACTGTACCTCTTTTTACCACAGGCAACATAAGATAAAATAACTTTGTGCACAAGTTCTACAGTTGAAAAACAAGCTGGGGACTATCTGAGAATGGCTGTGCTTGTTGTGGCCACACGCCAAGGGTAGGTATGCAGCCCAATGGACACCATCTGCATGAACACATTTTTTAAAAGCTAGCATTACAAGTGTGTGTGCGTGGGTGAGTGGGTGGGTGGGTGGGTTGTTGGGTGTGTACATGTGCAGAGTTCGGAAACCAGGAGCAAATGCTTCACACCAAATCGGGGGGGACGAGGTGGGAGAGCAGGACATTCCTGTGAGATGACAAGCCATCACAGTCACACACCAGCACAGGAATGTTGGGAAAACAGACAGGGTGGGCGGGTGGGTGTGATGCAGGCTGGGAAGATGAGTTAGAAAAGAGGAGGGAGAGAGAGACACAGAAAGAAGAAAAGGTGTCACTTCATTAGACCAGTAGTCAGGGGTTTCCAAAAAGGAGTGGAGGAGCTGCTATAATTAGTTTGCACTCACTGAAAGGAGAGAACAGAGAGCAGGCGAAGAGATAAAAAGATACAGACTGAGGAGGAAGGACGGAGAGAGAGAAGAGTGGATGAGAGAAGTCTGACTTTTGCCCCATCCCCATCACTGCCCCCCTAATTCCCCTCCCCAGCCCACCCCTGCCGGTGGTTAACTCCAATTTCTGTCATGCAACTGAAAAACCACTGGAGGGGTGAAGGAAAAACGGAAAATGGATGAAAACAAATCTTTGCGTGTCTTTCTGTGTGCTCCGAGAGTGAGTGTATGTAAGTTCGAGGTGGGCTCGCCACACCAACGACAAAAGGGCTCTGAAATGAGCTGAAGTAATGCTCTAGTGGCAGCATAAGAATATATAGGGCCAGCAAAGAGTGAGAGGGAGAAAGAGTGTGAACATTAGTGAATATGTGCTCCAGATGTGTCGGCCTGTCACACTGCAAGTAAACACCCTCGCTGATGGACAGTTCGAGACTGGATGGCCTCATGGTCTTTCCCCCTGGGGAGGGAGTGCTGGAGAGGGAAGGAGGAGAGTGGAGGAAGAGGGGGGCAGGAGCCAGAAAGGAGGAGGAGGTGGGAGAAGCGGTAGGTGAAGGAGGTGAGGGTTCTGTGCTAAGGGACCCAAGCCAAAAGCAAGTCACCCTGAGGACCTGTGTAGCCTGGCAGGCTAGATACAGAGGAGACAGAGAGAGAAAGGAAAGAGAGGGAGAGGAAAGGAGAGTAAAGGAGAAAGAAAAAAAAAAAGGAGGGAGGGAGAGGGAGAAAAAGTACATGGGAGAGGGAGAGAACATGAGGGAGGGATACTGAGGGAGGACTGGGCCTGATTGTTCCCCTCCTGTCCCTCCTACATGTGGCCTCCAAGGGGGCTCCTGCAGCCTCAGCGAATTTCCGTCTGGCACAGACCTGCGAGCTCCTGGGAGCAAACTGAAATATGAACTGCAAGAAGGGAGGACGGGAAGAGGGACAGAGGGAAAGGAGAGGAAAGAGAAGGCAAGGGAAACAGACAGCAGGGGCAGACAGGAATCTAAAATGACTGAGGAGGTAGTGGTGGTCCATCCCGTCCTCAAACACATAACTTCTCCTATATCTGCATTCCGAACAATTTAAAGGGTGGGTTCAACCAAATGACAAAAATATATATACATTTGTTTCCACTTTTACTTAACAGCGTGGCTATTGTTTGCCCAGGTTGGGAGGCATCTGCCTTGGATATTCCTGCCACCACCCCAATGCAATACATGTTCATGTGTGTGGAGCCCAAAGTGTGTAAAAATGGCACAAAAGAAATTTACAGCAACATCTCTTTTAAGAGACAGTGTCCCTGTTATGCTCAGTCATTAATGGGCAGCATTTGTACTCTCTGATAGGGATTAATTTTCTCCTCAGTCTGGTAAATAAAATCAGTCATTTGTGTACTTTGTGTTAAATGTCAGAACCATATTTTCTTTAGAATATTAGCTAGAGGTTGAAAGTATATATGTATAATTACCGACTGTTTTTATGATTACAATGATTGAACGATTTAACTTAGTCTTAAAAAAGAAGTTAGTCTCACACACATGAGTGCAAACAGCCACATCACCTTGAGCAGGTGTGCCTTTCCTTTCACACTGTTATGACACGTATACTGTGTAGTATTATTCCAACTGCTCTGCTGTTAATTTAAATAGACTAGACAGGAGCGCTGCTGTGGAGAGCGCAAGACTGGATATCTATACAGAACAGTACAGTGCAGGGGTGGAAGTAACAATGGATTTTTATTTGGGGTGTATATTCTAGCACTTTTTGAGTATGTACTAAAAAATGGTACTTTTATTTTTATTTACGTATTTTTTTTCTCAAATATTGTACTTCCCCATATTTTAAGTCACATTTATTACAGAGTAAGAACAAAAGTCACATGAAAAAATCATGATAAACTTGCTTGTGTCTTCTGCCGCTGGAAGGGAGAAACCAGCTGCACCGGCTGTTTGTAAAAATTTGCATTGTTGCAACATACGTTTTTTTATGTTTTACATAATTCCTGCATAACTAAATTAAAATTGGTTGTACCACACAACCTACTTCTTACATAACACCTAGTGACCACTAAATGTCATGACTAGTGACTACCAGATATAATGACTGCCTTATATACAAGGATAAAAATGCATCAAGTGATACTGCAGTTCCATTAGTATTTACATTATGACTGGACTTAGGAAATCATTTTCATATTAAGAAAGGCTCTTCTCTCTGTTTTGACTGGTGTAATAGCCTTTTAGTGACTTCTTACTTGGAAAAGGTGGTAGTTACTCAGAACTTAGTTGAAGTTGGAATAGCTGCTTCAACTCTCTGTTGTGCTCCAGAGAGCTCCGGCTCGTGTTCCTTGGTCGAGTGTCTTGGGGTGCGGTTAGACCCGGGCCACATGTAACTGTTTGTGAACAGGACATTAAATACACAGCAATGCAATAAAATAAAAAATAATGTCATTATAGGGGTTAAGGTTAGGACCAGCATTACTCCACCATCATTATTTCCATCATCAGGCAAGAAGAATTAAATTAGGACTAAATTTTACAGAGTCTCTTAACACTTTTTTTTCCTATATTTATTTCAGTAAATAATCTGATCTTCCTCCCCTAAGAGTAATTTATGACATACTCATACTGTCACTGAGAGTTACACTTTAAAATTTGACAGTGCCCTGAGGTGTGAAAAATGATAAGAACCTTGTCTGTAATCATATACTCTGAATGTAATATGTCTTGTAATCATACACTGCAAATGTGATATGGCACACATCTAATACACCTTTTCCGAGGTGTTCCTAAACCGCATTAGTCGATCCGCTAAATGTGGGGGGCCCGTGTGAAGTGGATACATTTGAGTCCCGTCAAGTGCAATGGGGCCGCTATCAGAAAGCAGCACCGATGACACTACTGCGTTAAGCAGCTGTCCACTCCCATGATCATTAGTGCGATATGGATGCAGTGGAGCAGTGAACAGGATGCTGGGATTGCTACAAAGACAGCTCTCCAGGGGAAGAAGGCAGGGAGATGAGTCTAAACAACATCAAGTCACCACAACCCTCAGAGACAGGGTCAAAACTTCTACACGCACAAAACAAACACGCAGATTGAATTCTCCCAACAACTTTCTGTAATAATCAAATCTTATTTCACTCAGCTTCTACAAATTCAGGACGTGATGCGAGTATCATGGTAAAGAGTCATTTTGGTAAAACTAGTTATTAAAAAAGGAAAATAACTAAGGTGTTACCCTGGTGGGGTTTTTTTGTTTTTATTTTTATTGCTCATACCTTTAGAGTCAAACTGAAATTTGAACTGTCCTCAATTGTGTAAGAAAATATACAATAAGAAATAATGTTTTCTAAAATAGCACTTTTGGTTAGTGTTAGGCACAAAAATCACTTGGTTAGGGAAAGCTAATGATTTGGGTTAAAACAATGACTTGAACCATGTTGGCACTTTCTAGACAGTGTAACCTTTGTTGTCATAGCAACAGTAAACCTAGTTTTAAAAAACTGTCCTGACCTGTGGTTGGAAACAGGAAGCGAACAAGAAAGACCCAAGTCCAAGTGTACCCAAGTCCACTGTTATATTAAACCATCCACCCAATACACCTCCACCTGACAAGAACATGTGAACTGTGTCACTTCTCAAGGACACCAGATGGTCACCAAAAATAATTGATCAAACCTCTTTGACAAAGCTAAACCAAAATGCTGAACAAAGCGAGACCAAATCATTCTAGCTTGCTTTAATCCTATACAACCCTCCAGACTAACCTTTGGCCATGGAGGTCCTTGCTCCCCAACCTCACAATTATGGCGGCACTATTTCAATAGAGCAAAGAAAACCTTTTAATGGCACAAAGTTCTTCTCTTAAATGAATGCTTAAATTAAAAAATAAACACACTAAACATGACACTGGAACTGGCAATGGGTATGGAGGTCGTTGCACAAATAAACCAAAAGAAGAAAATTTGTTTGTAAAATGTTATTCCTCCCATTTAATCTGAACACTGAATAGTTTTCCTCTCAACACTTAAAAATTTGCACTTCCAAGTTCACTTTTTTAATATAAGACAATGTGTGGTTTGGAGAACACTTGGTTACCCCAAGAAGAAGAAAAAAAAAGTATTGTAAACTTGTTTCAGCTTAGTTTAGTGACAAAGGCGCAGACTACAAATACAATTCGGACAAGTTTATATATCAGACAAATGAATGGCTCCTTAACCATCGCGCACTCCTTTTTAGAGTAAACTGGCCCGGTGGCATCATTTCTTCTCTCCTCTGTCCACCTCACCACCTGCCGAAGTGAAGACACTCACTGCAGGACAGGTTCTAAAGGAAGAGGGGCAGATCCTTCTCAGTCTTCCAGAATGTCCCTTATCTGAGAATAATTTGGCTCAACCATTACAATCCCCTTTTGATTTCAACTCATCCTGTCGCCCCTCGTATAACAAGCTCCGTGTGTCTGTGTTGTGGGTGAAGACAGCGTTGACCATGAGCAGAGCATTTGAAGGCTCTGCTCTCAGTCGTGCAATGTGTGACCAACGCAAAACTCCTGCCTGCGCAGCAACATTTTTGGTCCCATGTGTGATCGAGCAGTCACATTTGGCATGATAGCTATTTGTTTATCATTTTACGAGACAAAAAAAAAAGTGATATTTTGCTGACTGTGCTTGGCTCTGATAAGATATGCTAATGTTACCTTGCTGGTTAGCAAGGTTAGCCGAGGCAGCCTTGATGGTCAGGCCTGCTCTGAAACTGCAACCATGAAACATGAATTCCACGAAGCTTCAAAAAAACACTCACGCCTCTGTAAATAACTGCATGAGAGATTAAGAAAAAAAAAAAAATCTAAAAGTACTTAAAGTTTGAATGACTGTGTTGGCCTTTAGCATTTATCAAACTGTAACCTTGCTCTTTGAATATTCCCACTATCTGGTCAATGAGGTGCAAACGTGCAAAAATAGAGTGCCTAATTAGCTTTATTCAAACTTTTAAGTAAGGGATTAACAGATAAAAATCAGAGGTTGCTAAAGATTACACCTGAGAAAAGTGGAGCTTCTTTTTTCACTAAATTGGCTGCCACTAGCAATGAGCTGTGACCTGGAGCTATGATCTGAGAGCACCAGAGGAAAAGAAGTCTGTACTTATTAATCCAAACTCAGCCAATATCCAAAGCATATGTTTAATTTTATTTTGGAGCTGTATGTGTCAGTATGGAAGGTCTCCTGTGTTTTCCCCCTGTGAAAAGCAAAGTCACACGGGGGTAATTATTTGTGACGTGGAGACAGACACGGCCTCCTACCACACACATACTCAAATACACACCCCAGTATTTATGCACGGCCATATGGTCCCCGGTGGACAAATGTATGACTCCCGCTATGTGTGTGTTGGTGTGTGTTTACTGAGCTATGGATGGGTTCCACCTCAGAGCCATGGGTTGAGTGAATATTCTTAGCACGATGGGACAGTCCACAACACAGTGCATCCCTGTAGACCCCTGCCCTGCCTGCCTGTACCCTCTGATTTGGACAGAGGGCAATCAAGCAGACCCAGTAAACAATACACAGCCAGGCCCTGGAAAACCACAATAGCTCCTCAATGTATTCCTCTCGTATCACTAGGGACACCAGTGTTTGTCCAAACACTGTGGAGTCGGAGAGAGGCAGGATGGAGGGACTATTAAAACGATCAAGGATGCTGTTTAATGGCTAGTGGAGGATGGGCAGCGGAAGATGACATGCCATACAGTGCTTTCATAGAGCATCTTAGGGAACACCCATTAGAGTGATGGCCCGTGGGAAATACATACTGTACACAGAATATATATATATATATATATATATATATGTATATATATATATATATATATATATATATATATATATATGTATATATGTATATATGTATATATGGGGTGTCAGTGGCTACTTTTCAAAGGCATTTGCTTGTTTACTTTATCCTGGGAACCCCTCCAGACATCTCAGTTATTTCTGAGCCAGGGGGCAGTAGCAGATGGGGCGTCTGAGGGAAACTCCCCAACACTTTTAATACATCACACAGTGAACCTGTTGGTACAAATTATTTGAGAGAAGCTCCAGATACACACATACGACTTATGCAGCATAGCCTGTGCTTCATGGAGACCATAGAAACTGTTAAAATGTGCCTGAAATCTTGAGCAGGCTTTGAGCTTAGAGTACACAAAAGTCAAAGAGCCTCCAAGAGGGGAAGCATTTCTAGGTTAAAAGCACAAATACTTCAGTCAGAATCACAAAACAGGTTGTGTGTCATTGCCTTTCTAAATGATCCATTTGACTTGACTGACCCACTTTTGACATAAATGACTATATTGCGACCCAAGTGTTTTCTTATCGTTGGGTCATCAGTTCCTTTAAAAAAAAAAAAAGACAGCTTTTTTCTGATCAGCCACATCTGTTGTTGATGTTTAGTAAAGTTTTTGGTTGTCATGAGTGAAAGACACCATGTTGATTGCAGAAGATGGGATGTGAACTCAACCATGTGAGTTTTGGTTGACAATTAAGGTCTGTTAATGTGGAGGTGGCCTTAAATTTAGGGCAGTGGATTTATGCCTGGAAGGTTGCTGGTTCAACTCCAAAAAAAAGATTGGATTAGAAAAAAGTTTATTTTCCTATATTTTTCCAAAATCTACACAAGTGTTTTCTTTTTCTGAAATAACCAAAGAGGAGCCTGTAAGCAAATGTATTATTTTGTATTGTTCCACTCTCTAACATGAGTTGTAGTACCAACTAAACACAATCTGGAGTGTCATCTCCAGACAGAAGTAGAGAAAAGACTGTTCCTCTCACATTACCTACTGCTACATTGGCAAATGATTAGGCTGCTGAAAGCATCTCATTATCAGTATTTATGATGAGGGAGTGCACCAGTCAGAGTAATGACAGCTTTACTCCAAAGTGGCACTCTCTTTCTCTCTTTCTCTCTCTCCCTTTCTCCTCTCTTTTTCTCTCACACACACACTATGTTTGTCTGTATACATACATGACAGATATATATTGTGAAGATATATATAGATTCAGATACTGTTAAAGTTATGTTAGTGCATTAGTTTAGTGCTTGACTCTTTCCCACTGTAACTCTCTAGCTGTTTTAGGCTTCATGAGTTAGCAGTTTCGCCAGACTTCGAGGAGCTTTCTTATGGTTAAGAGTTTAATTTCAGAGGTTAGAATAAAGGTCAGGTTATGACCGAAAGTTTAGGTTGGACATGACTAGAAACAATATTTCTTATGGAGGAAATCTAGTCAGTGTCGCACCTATGTAGGTATGTGCATGTGTGTTTGCTTATTTCCTGCCCACTAATTATGTACGTATAACACGTGTCCAGCTGTTCTTCACACCAGTAAAAACGAACAACAGCTCAATTAATCAGCACCTGCATGTACAATATGCAACTTTCATGCAATAATATTTGCAACCAATCGTAGAAGTGACTATGACAAATAATCACAGCCGTCTGAGACCATAGCCACACTGTAGCTGATGAAACTGAAAACACAATTTTCATATGAAGACAACTTGTGTTTTTGAAGATGTTTCAGAAGGTTCTCTGTCTAAGACATTAAAAAAAATTTAAAAAAAATTTAAAATTAAAAAAAGAAGAAGCTATATTTAGTCTTTTGCTTGAAAAATGTAAGGATAAAATCAAGTGTACTGTAGATTCAAAGATTCTGTTTTTTTCCCCCCTTTTTCAGGCAATGTAAAGGAGTTGTATGACTTGATGTAAACTGTGGAGAAACTGATGTTAAACTGTCTATTGCAAAGAACAGATTAATTTCTTAAATTTGGCAATTAATAGAGGAGACATTATCAATATAGATACAACGACATCAAACATAGAATTCATTACATAAAATCTAACTGAGATATACTCAAAAGTAATTCTATGCTGTTGGAAGCTTTTTCTGACCTCTGAAAAGATCCTGTAGTTGTGCCCTTACTATCAGAGACGAGCTGGTTTACAGTTATTTAGCCACATAAAGGAGGATATAAATGGTTAAAAAGGCTCGTGAGCGCATAAAAATGTAGGGATGCCAAATGCAGACAGCACTCCAACATACAGCAGATAAAACAAAAACTCCACATACTGTATGCAATCTCTCACTTCACTCTAACATATGAACTACTGACTCTGTAAACAGTCATGCCATCAGAATTCAAACTATAGCTTATTTTATGGCACAGAAGTTTGTCCTAAAAACAGCTGCAAAGGAAAACCCTTAAATTCCGGCTGCTGATGGGATTACACCACTCTGCGTAATATGACTTGCTATGTTGTTATTTATTTTTTACTTTTGTAAACTTAATTTTCCAATGACAGTTTCCTAATGATTTAATAATGTCTGTCATTGCCCATAAAGTGCACCAGGTGTAACCAATCTGTTTTTACAGTTTCCTCCCTGACAACCAAACAAGTCAGCGTTTTAAAGACTGACTAAATAAAGGCTTTTAACATCTCTCCTTGTTCGCCCTAAGAGCCTGAGGAACATTTTCTTTTCTTTGCTGTGATCAGACTTTTTTTTTTTTCATTTTAAAGAGCATCTTAAGGGCTTCCTAGAGTCATTGCAGGTACAACACAGTTTTCTTTTGTTTTCTCTTCTTTTGTCAAGAATGAAATTGTGATTTTATTGTGGACTGTATTTTGTGGCTGCCAAGTAAACAAGATTAATGGTAGCTCTAGCACGCTGCATTAAGAATGTATGTAAAATCATAATTTTATGCAGGCAGAGTTATCTGACAACATGAACATGATTAGAACAATGAAAACACTTGTTTTGTGGTCAGATATACTAACATTCAATATGAGTATTCACAAAGATCAGAAAACATTGGCTTTGAATGCAAATTTGATTGTTTTGAAAAACCTCCACACCTTCACATAACAACAGCCTTTTTAGATTTATCCAACGTAAATAACATTTTACAGATGCTCAGGGTTTCAGTGAGAAAAACTCAAACAGAAAGCCGAACAGAGAGGATAGATACTCTTTCAAATTAAACCAGTTTAGTGTGGACATGGGCTAACATCCTCTTCGAGATCAGTCGGTTTGTCAACTTCTTTGTCGGAGGCTTTAGTTTTAACTTAGCAAACTTGTTAAAAATCTGATTTTGGTCACAGATACATACTATCTCTGGACTAATAATTTTTTCATCTGTAGACCCAACCTGAGAGACTGAGGAGATCTCTTTATTAGTTTGGATCCCGTTGCCTTAGGGGGGAGAAAGCGATGAGATATTTGACCAAACGCAGAAACCCAATAAGGGGCCATCGATTAGGAGGAATGAGCACCATATTGGAGGCACAGGTGGCTACAAAGAAATTAAAAAGCTGCAACAAAGAAATGAAAGGAATCAAAACTGGGGCAACTTAAATCTCTTTGAGAGCGCTTGAAGAGGAAGTCACAATAGTAAACTTGTTGATAAAAACAGTAAACTTGACATGTCTTTTGAGATCATGCTATTGTAAAGTATATTTCTAAAGTGTAATTTCTGAGGTAGGGCCTGTCACGTGTAAGAGTGTAGTTAACCTGAAACTAAAATCCAGTCAAAGTCTGAGTTGTGTAAATTTGATCAAAAGTGGAATCAACAAAAAGAAAGAATTTAAGTTTAGTTTTTTTGTCTGCAGCAACCCTGAGCATAGGCATTCAAAATTGTGAATCATTTCAGAATCACAGAGGAAATGAATTGCTATCCTTATTTAAATCAATGTTTTCACCCACCTCAATCCAAAAGCCACACAGGCACTCAACCAGCTTGGGTTCATTGTTAGCTGTTGTCTATAGTCCCAGCTTTTTTTCCTCCATGTTTTTTCTATGACAACGTAAGTAAAATAGGCTTTAACTTACCAAGCAAAGGCTACCACAAAAATGAAGTGAAGTTCTTTCAAATGTTGAGTGTTGTTAAGAGATTGCGAATAGTCTATTAACACTGAGGAAATGTTGTGAAACGGGAAAAACTGGCCTTGTATTGATGTTCGTAGGCAATAGAGGGATATATGTGATCCAGTCATTAGTGCACCACTTAAGTTACAGCATCTCCTGGTAAGGGCAGCCCTCAAATACTACTCAGTCACTTGGAGACTCAGACTCAGAGCCTTGGATCTTAAACATAGCTGTCCAAAAAAGTTAAGAAAAATATGCCCATTACCTGTAGGGTCAGTATAGTTTATAAGTGAGGAGAAGTCACATTTTGACTTTGAAAAACTGTAACTAGAGATTCATGTTGACTACATTATCTGTGAAATGTGTGCAAAAATTATGAAGAGGAGACGAGCAGAGACAACTTCACAGTTACTTCTCAAAGTGGCAAGGTTGCTTTCTGAATATTGTCTATATTTAACTTTGACAAGAGGGAATGAGTATGTTTGTGTTGTTAATACTAAGTGTGCAGGGGCTATAATATGAATTGGCTGCAACTGGATACATGTGACTAGGGGGCAAATGGATCTAATGGTAGTCTTAATGCTGGCCTTGAATAATGAAGCCTTTGTCTAATAAAACTGGAAAGCCTCCAAATACCTATAGGGACCTCAGCTAGTTAGAGCAATAACAGTCTATCAAAAGAGAAAGCAAAGTGATTACTTAGAGGGTAATAAATACAAGGTCCATGCTGGGGAGGGACCACAGCCTAGAGTGAGAGAGAGAAAGACAGAGGCAGGGACAAAGAGAGACAGAAAAAGAGAAAGAAAGACCTCAGTGGGTAAATATACTGTACAACCATACATCACAAAAGCTATGAAAAAACCCATGGTGCAGGTACAATTAGTCCTACTTAACCTTGTAAATCTTTCAAGAACTGCAACATTAAGATAGATTCAATTGAGATAAAAAAAAAATTATATTAAAGTATACAGGGGACAAGTGAGAAAATAATGAAAAATGTGAAATTAAACATTTTAACAGGTAGAGATTTTTGTCATCAGTATATTCTGAAAAGTACTTTACACCACACTTTGTAATTACTTTGCAAAATAATAAATTCGGTTGAAATGTGCTGCAAGAAAAGAACCAGCAAACAAAGAACACAATCCAAGCCACTGTGCGCATTTCTATTTCAAGGGCGAACGCTTCACTTGAGGAGGAATATGAAGTTCTAAGGAAATATTGTCCCTTATTCTAAATGACAAATAGAGTTCAAGCATGAATGTCAGGATTGTTTTGAATTTTGAAGAACAGTTTGAAATCCTATCAGGAACACGATGATTGCTTCGTCAAAGCAGCCATAGCAAATTGGTAACCCTGGTACTTTTGAGAATTTGCACATACAGTACAGGAACATGTACACGCACAGACATAAAAAAGAAAAACTCCTCGCTGTGTAACCCTCTCCCAGCATGTTTTAAATTGTGGAGTAGTGCTGACGTGGAGGAACAGCTTTAGGGCCAGAGACCTGGACACAATAACACCACCATCAATTACAGCCCTGAGAGGGAAAAGAGAGAGTCCAATCAGAGAAATAGAGAGACGTGGAGCAGACAAGTGGACAGGCAGCCTGTAGGCAGAAGGAGAGGGTGGAAGAAGGGATGACAGAGAGTACAGACGAGAGACCGATTGCTGGTCACTGCTCTAACTAAGTGACAGGATGAGGATAAAGAAATAAATAAAGAGTCAGTCACACAGAGCGAGTGGTGGCCTCAGAAGGGGGCGGGGGGAGACATCGGAGCAATGGGGTGACAGAAGTGAGATATGGGCTTCATCAAGACTGCTGCCTGATGGTCAGGGTTCACACTGTTGCTCTGTTTCTGCTCCTCTTTCTTTAGGGCAGGGAAAGTGTGTGTGTGTGTGTGTGTGTGTGTGTGTGTGTGTGTGTGTGTGTGTGTGTGTGTGTGTGTGTGTGTGTGTGTGTGTGTGTGTGTGTGTGTGTGTGTGTGTGTGTGTGTGTGTGTACTGACTCAAATCTCCAATGACAGGTGAGCGATTCATTGCCCCCCACCAGAGTGACCAATGCCTCTCCACTGCAGGCCCTGATCCATTTCAGCTAATGTATTATTGGAGGAGCATCATTGTCCACTGCTGACTGGGCTGGACTGACCTGAACACAGCTTTACCGAGCTTTACTGAACTGCACTGGGCTTTCCTGAGTGTTACTACAGAGGCTGCACAGCCTTCATTGCAGCACATTCAGAAGTGTTTCTTCAACGTGCTCAGATTAAACACATGAAATTCTACCATGAACCTTAAATGACCACCACTTCAGGGCATTTTGCATGAAATTTAGTTAGCTGGGATAGAAAAACTAAGGCCAGAAATTCATCCTGTGTGCCTTAACAAATTTGGGGATTCAAAGGCCTTGTGATGGGAGTTGTTACCTAAAGCAAGGTACATGAAAATTACAACAGAATGGAAACCTAATGCATTTCTGTCTTAAACCCTATATCTTAGAACATATATACATCTAATTACAAAAAAAAAACTGCAAGAAAATGTATAGCTGGTTAGATGTTTAATACTTGCATTCTGAGGAAATATTTTCAATCAACCTTTCTGCCAAAAACTGTTGATATCATATCAGAAAATCACATCAGTCATCAAAAACATCAAAATGTTGACCGACTGTTTCATTTGTTTATTATCAGAAAAATAATGTAATGTAATGTTGAGTCTGCTCCAGTTATGTGCAAATGGTAACTCTACTGAGTAAGTATAGTTTCATCACTTGTTGAGCACCAGCACCTGAGTTACACATGTTTTTGTGATCACTGGTTGGACGCATCTGAAACTTGAGCTGAGAGCGCACATCAAAGTTTGTGACAAACCATTGTGGAACAGAAAGAAGAAGCAGGGAGCCAAATCCGGTGAGCAGGGGTGGTTGGGAGCAATAATTGTGTTGTTGTGGGCGAGAAACTTTTGCATTTACAAAGTGTTGTGAGTGAGCGCATTGTCATGTTGGGGAACCAAAGAGCCAATGTTTTACATGATTTTCTTCAGACACCTCAGAACATCACAATACAGCTCTGTGTTGACAGTCTGACCCTGTGAGACGAATTCAACTTGCACAACCCTGCAAATGTCAAACAAAATCGACCTGGTTGCGTGACTGACCTGATGCTCCTTTTTCAGTTATGTACTGACGTTCTGCCCCTCGGAAACGTGATAGCCACAAAACTATGTGTAACTCAGCTGATAATTTTGATCAACCGACAAAACTTGGAGTTCTTACTCACAAACGGAATAGCTTCTCTGCTCTGTGTGCATGTTACAGTGTTACGCAATGTTTGCAACAGGAGCAGTCTCTACCCTCATAAGCACTTATAGTTACGGGAACTTTGTTTAAATGGTTGCAGTAATATAAAGATAAAGCAATGGCAGTCATTGTTAAAGTCGACAACACTGACTTTGGGTTTTTAACAGTTGAACAGCGGTATTACATTTTTAAGTAACCCTAACCCATCACCTGACTTCCTCCTTTGCACGCATCAAAATTACTACTGGAGAGATTTGCCACTTGAACATAAACATATATTGTTTTGGGGCATCTGTTGAACGACTGATGTTGTCTGACGCCCACACGACGCATCTAAACAATGAAATATAACTGTAGATTGTAGTAATCTGCTTGCAAAATAAACGATTTGATTTGGTTTCATTCGTAAACAAAATTCTCAAAGAAATTCACAATGGAACGGTAAATGTAATGTGTTTTGCTTGTCCACAACATTTTGCTTAAGTACAGATTCACACTTGCTAGATTACATTACATTAAACCTGTCTGTGGTGGCTAATGGTAATGAATATGATTTTATAAATGCAGGAAACTACAGGTTAGTGCTTACTACAATGTAAACTTTTAAGTATTTGTTATACGGGGAGTAGTATATGGTGGAGAAATATTTTACCTTCATAGCATATTTCTAAAAAGGCAATAATTGCTGATGAAAGTGTAAAATTAATCAAATAAACTGGGATGTCTTTCTTTTTCTTTCTTGAAATGCAAAGGAGCAAATTATTTTTGCTAACCAATGCAGCAGTCAACACACATTTTTATAACGTGATTCTTTTTCAAATGGCATGGCGTGCAAAGAGGAGACTAAAGGACCCGAGGGAGAGAGGGAGACATAGGGACAGACAGGAGAAGAAGAGCAAAGAAGGGAGAAGGAAGAAGAGGGCATTGATCTGTCCTTCCTTGGGGACCAGACTGCCCCTCCTGCCTGCCTTAAAAACAGAATTCCTCCACAAACTGTTTGTGTTTTCAGTCTCACTCCTCCAGGCTGCTGCTTGCCACAGCACAAGATGAGTGTCCTCCTTCTCTCTGTCTCCCTCCTCTCCATTGTAGCTAGCATTCTCTTCCCTGTTCTGACAGAGACCTGTTCAGTGTCAACATGTGGCACATGTCCTTGACAAGTCAAGAGGACCCTTCACCATAGGAGTTGGGTAGGAGTGTCAACCACGCACCCCATGTTTCTCCCTTTTCCCCTCTTTCACTCTCCCTCCTTAATATTGAGTTGCCGGGGTAAAAGGGGGCCAGAGGAATCTAATAACTGTGACAGTGGGGCTTTTTGGCATTGTTCCTGAAGCTGTGCAGACACACACAGGGCTGTCTGCTGGCTCTAATGAAAGGTTAAATGAATAGGACAAAGTGACAGGAGGTACAATAAAGAAACAAGGAGGAGGAGAGAATGTGTGTGCAAGCATGTGTCCATGTCTCTGTGTGAGTGTCTCTAGGCCGGCCTCCTTAGCAAGGAACAACAAGGACAGCCCCTCCACTGCAATATTCAAAACAGATTGGTTTGCGACAGTGTGTGTGCGCCCGCTTTTATGTGTGTCTGTGCCATGCATGTGTGTGTGTCTGACTCTCCCACCAGGGCACAGATGCTGAAGAGGAATTCCAGCATGGGGTTCTTTGATAAATGTTAAGGTCACTGGTAGAGGGGAGGGATAGAGGCTGGATGGGGAGGAGAGGGCGGGTGTGACGGGGAAGAGGCAAAGGGAATGATGACGAGGGGGACGCATGTCTCGTCTTGTGCCTCTCCCTGCCTGTGCCTTGGTGGAATGCAGTCACATGAAAGAGGCCCTCTTTCTCTCTCCCTCTCTCTGAGACTGTCTCTTGTGTCTGTCTCAAAAGCACCACTGTCCCTCTCCTGACACACTACCTGTTAGCAGATTTCTCCTCAGCTCCAAAAACACCCATAGCCACAAACGTTTCTGAGAACACACACACCATCATATACTTGCAGGCATACACACACCACACAGATGTCCCCCTCACAGACAGTTTATGAGTGTTAAGTTTCCCTCAAACAGGAAAAGTGAACTAAGACACAAACAAACACACAAAATCCCATCATCCTGAGACTGCTTAATTACTATGATTATCACCATAAATAGCACCTTTGTCACCAACAATCACATGGTAGGATTCAAACATGTCATCCCAGTTTGTGGTGATGTATTGCATGGCACAGTGCAGTTCAATGGATCGCAGAATAGTCAATTAAAACTGTGTACCTCTGAGATTGCAATGTAGATTAAGATACTGATGATGAGTTAAGTATTTAAATCTTAAAGTAAGGTCAAAAATTTACCATCAGACCAGAAAGGTATTTATTAATATTTAGTGTTAGTCCATGTGTTCCTGTCAAATCATGACATCGAGAGCCATTTCAAACAGAGTTACTGTATCCAAATGTCCAAAAGACATGGGAAAATAAAAAACCTCCCTTACACTCAGTAAAAGCATGAAGTTTGTCCAGCTGTTCTAATACCACTCGTATTATGACATCAACAAATCCTCTAAATAAAAAAAACTAGAATTACTGTCTTGCGGTTCTATAGATCCATCAACTATTGAAGTTGCAGTTTACATACGTGTCTCTGCAAACTCATATCATGTGGTGAAGACTTTGGAATCTAATACATAATATTAATAAATCAATTTGATAAACAAAAGACAAAGATCCGATAAAACATTCAACAGGTTTCATTTATATTTTGCTATTAATGGGAGTTGTTCCTCATCTGAGTCAATTGTCTTGAAATCAAGGATGTCGTGGACAGATTGTGAAGCCGCCCTTTAGGCAAATGTTTTGATTCGTGATATAGGGACATAACTTAACTTTGTTAAGCTTTGTTGTTCTTGTTCTGCTGTATGTCTACTCTATCAGTGTGTGATTTTATTGAGAACAACAGAAATCAGAGTCAAATTCCTTTTAGGTTTTCCATTCCGTTGTCATTCCCAGAGCGCCAAATATTGCAGTTTTGGCACAACCCATGGTATCGGAAAGATACGCACAAGGTGCCCTTTGGTGTCTTAAAAAAACGCACAAGTCTTATGCACCGCGATGAGGCCGTTTAAAGAAGGTCATATGATGAAGTACAAAGAAGGGTAAAGTGTGCATAGGAAGGACGTCGGATGGAATAAACCAAGGACTTCCACCTGGGAAACTGATGTTCGAGTCCATGTTGGTGTGGATTTATTTTAAGTAACCCAAACCATGTCACTCCTAACCAATCTGTTTTGTTGCCTAAACCTAACCAAACAGAGACGGTATCTCATTTAACCCTAGCCATGATCTTTTCTCAGCCATAACCATGTTTTCTTTAAGTGCCCAAACGCATGGCACCTTGTAACAAGAAAGACATACACTCTATGAGCATTTTCTGACCTGGTATCACATCAACGTGTCAACTAGAGGTGAAACTTTAGGCACCAAAAACCATGCGGTTATGGTTTAGAAAAGACCATGGTTTGGGGTACACTAAGTACTTTTATATAAGTAACATTACATACATCACATAAGTTATTTAATGTACATTACATAAGTTAAATATGTTGCATTATGTACAATATATTTTCTTTCTCACGGACGTAAACACTGCTCTCCCTGGTGTAAATCCTGTGTTTGACTAATCCATTCACCCACCCTGACCTCCTCCCTAAGCAGGCTTTATGACTCTTTGTACAAGCTGGTTATAAGCAAAGCAAAACGTGACGCTGACGCAGTATCTGCTTGTCGACTTACAGGGGTATTGCACACTTTGGCGTGACAGTGGGCTGTATCAGCAGGACATAATTTGTCACTGCCTTCCAATATCATGAGAAATTACTATTAAATAAATAATTTTTATGATGTTACATCGCTATGGTTAAGGTTTGGTTAGGCTTTGTTTACCATGACTTGGTTAGGGTTACAGAAAGAGCCTGGTTTGGGTTTAAAGGAGCACAGGTTTGAAAGCATCTTGGTTTGGATTGAATTACTATTTCTCAACTTGCTGTTGAAATGACCATGTCTTTAATACATGCACACATTTCACTGGGCACATGAATACTTAAAAACATTCACAACGTGACTGAATGCATACACAATGCATAGACATCCTTCATGGATTTGTATCCAAAATTAAAGACATAATTCATACAAGGATAGAGTCTAAACTGGCTAAGACTGGCAAATAGAGGCTAAATTATACATTCTGCCCACAAGGTTGCAAGTATGTCTGAAACATTATCAATATATTCAGCTGAGAATCATTGTCAGAAAAAGAGCTGCCAAAAGTAAAATCTTGAAAAACCAAGGTGATCACTGCTCCCTTTTGGTCCAGCATATATAGATTTGCACATCAGTTATTATACGCTGACATAAACACACACTAAAGTTACCCACATTAAAATGTTGTCTCCCCTACCTGAAAAATAAGATTTAGATGTGGGATACACACCTGACTGCTGTAGTCATGCTGTGTTTTTGTTTTTTTTAAAGGGTAAAGTGAATGTCAGGATCTCCGCCTGTCTCTGTCTGTCATTCCCTCTGTTTCCCCCGATCACCCTTTTCCTCATGTTTCCTGTCTTCTCCCCTGTTTGTTTTTGTCTGTCATATGTTCTATGTTTTGGTCTGTGTCTGGAGGGTGTGGATTCATTCCACTGCCCTCCTCCAGTCACCTCCCACGACCACACCTCATTTGGCTGGCACAGCTGGTTCTCCGATCGTCTTACCTGGTACCACGCTGCACTTCAGTAAGTCTGTTTGCTTGTTCTCCAATTCCGGTTCTGATCCCGTGTCTGTCTCTTGCCTGCTGCAGCCCTACCAGTGTGCCTGTCTGCCTGCTACCCTATGGTACATATCTACCGTCCAGTGTCGATCCACGGAGATCACCAATTGACGTGTCTTGGCAATCCTACATCGGTCCACGGGAAACCACACAGTCGACCCAGCCCAATGTCCTGCATCGGTCCACGGAGATCAACATTTATCCAGCCCCGCTGCTCAGCGTCGGTCCTCGGAGACCACCTGTCTGCCTGCCTGCCGCCGCTGTGGTTCCGCCCAAACCCACGCTGCCCGGCGTGGACCACGGGGTTGCGCCCACAAGCCAGCTTGGACTCGCCTGTTTCTGCCCGATGAGAATTACGGGAACACCCTCACCTGCCTGCACGGGTCCCGCTGACTCTCTCCCTTTCCAGACTAGCCCGTGTACCTGCCCTGACTCAGCGAGGATCCCGAGTCGGGAAAGAGACAATTATTGGCTCACAGCCATCCTGGACTATTTCTGTGTTTATGCACGTTTAGTTTAATTTCTCAGTATATTGGAAAATAAAACTACCTGTTTTCAAGTCACCTGCTGTCTGTTTGAATTTGGGTCCGTTCATCAACACCAGCACATAACAGTGGAAGGATAAAACTGGTCATGAGCAGCCTTTCCATAAAAACCATGTACACATATTTTGCCACATAACCGCTGCTCCGATCTCACATTTAAGGGATATGTTTGTTTCTTGAGTCAACTTTTGGAAGTACCCCTAAATTGAGCTCCTCGTTCTTTTTATAATTAGACCTATAAACCACAGTTACTTATTGTTCAATACTACTGGCTGAACATTTAGACATATAAAACATAATAATAGAAAAAAAAAAGGTCCGTTTATTGATTGGCCAGTTCTTGTTCTTGTACGGTGACACCAAAGTCTGACTGAGCAAAATCAACCAAAAAATGTAAGAAAAGAATTTATGCAGTAATATGATATTTGTTTGTCACAAAATAAAGGTGACACTGTAAGCCTTCTTGCATATGTAGAGTCCAGTAATGTATACTATATTATTATATTATATATTCAGCATTCACAAAGTCAGAAACTTCATAAGACACATTGTAACAGGCAGGGTCTACCTGTGCTCTGCACAATGAACTAGGCCACAAAATGTAACTTTTGTTTCACTCTGGCAGAAACTACATGGCCAAGAAGGGTTCGAGTCAGTTGCTTTACTCTTTGCTGTGACACCAACAAAACAGGAAGTTATGACCTTAGGCACCAACTGCAAAGGAGGGAGAGGGCAAGGAAATGCAAACTAAGCTTGACCAAACAACACCCATGGATGCTCCCAGTCACAGGGAGGCCAGTGATCACGACGTCACTTCTGATCAACACAGGTAAGGAAAATGCTTGAGAGGGTAAAGGGCCACAAAGCATGTTTGGGTGTCGGCATACAAGGGTGGATCAAAAAGTTCAGAGACTGCTCCTGTTGCGCGTGAATCATGCGCAGCGCGTTACATGCATTTAGCCCAGAGAAACTATAACCTTCGTAAGAACTCCAAGTTTTGTTGCTTAATCAAAATCACGCATGCACATGCTTTTAGGAGCAGTGGTTTGGATGCGTCGTGATTTCGAAGGGGCGAAATATCACTCTCCAAAACCTCAGGCTCACACACACGTTTTACGACACAAAATTGTCATTTCCCAATGCCCCTACTCGCAAGTTTTGGCTCCCTGTGACTTTCTCTAACCCAATTATTTGTCACAAACTTTGATGTATGCTCTCTGTTTAAGTTTCAGGTGCGTAAAGAATTGCAGACTCAACAGGACCACTGCTCAGAAAAGCATGTCTAACTCAGGTGCTGATTTTGATCAAGCAACAAAACTTGGACTTCTTACTCATGAAGGTCATAGCTTCTCTGTGCTTCATGCACGTGACGTGCTGCAGATTGTTCCAGTGCTATAGGAACAGCCTCTGAACTTTTTGATCCACCCTCGTATAGGCCACAGGTGGTCCCATGTCTACGTGATAAATTAGGAAACAAGGAGCAACTCAAAACCACAAACTGTTCTGTAGATCGGCAGTGCAAACACTGCGTAACAGTTGGTAAAGGATCCAGAGTTGGAAGACAATTAGAAGAGAACATAAGAAAAGATTTAAACAACATTGCCACACATGCTTTTTCTATCAACAGCTGAGCAAAGGGTGTGTCGAGGCATATATACTCTGAGTTAAGTATGGCTTTAGCCTATTAGAGTCAGCCACTTCATAGGAATTAAAAATGCCATCACAGTATGTGATCCCATAACTTTAAAGAATGCTTAAGTCCACTGTGATAGAACCTGAAGAAGAAAATTCCCCTGGATAAATTGTGAAGTTTACTTTGTCCATTCTTTGGTTTGTACATAAACAGATTTTAAATGACAGACTTCTGGATTGAGAATCAGAGGAATGATTTCAAAGGCTATTCAGGTAAAAATAACATTGTCAGGCACAGTTACCAGCAAAGAACTAGACACTCAGGGCAATAATTCCAAAGTCAACATGCTACGTCTCAGTCCTCAGGAATTTTTCATGAGCCACCACTTATCTTGTCATATCAGATTTCTTCCAGCTTTTTTGGAGGGAGGAGAAAAGACACCTTTAGGGCAAATTATTCTCTTTTAATCAAATCACTCTATGGCCTGAGGAAATCTGTCCATGTCTTTTCAGTCACTGGGGCATGGGCCACTAATGCACATGCCCACAAAAAAAATAAAAATACATACAATCACACAAACAACCATCCACATATTCATAAGAACAGCAGCAGTTTGGTGTCTTTTTTTTTTTTTTTATCTGAAAGCAAGAAATGAGACTCAACAGGAAAATAAAAAATACAAGAAGAAACCAAGGAACAAAGTGGTGTCTGGAGTTTCCATCACAAGTGAAATTCCAGATTTTCTCACTCCCTTTTCATGGAACAAAATCGAACAACTTTATTCTGGAGTGCAGTCAGTGCAGGAGGGAGCTATAAAATATAAATTATACCACACAACCCTATACCTCCCAACTGAGCCATTTGGTTACAACTATACTCCTGTTCGTTACACGGGTCCAGCGTCTCTGGTATTTCTATAGAGTCGACATGAATTATATTCTAGCCCTGCTGGAGAACGTATGGATTACAAGTGAAATGTAATTTCCCTGCCGATTGGACAGTTGCCACCCAGTGACACTGAAGTGTTTATTTTACACAGTTGCTGGTAATTAGTTCTGGACAGAATCAATTAAGGCGACCCCAAATTACAGCTGAAAACCTACAGTAAGACTCATGGCTGTGTCTCAGAAGACAGAAAAAAAGGCATTAGGCGTGTATTTCTAAAGGCTGAGTTGTGCAAAATGTGTCCTATCATGAAGAATGACAGAGGGTGTGTGTGTGTGTGTGTGTGTGTGTGTGTGTGTGTGTGTGTGTGTGTGTGTGTGTGTGTGTGTGTGTGTGTGTGTGTGTGTGTGTGTGTGTGTGTGTGTGTGTGTGTGTGCCGAGGCCACACACTCAGTGCATTCATATTTTGACCCCAAAGTTTTCCTAATTCCTTCCTAAAGGAATATAAAAGTGTTTGGATTAAAACGTTAAATGAAGCCCGTGGAAAAACAGGACACAAAAAAAAAAAAAAAAAATCTAATGGATGTAAGTAGAGGTATCATTTTACAGTTTAAATACAGCTTGTAGCACAGACACTGGTTTTAATCTGATTAATTTGCCATTTCCATGTGTGATCTATCTTCTCACCACAGACAATAGTATCATTCAGCAGATTAAAACTCTTAAAGATAATCAATCTGTGTAACAGTACAAGACTAAACACATCTTAAATGCTCATGTCATATCAGCTGTTAACCCTATTCATTACCTTCTGTTATTTATCTTATCGTCTTTTATTTTTTTAAGTTAAAAATCACATGAACACAGACCAGATTTCATAATGTTTTCCTGAGTGTAAGTGTGTGAAGATTTAGTTTCTTACTTTGTGTGCTGAGGTACAACAATTTTTTAATTATGTTTCTCATATGTATATTGTTTTAAATCAAGTATGTCTCACACTGTGCTCTTTATTAAATTAGGAGTCCTGCGATCCAATTTGTTTTAACATTTCACCGTGTCTCTGTTTAGTCGCTGAAGCCCACAGCTTAGGTTACGGTGTCTTGTTCAAAGATTTTCATTTCAAGCCACCACTAGGTATATGACCCCACTTCCCCTTTCAAAATATTACCATTTCTGTCACTGCCAAGACACACTATCAGTGACTCAAGCGATTACTGGGGTTGAGGACAGATGGAGAGGAGCAGGGTGATATCAGTACAGCAACGACCCACCTCTGGATAAATAAAAACACTGCAAGAATGTTGCTTTGATGTTGTTGAGGCATCACAGAAACATCCATGTGTATTATCTGGAGGGAGCGGAGACAGGAAAAGTGCCCTTTCAGCTGAATATCTTTACCTGTTAGCACTAGTGAAAGTACATATTTCCTTTAATCTAAAATATAAGTTGTTGTTTTTTCCTGCTCTGCACTTACACATGTTTCCTTTCACCTGTGCATCTCTGAGGTTAAGCGGTGTACTTTGGAGCGCAGCCTCATTACTAAAATTGCACAGAAAATGAGTAGGGACACGAAGGTCAAGTAGTGATTATCTCCCTAAATTAATCTAATAAAATATGGTTATTGAGGAACTACACAAATAAGAAACCAAGAAGATACATGAATGCACCAAATGGGTTATCAATAGAGCCATTATGCACTCGGCACCCATTCTTAAAAAAAAAAAAAAAAAAAAAAAAAAAAGAGGGAGGGAGTGAGGAAGTAAGAAAACCAGGGGAAACAGAGAGGATGGAGTCGAGGGGGAAGAGTTCTCAACGTGAACAGTAATCAGACGACGCCAGCAGGGGGTACAGGGAGGGTTGGTGGGGTCAGAGCAGAGCACCACTAAGCAGCCTTTCTCTTCATTAGCAGCCTCTCTAAGGGGGGCGTCACAGACCTACCTGTCCAGCAGATTATTGAACCGACTAACCAGTGGTTCCCACCCCACACACACACACACACACACACACACACACACACACACACACACACACACACACACACACACACACACACACTCTCCCCTCTCTGATTCTCACAGACCCACAGGAATCACGACCTAGCTTGCAGCCTCACAACTTTAACTTTTTCTTTAACCTCACGTAGCTGAACTATAGGCTGGAGCAGAGCATCTAGTTTCTGCATAACAAGGACATTTACCTCAACATTTTCTCTATTATTTAATGTGGAGTTTCCTTTCACAAATGTTTGTTGTTTATTTCAAAATTGTATTCCAATAATTCTAAGAATGCAATAAGTGTGATTATCTGAGACAAAAAGAGAGAGACGGTAACATAAATAACATTATAAAAATCATTACAGTCATTTTAACTTGTGCGAGTCGTGGTAAAGGAAGTGTGAGTTGCACAGATCGCTGACTGGTCTGGCAGAGAGACAGCAGCGTGGAGATAAAAGTAATGAAATGACACTCCAGGAATGTAAATTGGCATTCTTCACTGCAGTAGCAGCACCAGCTCATGAAACATCCCTGACACACACTCAGACCAGGCCAAAATCCTGTGTTGGACGTGAATCTCACACATCTCACTGATGAATAAGTGAAGGCACTTGTGAGGTGCTTTTAAGTGAGGCCATTCATCTTTATTTCTCTCTTCGCTTCTTCTACTCCTCACTCTCCTTCTCCCTGTCTCCTGGAGCATTCAGATATGTCCACACAGAAGTGTCTTACACTCACATCTATGTTCCTCTGCTTGTGTTTCACTGTCAGGGGCACCCTGAGCTTCCCTCAAGAAGTGAACCATAACACAGGGACACATAAGCAATCAAAAAGACTAGAGTATTTCGCAAAAAAAGAAAATGGACACTGTCAGATGACAGTTTTGTACCATTATACAACCAGACAATTTAAATTACCTGAAGGTTTTGTTTGCATCGACATCTAGCACAGGCAAACATTTTTGATTCTTAGAGTACCACAAACAGGCCAAACATCAACTGAAACCAGACAGAATATTTCAAGGAATCAATGAAATGAAAACAGAAAAACAGCATGCAGGCAAAAGAAGGAAATCTGCAGAAAGGTGAAGCATAATTTTCAACAGATTCAGGTTTAAGGCCTGAAAAAGAACTTTCCAATTTTGACTGCCAGATATAAAATGATCTCGGCTCACAATTTATTTAAGTAAAAACCTGTAACATGTTTTCATCAATGCTGTGCTTGCTGTCTGAGGAAATTCTACTAAACTGCATTGAACATAAATATGCAGGCCCATATTTACAGGTAGCAAAGTGGCTCACTTCATAAATAATGTAAACACAAAACAGCTGAACAATTTTGCACTGTCTGTTAAGGATTTGCCTCTCAGACTTCACCCACTAGTTTTAATTTGTCCACGAAGAGCAGAGAATTGATAAATACTTTCCAAAGAAAACTATAAAATTATGTTAAGTGATGTAATACTTTAGATGTCACAGTCTGACTTGTGATCAGGGCCTTCATAGGCTCAGAAATACTACAGTCATCACTCCTGATTGTGCAAGGTAAAGAGAGAAGAACAGGGGAAGAAAGATATCAAAACAATGTAAAGAAATGGTTTTCTTTTAAAGGCAGTCATACCGGCAAATCTATCAGATCAGTCATATGAATAAGAAAACATTTAAGTGGGGGAAATAAATTACTTTGTTATGACTGGTTAATTTTTCATCTTCTCTGGTGAGTCCACATGTCTGACCAGCACAGAAGTTGTAAAAGAAAAAGTTACGATCTCCATACTTTATTCTACTGGTTTGTTATCTGAATAACGTCAGAAAGGACGAGGAGAAAAATCGTATTTACCATTGCTGCATGTTGTTTCTGATAGACCCCGTCGCTCCTGGCACTTTTCAAACTTGGCGTCCTCAAAAAAGTCTGATTTCGCCCTCAAGTGGGGAACTTTCTCCTCTTCAATCCCGTTCGCTGTATGTGGTAATTCGCGCTCGGTGTTCTTCTCACAAATTTAGCATCGATGTTTAATGACAGTTTTAGGTGTAACACTGGAGAACAGCCACTCTTTTTTATCCCGACAATCACAGTGTCCAGGCAGCTTCGCGGAGAAAAAAGCGCGTCGGTTGGATACGCGTCGTTCTCACGGAGAGAAACGCACGACCACGACACTCTGTCGCCTCTTCTTTTCCCAAACCGTAAACTGAAGAAATCAAGGAAACAGCGGGGATCACTGACAACCAGGAGCTGGATTGTAACTACTTGTCCTACCTTGAGGGAAAACGCAAAAAAACCGTCTTCCTACACTTCCCCGGTGATTTCCTTCTGCAGAGTCAGCACAGTACGCCGCGAAGAGCTGCGGATTGTCCGGGCTGGAGAGAAGGTTGCTGCTGTGATATGTAGACAGAATTCAGACCAATGTTTAACACGCCGTGTGTGACTGTAACCCAAGTGACTGTGGGTCCACAGAGTTTCTGTGTCCGAGGAGTTGATTTACGATGTTGTGTCAGCATGAAGAGTCACATCTTCGTGCAACAAAAATGTGCCAAAAACCCTTAGCCCCAAGACAAGAAAAAGAGGCAGAGAGGCGCAAATTGTGGAAACACTTGAGAAGCAGCAAGGATTCACTAAAAATGTTTTCCTCCGTGTGCATTTAGATCATTTATATTGCTGTATTCAAAATGAAATATATTTTATTATTAGAAAGAAAATCCGTCAATTGTGGCTGAAAAGGCAATAAATAAAACAAAAATAAAACAAAATTTTTAGGAATTTCTTGCCGTCTTTTAAATGCTTTTTTAATTCTTTGGTGATAGACACTGGATTTCATTTAATACCAAGAAAACACGCTTTTTTTTTTTCTTTTTTTTTTTTACTTTCTCTGCGCTCGCGAATTCATACCACACGCACGCCTATGTGCGCGTGTTTTAGGCAGTCGGAAATAGTTTATGGTTTCTCTGTGTACAGCTGGGATGTGACACTGATTTCCTAAGCTGTCCCTCAGATCCCTCAGAAGTGGGCGCGCTCATTAAAGTTTCATTGTGCACTTGTTTTTATGAGGATTTGCTCAACATTTGACTAAGACATCTCAAGAGTGAAGAGTTGAAGGAGTGAGGGGTGTGTGTGTGTGTGTGTGTGTGTGTGTGTGTGTGTGTGTGTGTGTGTGAGAGAGAGAGGATAGACTGGAACAGAAAGAGAAACATTCTGTGCTCCTCCGAGTGACTGCCTGCCTCAGCCTGGCTCCTCCACTGGGGTGAGAGAGGCAGCCGAATCCCAGGGCAGTCATTTCTATCAAGTCAAGCGTCTGGAAGCCCCACTTGCATGTTTGGTCAAGGGTTAAATAATAGATCAGGGATTAGGCTTGTGTAGAATTCATTCCAGGGTAACAAGCTACTGAGGTCCCAGGATATGCATATTCATTCCTTGGCCAAGGCCGTGGGAGAGCGAGGACCATATGCCTGTTTGTCAGAGGGCTTAGATTGCTAATTAAATGAGATATTACATACTTATGTGAGCAACAAAACAAAAAGCCTTTAAAGGATTGTCCAGAAAAAAATGTGTTTGAATCTATTTTGTGTTGACTTCAGATACTTTGATGTTGCTTTAATTTGACTATTTTCTGTTCAGCAGTTTTGATAAGATAACCATACAGACAACAGGAGCTCTGGATGAGTAATATGACGTACATTGCACACCAAAGCTTAACGAGACCTTTTTTCTTTGTGGCTAGCACACTTCCAAACTATCGGATGATAAATCTATATTATGACAAAACACAAGATGAGATAGTGCCTATAGTTATGATAGTGGGTGTGTAGATAACTTTGTTTTCAGCTTCTAGTTATCTCTATAGTTCTTAGTTGTTGGAGCAGTTGCGCTTCTGTATTGCTGGGTGGGCTGCATTACATGAGCAGGGTCAAGTACCTCTTTACTTCAATGCTGTTGAATTGAAAGCTCAGTTAAAGAATCACTTCTGACACAAGTTTAGATCTAAGCTCAGATGTTGCACAACAATATTTGTTCATAGCAACGAGTGCATGATTTGTGTTTTTTGTGATTATATTGAGGTGCTCACAATGTTGGGGTAAGGTTAGGAAACATACTGGTCTTCAGCAAGACAAAACATGAGACATGACATGTACTTTGCTCGTATTTAAATGTTGAACTTAACTTTATCTTAACCCAATATTAATCAAAGTGGTTTTCTTTCCTAATTGGGTGTGCAAGCCACACCCAAGACACAGGATAAAAACCCAGGCCTATTTATGATATACATCCAACCCAGAATCCTGTACTTTGTGCACTATCGACCACTTCTAAATGAGAAATGTAGCATTTCCTACGCTCAAAGAACGTTGTCACTGAACACAATCCAGGGAGCAATTGTGTTTCTCTCAAAACATATCTGGCAAAACAAGCTGTGTAAACATGATTTCTGGGAAACAGGTTTACAGAAGCCCATTTGGTAAACCCCACCAACATGCCTGCACTGACAAAAGCTTGATTTCACTAAGCTCCTCTTGGTGAGAGGAGCTGCCAGTTTGATGGCCCCAAAGCATCTCCACGTACACAGTCACCATCATGCATCTTGCTTTTGACATCAGAGTAGGTATAAATAGAGGTTACATGGCAAACAAAGCTAAATATTCCACTGTGTTCAACTTTTGAATTATATCAGCCACATCATCAATGAATAGCAAGTCTGATAAACCTGCTGGGCTAATAATTTGGTAATGTTTTCGTAAGTATTGGCCAATAAGTGAAAAGAAATTGCAGAAGATACCTGTGTGTTCAAGGTCATTTACACTGTTTACAGTACTTTATTGAGTCATTTGTCAGGTGTCGCACAATGAAATTATTCACATCTTATTGTGCTTTACGCACATAACTTGACTAAGTGTATTTTCTATTGTTTTACATTTAAGTGATTGTTTATTGTGACCCTGAGAGCTGCCAAAACACATAAAGCAAGGTAGTCGATCTGAATGCCTTCTGTGAAGACATCCATTTACGAACTTGACTCCAGTTAGTGCACACCACTAGCAAATTCCTTATTCAACTGTAAAGTGTCCTGCTGACTACATATTGAAGCACATTTTTTAAAGAAATTTAAGGGACCTTTATCAAAATATTTATTTTTTGGTTAATTTTTAAAAACAAAGTTTCAATCTAAAATATTCCAGTATCAGATGAACTCTATTATATTCCAGTCTAGCATTTAAAAAGACAGAGAAATACACAGTCTATTGTACAAGTAGCAGTAAAGGCAGCTTAATAAGGAGAGAGAGTACATGTTTATTTGTCGTTGTGACAGGATCCCACTGTTCACTAATTACCCAGCGGGACCACTGATAATGAGCTATTGAACCTGCTGCTGAAGTGTTCCACCTCCTGGGATGGCCATCAGCTGCTGCATCGCATTTGTGGATCCATCAAATCCACAGAGGGGCTCCTGTTCATTAAGTTCCAGTCACTACCAAAGCATAGAAAGGTCCAGGAAGGTCATTTCAAGCATCCCCAAGAAACCTGAAGTGTTTTCAAAGGACTGGCTCATACTGTTAGTTCTCTTCTTCGGTCAGGAGCCAGTTAACGACTCGAAGGGTGTTTCTTTACGCTACTACTTGTAATGTAACATTTCTGAAGCCAGGTAAATTTCACCCTTTCATTGTATTTTCTATAAGATAATTATAGTGGTACCATTAAGTCCAGTCAAGAAAAAGTTTGCATCAGAGAACATTGCAATCTATGATATACAGCACCCTCTATCTTTCAAAACTCAATCTGAATAAGAAACTTAAACAGAAAAACAAGGAACATAATAATTTAAGGCTTCAGGGGTTTATTATAAAAGAATTCCAATGATTGATGAACAACAGTAAAGTAAAATTGCACTGTATTACAGATATGTTTAATCATGTTCTTAGTTTGATTCCTCCTAACTTGTGGAGAGGGAAGCACGGGTGTTGGACATAAGACAAATAGCCTACTTTTCTCATCTAAAAGCTGTTTTTCCAACTGGACAACATTTACTCAGGGCGATCAATGTCCCATGTCCTTGGTCTCTTCTTTCATACTCAAGGGAAATATGAACTTAAATACAACCTCCCCACCTTAATTTACCCTTTCACCAAGCAAAGGACAAGCTCTCCAGGAGAAGCCCAAGGGAAATAGTCTGAGTCCTTGTTCCCACAAATCTCCAGGGGGTTAACCAGGGTTGGGACAGCACACTAGTTGGGTGAGCTGTTGGTGAGTGTGGCCCTGCAGTTCATGGCATCGAGGTTGCACAAAAGCACACACACATGCTGCCTCTCAGAAGTGTGTCTTGTGTGGATCAATTCTTCCTTTATGAGGGCTCTTGTCAGTTGAGGATAGGACCAGAAGGTCATCAGATGGGAGTCAAACAGAGGTCCACATCATCTCGTTGGGGCTGGGGTTAAGGCATGAACAAGGGGGCTTGTGGACACAGCATGTGGGGAGATGGGGGTGGTGGGTGGATATGGGAGGTCATCGACATCACATGCAAATAGGAATGCACATAATAGCAAAGTCAGGTTTATGGAGAGGGAAGGTTTGGAGCTACAACGGTCTGATTTAGGTGCACAAATATTATTGTCTAAAGGCTGAAATGAGGGCAGAGAAATGGTAATCAATGGTTTGTCTGTCCTGGGGTTTTGTAAGACAGTCCAAGGTCTCACAGGATTCAGCATGAGGGTGGCTCATGCTTGAGGTCAAGAGTTGCTGATAATTCTCCCACAGACTCCATTGAGAGAAATAAAATCCCTGCAGGGCATCACTTGAATAGAAATGTGTACAAACAAGGCTTCAAATGTCAGCTGTTGAACAAGAATTTGGTGAGCAATTTCAAAGATTAGTGGTGGACAATTTAAATTTCAAAAGACACCCAGTGTGATAACAGCTTATTATCTAATTTGATTCAACATGAAACTCGACAAATAGAGGCATCAGCCATTCTACAAAGTGACTGCGTTCAAAGCCTTACTGTAAATTCTCACATGTTGGAGCCTGTCTCATTTCCATGCAGGGGGAGTGATGTTCTGCTAAACTGTGCAGGTTTGACATCCCAACTGGCATTTGTACAATCAATGTTCTTTTAAAGCTGGGGACTTGTGACTCTTTAGTATCTATTGTCATCTGCTGCATTTCTCAGATTCCTTCCTCCCTCAGCATCAAAGCTAGGCCACATTAATGCAGACAATATCCCCACTTACCTGAGGCGGCAGGCGGAGACTGTGCTTTCACAATTCTCCATGGAGTGTCATGTTTTTCCCCTGGATGTGCCTCTCTTCCTTCCTCTGTCAGCATTGGCAAACCAGGGCTTGTCATTTGGTTCTTGAATTTTTCATGCAGGTGCATTTGCATGATCACAATCTTGTGTCACTTCATCTCCACGGTAGGTTAAATGCTGCCTAGCACTTGAACTTCCCTGTGACTTTGCTGAGGCAGAACAGAAGTGAGACAAGCATGCTTATTGGGATTGTCAGTGCAAGAGCCATCTTGCTTTAAGGGGTGGCACTTCACAGTTGGGCAATTAGACACGAGAGGCCCGCAAAGACAACTTAAAACAAGTCAGTTTACATTTGCTCCTGTATTATTTACATTTGCTGAGTGATATTCTGTGACATTCAAAAAATAAGTTAAACATTGCTTTATATCTACATCTTATTTTACTCGGGTAGGCCACATAATCTTAGCAAATTGTGTTCACCACTCCCTATGTGAAAAGTAGTCCTGTTTAATCATTTGATCCTCTCTCAAAACACTTCACAGGTCATAAAAAAGATCAGATACAAGTATCATTTGACTTCTGATCTACATCAGCACATATCACTTTAAACTTTGAATGAATGTGAGTCTCTTCTCAGTTGCATCCCCATAATTCCCATAAAAGTCAGGATTTAAGCTTTTGACAATGTGTTGAATTGATGGTTCATTTTCATTCACTTCATTTGCATTACACTGCACACAGGTTATTGTAATTCAATGTATTATCAGAATGATGTTTATTAAAGATAGCCTATGTTGTATGTTCTCTCCACACATTAATCTTAATGAGGTCAGTGCTCTCTTGTACAGGAAATTACATTACATTACAATGAAATATTTACAATGAAATATACATACTATCAGTAAATCTAGACATTTACATTTCTCTTAACACATCTGCAAACACTGTGTTTTTGAAGGAAATTGGGCCAATATTCCTGCTACCAATGTGTCTCCATCACCATTATGACAATTTGTTAATGTAATTTCTGTTATATAAGGGGAAAAGACTTAAAGAAGCTTTTTGTGTGCGTTGTTTGCCCCAAGTTTAAACGTTAGAAACTCTGACCCCAAGAAGCAGTTTTAACAAACACATATAAATATAAAGACTGAGTAAAAATCACTTGAATCTACCTATTTAAGATGAAAAATAGTTTGGGACATTTTCTCCCCCAAGAAGTTGCAGTTATATGTTGTATATGTCTTAACCATTAGACTACCACAATGTCACTTGTTTTGTGATATGTACATTAATAGATTTATGTATAAAGTGCACACACAGGAAGGGTGATGATACAATAATGTGTGGAACCTGTTTCAATCATCCAATAAAAGCTTCTAGATCAAAGAAGTAAAATCAAATAATTACAGAGGTTGAAGAGAGTGTTTGAGAAATTCATCTTTTTTTATTGTAAATGCAGGAAGCACGCCATTGGTCATATGAGTGCTTGGCTTGGAGAGCTACCTTTTATGTGCCTCAAATACCAGATCTGGATTTATCTGTCATTAGTGGGACAGACAACAAACACTTAAAAGACAAAGCTACCAGCTGCCTCAGACGCAGGAGAGAGCAGCAGCAGGCAATGTCAAAGCATGGTGGAACATGCCTGTGTAAAACATGTAAGCAACTGTTAAGTGTCTGGAGCCAAATTGTACGCATTTGATGATGAAAGAGGGGATAGTTAGAAGATGATCACTTTAAGTTAACAGCTTTGTCAAGAGGAAAATTTTGGTATTTTAACTTTTCATTGACCATATTTTGCCATATGAGTTTTTTAAGGTTTCATATAAGAGAAACTGTACCTCATATTTTGGAACTGGTTGCTTTTGTCTCATGGCGATCTAGTGAAAATGAAGGGACCAAACTCAAAACCCTGTTGCAGGTGCATGATGGTCATTTTTTCTCATGATGATAGAGAGAAAGAGAGGAGAGAAAGGCTTATTCATAGAAACCATGTGTCAGTTTGTGTGTCTGAACAAGAAAGAGGGGGCAGGCAGATGTTGCACATTATGTACCAGTCTACTGCCTCTAAAATTGTTCTGCAAATGAGGAGCTTAATGAGAGGCAATGTTTGTGGGTCAAGGAACAGCCTAATCATGCTAAGTCAATTGCATCTTTTCTCTTTGTCTCTCTGTCTGTGTGTGTGTGTGTGTGTGTGTGTGTGTGTGTGTGTGTGTGTGTGTGTGTGTGTGTGTGTGTGTGTGTGTGTGTGTGTGTGTGTGTGTGTGTGTGTGTGTGTGTGTGTGTGTGTGTGTGTGTGTGCGTGTCAGTGTCAGTGTCAGTAAGCAGATGAACCAACATTTGTCTGACTCAAGAGGAATCCCAGTCATCATATTTCTTCATTTTCCTCTCTCACCCTGTGCTCCAAATCTGGCTGGACACTTAAGTACATTAGCCACACAATATGGAGTTGTCTTGTCTCACCAGCTGAACAGATGTCAAACACACATCTTTGTTCATTTTCTCTTGCTCTCCCCTTGCTTGCATCCAGCTCTCTAAACCTCCACTCTGGGGTCAAGATTCATTGTGCTTAATGTCTTTGACCTTACAGCAAGCCATTAAAATCTTAACATACAGGTAAATATCAACAGGAGTAAAATGTAAGTGTGTCTATTAAAGGAAAAACAATATTTAAAACATAAACTTCCAAATAAAGATCAATATCATATGTCATTTCTCTTCACCGTCATGCATGAAGTTATTGAGCTTTGAAATAACAACAAGAGGAATTTATATCCTTGTAAAACAGTGCTTACAGACACAGGGGAACCTTTATTCTGTGTGTGTGTGTGTGTGTGTGTGTGTGTGTGTGTGTGTGTGTGTGTGTGTGTGTGTGTGTGTGTGTGTGTGTGTGTGTGTGTGTGTGTGTGTGTGTGTGTGTGTGTGTGTGTAATATCAAAAAAGTCACACAACAGCTTTCTCGACCCTTTAAATTCTGACATTTTTTATTAGTGTAATTTTGACACTAATATATCTCAGGTGATTTGTTATTCCCCTATTGATTTTGAATTACACTGCTAGCTTTTAGCCATTGTATAATGTTACTTGTATTTGTATTTTTAGCCAATATTTTTGAAAAGCACTGTTTGTTGCTGGAAAGGGATACTTTGAACTTGGCAGCATTTTGTGGTTATTGTTTTTCTCTCTCTTCCAGTCTTTGTGTTTATTACCCAGCACATGCAACGATCTTACAACTGTTTAAAATCCCTTGAATTTAATCCATCTAATCTAATTTGAATGTTATTATTAACGGTTTTTGACATTTTTTTATTATCCTTTGAAATACAGTTGCAGCTTTTAACTGAAATCAGAGTAGATAAAAAAAAATCTGCAGTATATATTATCAAATGTGGAAAATGAAGAGAACGCATCATCAACTAATTGTATGGGATAATTAGTTAGGCTTAATCTGCACCTCACTCTGTCACATTTTACCTCATATATTTGAAGATCACTCGATGTTAGAACTCAATTTAACTCATTTTGGCCCAGAAACATGATATACAATACTAATACACCATATATAATGCAAAATCTAAATCATGTTTTGAAGGTATGGGCTGTGGTGTCTGAAGCTGATCCTTGACTTGGGTTGGGATTCCTATGGTCTCCCACTCTTGTATATTGAGGAGGTTTAGGTTTATTTTATATTTATTGTCTGAACAAAGATATTGATACTATTACTTTGAAGAAGACATTTTTTTTTTCTTTTAAGTGCTTCCTACACTCAAACAGAGGATGCTGGGATAAGCCAAAAGCAAAAAAAGAAAGAAAGAAAAACATTCTTTAAAAAAGGATGCAACTTTATTGTCATTGTACATAGTGTGTCCCAGAACAACAAAATGCAGTTTAGCATGTTAGGACAACAGCATTTCACATGATTATGTAATACCGTACAACAGGTTCAAGCACTTTAGACATTTACATTACAAAACAGTCATGACTATCTATAGCAAAAAAAATGCCCCGAAACAGAGTGTCCTAATCTTCATATCATTGAGTATGTCTGGGATGTGCAAGTGTACTAATGACAAATTGTACTGTTTTGAAGGCAAAGGTCACAATCACCTATATTTAAATTTCCTGTGTGTGTCCTCACTGCACTTTGAATGAAGTTAATTGATAAATAAAAACTATTCATGGAATTATTTTTGAAAGCTTCTTCACTTTACTTTTCAAACCTAAAACTTGTATCCAGCTGTGTGTATAATGATAAATGTAATGAGTAATAAACATGTTGGTGACAGGCAAGTACATTTATGTGTATAACAAATTTCAAACAGAAAGGCAAAAAGTACAGATTTATATAAAAGATTAAAACCATTAAAAACAAAAAAGAAAGAAAGCATAAACAGTAAATAAGATGTAGTAAGAAGTGGTCTTACTGTGATATGTATAAAATAAATAAAGCGTGATGTGGGTAGGAAAAGCAAATGAACTCTTCATCCACATCTAACACATTAGGAATTCTTTCATATAAAGTTATATATAATTTAGAACCAATGAACTTGACCCATGGTGGTCTGGACTTGGTAGTCTTTGCTAAGAGTCTTGATCTTAGCTTACAGTCAGCTAAAATGTGCCTCTGATGAGAGCTCAGTAGGAGACATGAGCTGATTCAGCAAGTCACAACGAGGGCAAATCCAACCAGTTTGGGTACAGTAACAGCAGTCTTCTGGTCTTTAATGAAATGCAGTGATTTAATTTGTGTGTTTTAAAAAAAAAAAATTAATTTCATTATTTAGTCACAGGAGCAGTCATGCACACATAATCTTATTCCATATTCCATTTGGCTTAATACCATTTAAATCACCAAGAGGTGTCTTGTTTTACCCACGCCCATCTTTGAAAACCGGCCCGACACTCCGCGTCCTTCTGCCGTACGTCAATAACAACCGTCGCGAAATGGCGTGACGGCGATGACGTAAATGAGGAAACGGGAAATGGCGGGCTTGTTTGAAAGAAAGAACTCGTCGCCGTGGTTACCGAGAACAGTGTCGCTCACCGAGAACGTGTTTGGAGGCTTTTTAGAAGAAACAAACAAAAAAGATGTGACGAAAACATTTTAGTAGATGGTGAAATAAACACACTTTCCGTTTGAAGAATGCCGTGACGCTGTTCGAGGGACCGAAATTCACGCGGAAAACTGTCGACACCTGACGAGAAACGGAAAAATAGACATGTTTAGTAGCTGATGCTAGCCTCGTTAGCCACATTAGCAGCGTCTTGTGTTAGCGCCGTTGCCGCTGTGTTGATATCTGCCTGGTTAGCAGTTTATCTAAACAGGTACGTGACCGGCTGTGCGCTGATTTACTGGAGACGCTGTCCAGCGAGCTCGCTTGTCTCCTCCTGTAAACGTAATCTGTGGCAAGAGACACGACACGTTAATTCGGCTGACGTCCAGCGGTGGAAAAAAAAAAGTACTCACATCCTGCACTCGAGTAAAAGTACCAAAACAACAAGGCGGTGTCCTCCGTCACAGGTCTCGCGTGAGAAATCCCACTTAAGTAAAAGTACGTAAGTGTCACCAGTTAAATGTAGTTACGTTGTTAAAGTAAAAAGTCTTGGTTTGGTCCCTGTGAGCGATTCATTGTTATATATGACACCAACACTGAGGTGTTAGTGTGTAAGTAGTGTGTTACTGCTGTAGCTGCTACAGGTGGAGCTTGTTTGAACTTTATATCCAGTTTTAAATAGAGGGACGGCGGATACATGTGAGGGAGGGGGTCGTCAGGTGATCACCCGTCTCAGAAATATACCTGAGCCCAGTACTTGAGTAAACGCACTTTGTTACTTTCCACCACTGCCAACATCAAATACAAACACACCGTGCTGGTATTGCTTTCAAAAGGTCAAGCTCCTTTCCAGTTAAATGTGGTATCACTGACAAAATACTATCAGGTCATGTGCTCCATCTGTATAATCATTTTAACTACTGCCACAAGTGTCAAGGCATGTTTTTTTCATCCAAACTTATCTGAATTTTCATTTTGATTTCTTGCAAGTCCCAAAATGAGCTCCAAAAACGGCGCCCGTGTCCTGGTTCTGGAGGAGCAGGTGGAGAGTTTATCAGATGAGTTATTGCAATGCCAGGTATGTATGATTGTGTATTCAGAGGCATGTGCACATATATACTGGATTGCATTATCAGCTATTTGCAGATTGTATTGCTTTATAAGAAACAAAAGTGGTTTGAGGACTGCTTCAGCATAACCTGACACCATTCAATCAAATGTTCTAAAACAATGATATTTACTGAATGTATTGATGACAGCAAGTTTAATCATAAAGTGTTTAGTCATGTTAAGAATTGTTCTGCTCTCTACGACTCTCTAAGACTTTGAGCGCATACACACATAAAGAGCAATGAGCAAAAGACATTAGTCTTGACCGTGTTTAAAAATGTCAGTGATCATTTATGTCATGGGCATGTTAATACTTACAATTGCCAGCACCTCTAGCTCTGCAGTACACTTTTCAGCATTTGTCGTTTCTGTTAGACTTTCTCACTTTAATGAATTCCAAACCAGTTTACATCTTTATTGCTATTGTTTTCACTTTTACTCAAAGACCTCACCTGAGATACGAAGTTTACACGGCTTTGTCATATAACACCATTAAGTATATAATAAGGATTTCTGTGAAGGTAACAATGCATGCTAGAGAGCACATTAGTCAGCTGTTTCTCTTTTTTACTCAAAAGGCCTAAACTCAGGATTATAGTTTTAAAATCTATGACTCACTCACAGATGACAATTGAAATTGAAAAGCATATCTATTCCAGGTAGCTAAAGATGAACATATTTTAGTAATTTGTGTAAAGCATATTTAGTTAGTTAGTTCCAAAAGTATGTTAATGCCCCGACCGCATCCTATTGAATACTCAGCAAAGACATTAAATAATGTGCAGCACCCCCACGTTTTCTCTTTCTTTAAATAAATACAAACACAGGCACAACATGCTATTGAGCGGATCTGAGAAGCTTTCATCTTCACTTTGTGAGTCAGGGATTGAGGCAGTCCTTGCATACTCACCACCAGGTGGTGTCTAATAACATGAGTGAAATGATCCCAGCATTTCTCACTTTGCATAGCCACACTACCTTGCTATACAAGTAGGTAGACAGTTGTGGGGCTCAGCAGATGAGGTGTTGCATTTCAGTTTTTATAGATAACACCAAAAACATCGGGCTGGAACATTTGTAGTACTGCTGTAACCGCATGTGAGCCTGTTCCTCTCTTTTATCTTCTGTATCAACTTTTGCCTGACTTTTGAAATGAACTTTTACTCTGAGAAAATGTTTTCCGTTTCATTCCATGAGTTGTGTGAGTGACCAGACATCTTTACAAATATCTATGGAGGCGCAAACCCATGAATGCACCAACTGTATGTAATTCAATTAATAAAAAAAAGGAAAGTAATGCTACTTATTCACTACGAGTAGTATGTATGAGTAGCAGCTAAAATGCTATTGACATAATTAAAAAAGTCACAAATTGACACAAAGGTTAAGCCGTCATTCATTTTTTACTTTATAAAATATGCATTTACCACTAGTTGTAAATAAAAAAAAGATCAAGATTTAGGTAAATGTTTGCCAAGTTGTTCCCACTGTTGTGGTAAGTACATTCATTTGTATAATTGCTTGCAAATTTGTCACTTTGTGACCTGAAAATGTTCATATTGCAAATTTAATATCTATGAATTTTGCTGAAGATATTTTCAAAGCATAAACTCTGTGTACCATTTAATATTTATAGCACTGCTCTTAATTAATAGCACTGAGAAGGCCTTTGTCCTGCTGACAATTAACATGCAAATGAGATATACTTTAAACAGTCACACCATTTCTTAGATGTTTTTTTCAGTTGTAATGCAGTAGATTATGGTGCGGCTAGTTTACCAATATACTTTGTTCACTTCAGACTGACAGTTCCTGTTGCATTACATTGAACTGACTTGGAGACCGTCCTTGGTGGTCTCGTCTAGAGTAGAACATCAGTGATTCTGTATGTCTAATAAGGACCTTAAGTTGTAGAATGTACAATTTAAATAGTGGCATTTGAATACTACTGATGTCTTAAGTCTTTGGCATGATGTACTTCAGGACGGCCATTAACTACAAAGAGTCTCATCTGTCAGCCAGCAAATGTTCCTGCTAGACCATGCTAATTTTACTAATATGTGCTGAATTCCAGTGGCTCTCTCTGGTATGTTTAGCCCATGGTGTTTCTGTGTCTGGATTCAAAATGAATAATTCAGCGATCATCAAACACACATTCAATGCATCTTTAAGTACACATACGGCAGAGGAGAGCTCTTGATGAGGGTCCTGACTGAACATTTGTCTGTGGAATGGCTAATGGCAGCCAAAGGCCAGGCACATGGAGACCGCGTATTTCAAGTAAACCATGCTGCTTCATTTAATCGTTAGCTGCGTTCCAGGGTTGATTTGGTGAGATCTCTATCCCCCTTCACACTGCTCCCTCTCTGTATACACACACACACACACACACACACACACACACACACACACACACACACACACACACACACACACACACACACACACACACACACACACACACACACACACACACACACAAACACCAACACCAACACACAGATGCATATAGAGATCTACGGTCCTTCCCACTTTATATGTTCAGCTCATGATCTTATCAAGGTCTGCTTCTGCCATTTTAGTAAATAATTGATTAGACACTTTTGAAAAGGGGGTTAAAATTCATGTACTAATTGGAGACCAGTAGATTCCAGTGGGAGGGATGACTTTTATCTTATGATGATGTGAACATAATTTATCAGATAATTTTATATTAAGTCGATTTGGTATAATTCTGTCTTTTAATGTCAGAAAATGTAGTTTTTAGATGTCCCTCATTAAATGTAATGTAGCTTAAAAATGTTTGAAAAAGCAGTGAGACAATTTGAATTGGAAATGTGTCAGGGAATGGCTGGGTTTTCCTACTGAAGATGACTCTCTCTGTCATCAGTTTTGAGTTTCTTTGGGGCTAGTTACTTTGGAGCTGTAGTGGAAAACATATCCGCCGAGCAATTGATTAATAAAGAAAATGCAAGCTCGACTGCTGTGTTTTGATTTGGATCCCAGCTCTCCCCAGTCATAAATAGTGCATAATGACAAGTGTCAATGCTTGCTCCCCTTGAGTCGAAGGTCACATCTCAGTGATGGAGATTACTAAGAGAGGCTCATGATTAGAGAGGGCAGGCCACATAAAAAAATATTTTGTACAAGATGTTTAAATTATTGATTGACTGTCATATGCTAATGTCACTCAGCATCCTATTTCATTTTTAGTTTTTCTAGTGAGAAGAGCTGTAATGTGTTGCTGCTTTTCTTTTTCGGGATTCATCAAAATCTAATTCATCAAACAGGATTCATTGCGGCTGAGAATAACAGCTGTTGACTTGCTGCATCCTTTATTTTCACAGGCAGACAAGGAGTTTGTGTGGTCCCTGTGGAAACGCCTGCAAGTGGCAAATCCAGACTTGACCCAGGCTGTCAGTCTGGTGGTTGAGCGGTGAGTAGATTCATCTTTCACATTGCTACCTGAGAAGCTCAGCAGCTGAACATTCCTTTATCTCACCAGTGAAGAAAAATATGTGTGAAAGTCATTCGAGGGGTGTTTTAAAGCACCTTGGCCGTTCTACTGGGGTTACGACGGTATCTGGTGCAGATGCTGATTTAAGCCCTCTTATCCCCGGTCTAGCAGTTCAAACAATGGAAACCCTTTTAATGAAAACGCTCTTCCTCTGCTTCTCACATGCTGGACAGTTGAAACAGTCCTGCCAAATACTTGTCTTTATCGGATAAATTGTGAGCTTGAATATGACCTCTTTTGTGGGATGGCTGAGCTACATGAAAAACAGTGGCATGGGAACTTTTGGAAAAGACAGAGGTTCAGGCTTCTTCCTGATGATGCATGTTTTGATAAATTAAATATATTCTTCCTTATTAGGAACAAATGTATTTGACTTTAGATTGTCTTTGATTTATCACTAAAGTTTGAACACTGTTTGTGTATTCTATTTGTTCCAAGTTTCATTAAATGTATGTAAAGCTTTATTCAGTACTTTAGGGGATAGATTAGAGTCATATTTTCTCCATCACTGGTGCATATCACATACTTTTCAAGGCCTGTCAGTTGTTAGTAGACCCTTAATAGAGGTAAAACACAGCAGCATGCACACAGCTCCTCAGTATCTGCGCCTCTCACTTCTACTCCACACCCTCTTCAGTTCCTTATAGCCCCTTAGGAAACCCATCAAAGTATGTTGGTCCGCTGAGACTGGTGAGGGAACATGCACCCAGAGAGTGTACAGTATGTGTATTGTATCACCTGATGCGCAGGAGGATATTGACATGGTAATTGTGTCGACTCCAGTCAAGCACTGGTGCCCACTGGGAACCGCCATTCATCCCTGTGTGGATCTTGTAGAGTGATTGGTTGGTTGCTCAGGACATGGTGAACACATCCCAATATGCGAGGAGATGCGGCAAGGCCTGCCTGCGTTCCAGCCCCTCCAGGGATACCAGATACTTATTTCAGTGGTTACCAGGGGAGAGGGCTGATCAGAAGAGGCAAAGAGACGATAGAAAAGGCCTCAAAGATGGGAGGTGTAGAAGTGATGAGTGGAGGGAATGGATGGTCCCCGGTGGTCTAAAGCAGTTGAAACAAACAGGTCCCCAATTGCAGCCTTGTTGTTGTCTCCCTAAAAGTTCATTATGATAAAAGAGGTGCTAGTGGGCTTGAGAGAAGGTTCAGAGTTGTTGCACTAGTTCTGCTTTAGTAGTGAATGATTGAACAAAACATTTCTTATCATTCTCTTAAAGTTTAGCATCAATAAGTATGAAAAGAGTAAATATAAGATTGCTGAAATGTAAATGGATACAAAGGAATCTTATTTTTTACTAAGAGCAGCAGGTTAAAAAACACTTTGAAGCTGATAGTTGTAAATCAACATTTAACAAGACAATTACAAAGGACTAGCTCTATATTAAAAGTGAAGATGAATTACAGAAGCCATATGATATCGGACAAAACAAGCTTACCAAAATATTTTATATACAAATTCCTGATATTTCAGCTTGTCTTTTTCTTTGTGTCTGCCTACATCTATGATTCAAAGTTATAAAACAATTTGATTTAAACAAAAATTGAGGATTGGGGATGCATTTTTATTGGCTTCACATTTGTTTGTTTTTTTCAGATCAGTGAGACTATGAATTGAACTAACTCATCTGTAAAGTGACTGTGGACACATGCATGTTGTTTTTTATTTACTCTTCCTTCTAGTGAGAAGCACAAAGCAGAGATTAAGGACAGAAAAGTGTTGGAGATCCTCCAGTCCAAAGACTACAAGATACAAGAGCTGGAACAGGTACAGATATTTACTTGACCAATTCTGGAAATTGTTTGTAATGCCGCAATTTGCATGTATTACGGTAAGTAAGAAAAACAGAGCAATATACTGCAAATCTGGCCAATGATCAGGTCCACTGGACCATTTCTCCTTACCAGATGCTCTAAACTACATCTCCAGAATAAACTAGTGAACTAACTACAGACATTTCTTGAGTATACCTTTTATTTTTTTGACATTACACTTAAACTAATACATTTTTTGTTGGGGTATTATATTTTTCATGGTCCCTTTTTTGGCTTTTCTTTTTGTTATTACACACAGTATTCTGTTCTTCCAATTTTATTTAAATGCCAAAGGAAATTTAAAAAAAAAAAAGTATCATAAGAATATTCATTAAGCAGAATCTGTGTATTTTTAACTGTATTCCTTCAGCTCTTTATGTCTCTCTCTAACACTTTTCTTTTTGCTTCACCCCTTGAGTAATATTTATTGATGGTGTGATGGCTAATGATAATGACATCACTAATGTAATTTACTTCAAATCATCATCCTTTCACTGGAGCATCTGTCAGTCTCCTTCATTAGCGTCCCTCATCCAGAATTGTGTTCATTCTTAATGAGAGTGGCTGTAATGGAGTCATCATCTTGTCAGTGTTTTTTGACATTCCTCTCCTCAGCAGCCGTAATAGTAGCTTATAGGACCACAATATATCTAATTATGGTCAACTTTATTTGAATGCAAGATCTTACACTTTACAGCACAAGCAGCCAACACACTGTTCACCGTTTCCCCACAGGATTCACTCAGAAGTGCACAGGGACTCCAAAGTCCTGTATCATAGCCCTCTCGATGGTTGTGGCCCTCTTTCAGTTACATCTCCATGAAGTCTGCTTTTAATAAGACTTGGATAAACTAAAATCTTAATTCATCTGCAATAATAAAGCTGTTAACAGTAGCCTAAATTAATGGCAGGCAGATGGCATTAATTAGCCACAAATTCTTCATTAGTTTATGCCAACTTTACTGTTTCTTCCACTGTGTCAAACTTGAAAACAAATCCTCTGTGCTCCTATAATACATTTAAACTCACCAACATTTAGTTAAGGGCCCAAGAGTGCGAAAGTCATAATGTGGCTTATGTGAAATAAAACTATTCCTGCTATTTTCTGCTTGAAGAGCTATAGATAATTCATAAATCACTCTTAATCTATGCACCTTTATATAAAGTATAAACCAATCAATAGCATCTATGTCCAGTGATGATGGTCCGCTGAGTCCACATAAGATCTCACATTTATCTTAATCTTTGATGATGTCTTTTTTTTTTTTTTTCCCATCCTGGTCTTCTCTGCTATTTTCCTTCCACCTCTTTCTCTCTACTTTTGTAACATAATTAGCTTTTCATTTTCAACTGCACAGGGAGTTTTCAAATGCTAGTCTTTCTGTCCTAGACCTCTTAACGTGGCAGAACCACTCTTTTTTTCCCCTCTCTTCTATCAATTGCGCGCTACTGGGGTTCAAATTGTTCTTGCCTATCTTATTATCAATGTTTGAATTTATTTTCTGCTCCCCAGTATAAATCTCTATTAAAGCCCTTCTGTTCTTAGCATGGCAAGCTAGAAGTAGCAAGGAACGCTAAATCCACTATCTGGATATATCTGAGTGATTTCCCTCAACATGGCAATTAATTGCATCCCAGAGCTCAGTGTTATTTGAGAGGAGGGTGTACCCACAGAAGGCTGTGGATTACCAGCCAATGCCAAACCCCAGCTGATGCAGTGTTAAGAAGCCAGCCTCCTCCCACTAAGGCCACAAAGACTGCCAAAAAACATGAAGTGAACATATACCAACATCAAAAGTGGGTGGTCATTAAATCATTGTACCATTCTTGCTGGCCTCTAGTTTGGTGAATCTTGAGAATCATTAAATTGGTTATCAAGGGGCCTTATTATGTTTTGTAAGTCACTATTTATTTTTGAAAATACTTTAAAATGAGGATCAGTTAGATCTTCATAGTTGTACGTGTGTAGCGGCTTTCTCTTTACAGCCAACCATGAGTCCATTATTCGATCAGTTGACAGAAAATTAATCGGCTATGGCTTTGATAATGGATCGTTAAGGAAGTCAAATTTAAAAAATACAATTCCAAATGTTTGATTGTTTTTGTTTCTGAAATGTGAAGATTTGCTGCTTTACCCATCTTCCCTGTAAACTGAATACTTTGGGGTTTTGGCCTGATAATTGGATAAAACAAAACACTTAATGCCATTACTGTCACCTCCAGGAAACTGTGATTGGCATTTTCTGGTGCTTTATAGACCCAATGATTGATTGCTTAATCAAGAAAACACTTAGCAGAACAATTGAATATAAAATTAATTTCTGTTACAACAGGGTAAAACACCATGGTAAAAATATATATATATATATATTTTTTTCTATTTACAGTTTGGGGCAATCAGGTTTAAAATGGTTGATTTTATGTTGTTCAGACCTTAGTCAGGGGGTTATCCAGATTTTAGTTTTGATTGAAGTTTTCCATGGCTTAAATGCATAATGTAACCTGTCTTCCCCTTCCCCCCCACATATCTCTCTGTCTGTCACAGAAAGTGACAGTCCAGCAGCAGGAGATTAACAACTTGGTACAGAGGAGGATGACGGAGGAAGAGGAGAGTGCTTTAATGAAGAAGGAGCTGACAGCTCTGCGTGAGCAACTGGTCAATAAGAGTCAGGAATTTAAGGTTGGTGGAAAAAATATTCTGTGGCAGTCTGGACCTCAGACTCAAAAAGTGTCTTTTCTGTGTCACCGAACACAACAAAAGCCCCGTGGCTAAAACCTCAGCAATTGAATCATTTAGAAGAGAGAGGATTTTTCAGCCCCCTTGAACACAGTCTGTGTGTCTATGCGTCTTCTTCTCTCGTTTTCACCCTTGCTCCGTCTTCCCTTTTCTTGCTTTTAGCTTTCTTTCTTGCTACTGACAACAGAGAATACTTAACAGCTGGGAAGTCTGTGTGTGTGTGAGAGAGATAGAAAGAGGGAGCCAAAGGAAAGCAGGTTGTTAACTTGCAGATAAATACTTAATGCTTCTTTCAGAGGGGGAAAGTGAAAAGTGTGCATGTGATAGTGTGGCTTCTCCCTAATTATGCTTAGATGGGACACGGCTATGATTAATTGATAAAGGAATAGTCCTTACACGGTCTTGGTGGGGTCTCAAGGCGAGAAATCGTGGGGGACAGCATCAAAGGAGCCCTAGGTTGAGTCTAATGGGGCTTGTAGCAAAAACCATTCTCATTAGGAGCCTGTCATTAAAGCTGACTGACTGGCCCCTGTACCTACATGAGCCCAGCTCTTGCAGCACGGCTCGGGCCGCACCAACCAACATCTGGCCGCGTGGGCCCAGTCATACAGCACAGGTGACCTTGGCCAATCAGCGACCCATGCAGGGGGCTCCCGCAGAAAAGCCGGTCCACTGTTTACATATTCATTTTAGCCTCAACCCCATGGGTTGCTTCTCTTTTCTCTTCAGCTTTCTTTTTCATTTTCTCAGTTTGAATCGCTCCTTTTTCTTTTTCTCTTCTTTCGTCACCGTTGTTTATTTGGCCCGGTTGACCCCCCACTCTCTTTCTTACACACACACACACACACACACACACACACACACACACACACACACACACACACACACACACACACACACACACACACACACACACACACACACACACACACACACACACACACACACACACACACACACATCTCTCTTATCCAGGAAATGAAGACAGAGTGTAGGAGGAAAGAGGAGGAGGAGCGGCAGGTGGTGCAGGCTCTAGAGGAGGAGAAAGAGGGATTAACTTCCCGCTGCGCCGCCCTGCGAGCTGACCTGGAGGAGAAACAGAGGCAGGCCAACAGCCAACAAGACCAGAGGGATGCTGCCCAGGCCAGATTAAAGGTATGAACAAGGGGACAAGTCTGTTCAGACACACACACACACACCTTGAACTCTCTGATCCCTCACACCCTTTCCTTGTCAGCTTGTGAATATAAAAAGATCTCTGTAGCAAAGCACAGAATTGAATATGCAGGGACTGCATTCAAAGAAAGGGAAAATTCAGGTTTAATGTAGGGGAGACAGATCTTCCTGGGTTGGGGTGAAAAATGAATTGAGCTGACCACAACTTAAAGGAACTTTGGTGAAGTTGTGTAGGTTCAAGAGTTTGTGGCTCCTGTGGGTTTTCTGTCATTCATTCTTCCACAAGCAAGCAGGATTGCTCCTGTCATCAATCTGAATCAATGCTTCTCACCTCTGTGGGTACGAGAAATACAATGATTAAACTGTGACATAGACATCAACTAATCAAATGACAGTCAAAGATTTTCACATTTCAACATGCTGCTGGTTGCCATTCCCTTACAGAAATCAGCTTCCTGCCAAAGCTGGAGTCTCAGGATGTGAGAACTGCAGAAAAACTTCACATTCCAGCCCCTTCCTTAAAGACTAATCGTTATGAAACATATTGCTCCCCTAGTCAAATGAAGTCAGACAGAAAGTCTTGAATAAGTTAAGGCTGCCGAGTAATTACACTTGGACGGGATGGAGCCCAGCGACTAGTATATGCACATCCATCACACCCTAAGACACTCCACCTGTTCTGCATTTTTTTGTATCATACATTGATTTGAAAGATGGAGATGGAGAATATGGGATGCGCGGGGGTTACATGATGCCAATTTGTTTGACATAGCAAAGATTTGTCCAGGAATTTATCATTTAATGCAGTGTTGCATGCATAGATAAGATACACATAGTTATATTTTAAACTGAACAGGAGTGGAAAAAAAAATATCAAGAAACTCAATACCCTGAAGTTAATACAAATGTAAGGAATCAGTCACCCCATGATGTATAAATATACTAAATGAATATGATTGCTGCTGTGTTCTGTACTCTGTGGTTGTAGCATTTTTTTCATGTCCTTTTTTTCTAATTTTTCATGACTAATTAACTTAACACATGGCTAATCCAAGGTGTTGTGACCTGCAAGTGTTTGATGCCATGTAATCTACTCTGCTCTACTGGTTTCTTCTCATTAAGAAAAAGCTGTCACTAACACCTTGTCTACACCTACCACATAGCAAAAAGCACACAACAGCAGCAGCTACAGTCTCACAAAGGTATTTTAGATTTTTCTACAGTGTTACAGCCAGTTTGCTCTTTGAATAAGTCGGCCTTTAATTTTGTCAAACTATCTTGCAACAGACTATTCTAAGTCTAAAATGCAAGCCATCCTATGCCAGAGATAACGTAAAACTCGGACTTAGTTTCCATGCTAAGAATCAGGCATATCTGCTAGCTAATTGTGCCCTGCTGTCACATTTTTTTTTTTTTGCAGTTAGTTGTTTAGATACTAAGTTTTTTTGTGTTATGACACTGTTTGATAAATTTACCAGTAAACGTGTGAGGTGTAGACAGCCAGTAAGAGCAAGGGAATGTACTATGTCCAACATATATATCCGAATGAACTATTTCTGCTTCCATTGGAGAGTATGTAAAGTAAACCACACTGATCTGCTGTGGATTGAAGACTGGGTGACAAATGAAAAATGCTAAGAATACCAATTTCTTAAGAAATCTATTTGGGAAAAGTATCTCACATTTCAGATTGTGTCTTTGTTTTTCTAAAAGTTCTTTAACGTTCTTATTTCTGTTTCACACCAGGATCTGGAGGAGGAACTGCACAACGCGTGGCAGGAGCTGTCTACCTTGCAGAGCCACAGCAGCAGTCTTGCAGCCCAGCTCTCTACCAAAGAGAGAGAGGTAGCATCGAAAGAGGAGCGACTGGATCGACTTCGGTGAGCCGTAGCCACTGAAGCAGTGTCTTTCTTACTGTCAAAACCACGTCCTCATAGCTGATATGTATTGGTAATTGAAATAGTTAAAGCAAGTATGATTCTGTCCTGCGCACATGTGTGAATACCTCACTTTACATGGGTTACTGCATACAGGAGTTAGTATATTGCTCTCTTTGCTGTGAGGCTTGGGGGTGACACAGATTTCTTCCAGTCTGGCTCACCTAAAGCCACTTGATAAGCCCTGCATAGCGGATGTGCTTTAAAAGAAGGAGAAAAGGGAAACAGGGCAGGCTTTGGCTAAGCTGTAGTCGATATGATAAAAACTGTGAGAACTGTAGGAGCCTTAGTGGTAATCTCAACCTTTTTTAACTACTTTTCTATTTTAATGCCAGAGGCGCTCTGACATGTCAGTCACACCAGGGCTGTAGACTGTTCTTAAGGTTTTAGCTGGGTGAATAAAGATGTCCTTATAAATTAGAGGACTGCTTTGTGATAATTCTATGGGAGGACGCAAAACAAATTTCAGAAATGACCTTTGATGCTGATGAATGTTGTGTCGTTGATAAATGAATCTATTGTTGGTAAAAGAAGGAATATTACAAATGTATCACTGTCCTTGATTCATTGCAATAGTTTAATAATCTGATTTTATTTTCTGTACAAGTTTGTAATTGTTATTGTCATGATTATTTAAGAATGTTTATTTGTGGATTATGTACTGACTGTAAAATAAAATTTTCCTCTAGGGCAATGATAACCATATATAAATTTGTATAATTGGAATTACGTACATATCAAACTTGTGACTTTTTGAACAGATTTTAAACTTTTAATGTTATTTTAGAATAAGACCCAAATTATTTCCTGTCCTTCTTAAACATCATCACAGGGTCTTTATACCCCCCCCCTGTGAATTAAATAAAATAATCTGGGTGTCATTTCAGCATGATTTAAAAAAAACAAAAAAAAACAACTGCAGTACTATACATTCACAGTATCTATCTATATGGTGTCCTGTATTGTTATGTACAGTATGAGTTTGTATGACATGTTCCGTGTGTGTGTGTGTGTGTAGCTGTGATTTTTTAGAAGGGCAGGCTCTGTACAGACAGAGCACCGAGCACGCAGAGCAGCAGAGCCACCTGATCAAGCAACTGGAAGGACTCAACCTCGACACACAGAAAGTCCTGAGGAACCAAGAAGAGGCACATACTTCTGACACCACCTCCTATCAGCGGGTACTCACACATGCACACCCGCATGCCAAACCTCAAACTCATCACTCCCATAACCATGTTGTTGCACTCCGCTCAGGCCTCACCCGCTGTGGTGATTTATTTCCAAGCTAGCCGTACCCTACAATTATTTTACTATTACCAGAAGAGTACTTTTCTCAAAGTATCCTGTTACTGCGAATGGGTTCTCAACATACCACACCTCTGTCTGATGACGATACCACTGTGCCATACACAGCACTACACAGGGAGGGGTGTAGCGAGAGACATGTTGCAAGTATAATTCATAAAATATGGCTTTTAAGGAACCTTTCTGGCCACAGTGCGTAGTGTGTTATTTTTGTTGTTTTTCCATCCTTCCTTTTTCCTGGTTTTCCATAAGTAGATTATCCTTAAGTTTGTTTTTGCCATTAATGGAGAAAAAAAACTTTAAAACATTTCGTATCGCCGTCTGCGTGTCACCTAATAATTTTTTGTGTCATTCATGTTTGATATCCAGTCTCTGGCTTGCTTGCACCCTTCTCTTTCATGTTCACCTCCCTTCCTGTCCTTTGCCTGCTTTTCTAACCTTTCTTTCTGATTTATGTTTGTTGACAGCTATACAAGGAGTTGAGTCAGTGCTACCAGGCTCTCATGTCCAGTGAGGCCAAGCTCCGTGAGAGTCACCAGGAGCTCGGCAGCCAGCTGGCTCAGAAAGACCAGCGCATCGTAGAACTCCAGGCCCAGCTACAGCAACAGCAGGAACAAACACAACTTCAGCAACAACAGGCTCATCAGACAGCCCATTACTCCTCACCAAACAGACAAACCAACTTTAAGGTAAGCACCCTTCTCATTATTTACCATCTCCCCCACAAAGGCTCTCTCTTTTTAGAGTTTACAAAGTGCATAAAAACTCCATGCTAAGAAGTGTTTTTCACTGATGCCTGCTCTGCCTCAGAAGTTGTTTAACTTTGCTATGCATGTGTGTAGGTACGGACAGCAAAATATATATTTTTTTTTTTTTTTTTATGGTTCCCTGAATAGTGTATTTATGTTTTTCCTTACATTATAACACATTATATAATGATATTTCTGTCAATCATTTGTCACGGGCTCGTGTTTAATTGTCCTAAGGTACAGAGGTAGCTACGTGTGGGTTGATTAGCAGGCACAGTAATAACTGACATGCCCCAGCATGGCCTGTGGTGGTGGTCTTCAACTCAAAATCATTCTTTTGATATTGCTCCAGCTCACCCTTGATCTATCCATCTCTCTTAGCGCCAGTGTCTTTTATGTCAGCTATCTGATCTTCTCTCACTCCCTGTCCTATAGGCACACGTGCACTCTCTCACTCACTCCATCTAGCTTCTTTCTCTCCTCCCACCCAAGTAACTGGAAGTCCTTTTAACACACTTGGGTCGGAAAGCAAAGACAGATAAGGGGTAGAGAGAGGTGATTTAATTGGAGCCCAGTTATGTTCTTGAAGATGATGTTAGAGTTACAGTTCAACATCTGTCAGTCAGCGGGAGTTTGGCTTTCACTCAGTACCTTTGAACCATCACCCAAAGGCGATAGAGGCCTTTAATAACTCCTAATGATATGGTGATATGTGTTAGACCACACAGTGTCAAGAAAAGTAACAGGTATCTGTATCTTGTACTCTTGAGCCTCATCCTTATTCCAATAATATTGCGTGTCACTGCACTTGGCCTTTTAAGGAGTCTGTCAGGCTGCTCTGCAGTATGACTTTCACGTCAGTATGAACTGCCTTCTGTTTCAAGTAATGCCACTCTGTAGCTGATGCAGAGGAAGATAATATCCCTGCAGTAGTTGAGTAAAATCTGTGCCCCCAAAGGCTTTAATTCTTTAATTTGATTGTTTGATATTTTCTGAAAGTGCTGCCCCCAGACTGTGGAAGTTACAAGATATCAGCTCAAATGTTAATTGAGTTACAATCACCCTGTCCCACTTAACCCTGTTAATTTAACCGGCGGTAAAGTATAAATGGATCATTTAGTCTGTAATTAAATACAGTACTGCAGTGTTCCCCCAGTAATTAATACTACATTTAGAGGAGATGCAGTTAGTGGTGTGTGTGTGTGTGTGTGTGTGTGTGTGTGTGTGTGTGTGCGCGCGTGCGTGCGTGCGTGCGTGCGTGCGTGCGTGTGTGTGCATGTGTGTGTAAAGGTTGCACGCCACCCCTTGTCTGTTTGCCACCCAGGTCAAAGTGAAAAAGCGGATCACACATTTCCATGGCTGAGAAATAATTACAAGAATATAATGAATATAACAAAAGCTAAGAATAAATAATAACTTTTGTTTACTGAACACATGTAGCTTCTGTCTGGCTGATTTGTTTCTTTAACTTTCCTACTGACATCAAAGTGAACAGATCAGGTATCCCAAGGTATAGCATTCAGTCAGGAGGGCTTTCTGTTTCCCACTCTGTAATTTCACTGACAGGTTGTGCGTATGCGTGTACATCTGTGTCTGCGTGGGTGCGTGTTTGACTAAAGGTGTGTGCATCCGAGCACATAATCGTAAATTCTGTAACAACTTCCTCCCGAACACCTGTTAAATTCAAATGCTCAGGTTGTTAAGGTAGATTTGATTTTAATTTTAAATGTTTTGGTGGAAGTTACCATTGGAGGTGATCAAAGTGCTGATCGCAACAGGAGCACAGGAGGGAGACGCAGTGCTTATTTGAATATGGACCAGAGCGATGGCTTTGAACACCCCTCCCGCAGTGGTTTGGTGGAGGTGGGTATAAAGGAGGAGGGTGGGTGAGAGGAATAACACCCATTGTGTGTTATACCTCCATGCTGTGCACCAAGATTGACTGTCTGTTCTCTCCTGTCTTCTGCCAAGTTAACTCTTTACGGGAAGCTTAACAAGACTTTAGGAAGGCATAAATATGACCAATGGTTGGTGTAACCAAACAGTTCTGCTTTGATATCAATCATGCTATGTTTCTAGTTAGATAATATCACCTTCAGTACCCATCAACCTTCATTAGATTGCACATATTATAATGTATAAATTCATATTTCTATCAATTGTTTTTAATTATACGGCATGTTTAGTTTCTGTATTGTTACTGAGAGTGTCAAAATGCTTCGTCCACAGAGAAATACACAAAGCCTGTATTCAGCCACTGTGCCTGTAAACAAACCGTTTGGACCTCCGTAAGTTTGTGATGTCACAAAGTGAAATGCCATTTAATAGAGGAGATGTAAAATTATATTGAGGAAAAAGTTACATATTTAAATGGCTTATATTGGCAGCCAGCAATCCGAAACTGGAATATAGTCAATTTACAATGACATAAAACAGACAAGGGAAGCTGAAACCTGAGAGTCTATGGTGTTTTTTTTCTTCTTCAATGACTGAAATAATCAGTTGATCCTCAAATTTCTTCAGTCAACAAATTGAAGCGCTTGTTTTATATTTTTATGAGTTGCATTGTATGTGTATTTGTGTCTGTTTGCACTCTGAAAACAGACAGTGGAGTATCTCCATAACGTCTGGCCTGAAATGGCCTAATGCCCTGATCTTCTAGCTGTAAGGCCTGGCTGATCATTAGGCACCTGGATGACCCCCATGAACAATGAGGTGCAGTCTGAACAAACGGCCAGGTTAGAGAGGTTTGGGTTGCCAGGTTGGGTGGTCACATCACAATGTAGAGGCAGGAAAGATCCCTTTTTATTGGACAAAAAACTAGCTGGAGTGAACATTTAATTATTTACATCTATCTCCCCAACTGCATCATTGTATTTACAGTAGCCTCGTGTATGGCGAGTAGAGAGCTACAGAGCTGAACGGTGATTAAAGACCAACATTAGAATCCATAGCAGACCTCAGGCTTTCTGGAATCATCACCTCACTAAATGTGTGGTAAGTTGTTAATTGTGTGGGCAGCCATTCAAAACACTGGTTATTCTCTCATCAGGATTGGAAAGGGAAAATTAAGCATGCACATTCACTCCAGGAAAGTTTTCTCTAAATATAGTGGAGAGAAGCACCTGTGCCTTTTAAAATGTTTACTGAAATCTATTTTACAAAAGATATTTTGACATGTCATTGCAGCAAAAGCACAAGTTTATATAAATGGTTAAATTATAAATGACTGAATTCCATTTGGCTTTTGTTTGCTTTAGTTTGTCTCACTGGGACACTTAATAGAGCTGCATTTGGAACACCCGTGCTTGTTGAAAATAGTGCTAAACTGACATTTTAATGCAGCTTTAGCATATGGTTTGCAAAATGTCCATCATATGGTTTTAAGATTAGAATTTGTGGGTCACAATGTCATAAAACACATTTGAATTCATTCATATGCTAATTAAAAAAATGTCACACAAATGTAGGATAATCTGATGAAGTATTTATGTTGTATATGCTAAGGGTCAAAGGTCAACTTCACTGACATTAAAATCTTTTACAAAAACACTTTTCTGGCCATTATTCAGCACTAAACTCAGGAACAGAAAAAGAAACTGTGACCATATATTAATTAGGTTGACTTATTATTATTATTATTACTACTATTATTATTATTATTATTATTATTATTATTATATTTCACATTTGATCAGATACTGAAGTAGTGACCCTAATGTCAGATGTTGACCTTGAAACTATGAAGATTATATAAATCTTCTGTACTGTAGGGTTGAAGATGTGTGAATCTGTAGCTTCTTTGCAGCCACATCCATATTTGAAACATTGTCTACTGTCAAGTAGATGTATTCTGTCAGAATCGGCTTTATTGGCCAAATTCCTTCTAAGTCTTTACTACTTATATTATATGAGTCTGGACAGACATGGATATAAACTTCAACTTGACTGGTTAGTGGAAGCCTACAACCACGAGGCGGTAATTCGAGTTTTTAATAAATTGAAAGAACCCCACATGTTGTATCTCCCTCAGCTTGCTGAGAAGTGTTTTTTTTTTTTTTAACATCTGCTTCTGGCTTGTTATTTATGTTGGCCAATCTAAATGCTTTTAGATTCACAATTAAAGTGCTAGTTACACACACACACTTGTGCATAAATACACCCACCATTTTGCCAGGTCACCTTTGGCTCTGGTTAGGCATTTCTTTTGATCATCATCATTAATAGCAAACATCAAGTGAAAGTGATGAAACTTTAGCACTACAAAGAAACATGGAAAGTAGTTTTTAAACTAAAAACTGAACAAACAAAATGGAGCCAGCCTCTGGCTCTCGATATTCTATTCTGTATTTTGTGTATCTGTACTTTTATTTCATGTGCAAAACTCAAGTTTTTAATATCTCTAACCTTTCAGTGCTGCGTAGAACAGTAAAAGGATAGAAGAAATTACAGCAGAAAGAAGGAGCATGGAATTCTGGGTCGGATTTTCATCTTTATTAAACATCATTGTTGTCCTCTACTTAAATGCAGGAGAATGTGATGGAAAGCTTGAATAAGTGTGATTGTTTTGCATTATTTCAGGCAGAATATGTTAAACATTTACTGTATGCTATTTGTATTTATATTCCAGATACTTTTAATTGAAATACTCCTCAAGATTTATAACCCGATAGATATTTTATGACATATAATACAATTTTGGTCAACCACTCACCTTGTTTATGTGGAGTGTGTTATCAGTAAATAATATTGTCATCAGGAGTTTTCTTATGAGTGTGTTTGGAGCTGGTCCACGTCCAGGGCCAGAGACATACTAATGACATAGACGCCGGTGGTGTGTTTTACAAGCTCAACTGTTCTCATTAGATGAGAACCTCAGTGTAGCACAGCTCGCCTCATTAATGAAGCACAGCCATGTGCCGCTGCAGAGACCATACACTGACTCGTTCAGGCACATACACTCGGGTCAAACACACTGTGTGGGAGGACTCGGGGCTGTGTACACGCACAGAAAACATACACACACCTACTTCCTACTCGGTGTGTGCTGTCCTTCTGTAAAGTCCCTTTCCGCTGCGCTACCAGTTAACACACACACACACACACGCTCATACATATATGCACATACATTCTTTGAAGAATCACCATCTTGAATACAAAGTGCACCTGGCCTGGTGGGGAGCACGCACCTTATAGCCCTCACCTCTCAGGCCTATCCAATCACTTTCACACATGCTGTCCTTTCGCTGATGTATGTGGATATGATTGTGCGAGCATGCATTTGTGTATTCATGCAGTCGTGTGTGTACGTGTGTGTGTGTAGCGGGGGCCCCTCCTGATTATAGCTACTCTATAATTAACAGTGATCAGATTTGTTTTGTGGCATAAATGGTGCATGTGTAGAACATTAGGCCTGGCAAGTCTCATTTCAAATTCAGCTCAAGGGCTCGACAGCAGACGGGTCACGAGCTTCAGGGAGCACAATCACAAGCCTCGCTCCATATGGTCCTGCCTGCCGCATCCTCACCAGCGAGGGCCGCGAGTGCCAGACAAGTTCCCCCAAGAACCTAATCGTGTTCAGTAATTACCAAGACCGGCTTTTCTCTTTTTTTTTTCCCTCCCTCCCTCAGCCTCCTCCCAATCTCTTGCTCTTTTTTTTTTCACCACACCTGCATGCTCTCCTTCTCTCGCAATCTCAATGCTCTCTCCCTGTCCGTTGGTTTCACTAAGCTCCTCGCAGTATGTATATTTTTCCCTTTTATATCGCTTCTCCTTTACAGTTTCCCTGGTTTTTTTGTTTACCGCTGGATGAAAATCAGGATGGGGATGAGAGAGATTGCAAGAGGAGAAAAAGTCAGGCACTCCCACATCAGTTAATTTCTAAATTGCTTTATGTGGCTGATGCCGAAAAACGCACTCCATCCTCCTGCCTGCCTGGAAATTATAAATAATTGTAACAGATGCGCCAATATGGCCGGCCTCCAATAAACGAGGCCCCAGATAATTTGACCAACCCCCTTTGACAGGCCAATTTAATAAAACATGAACAAAATCTTCCTCACTAATAATTTATCATCCCCTCTCCTCCCCTTTGGTTAAAGTTGATTACCCTGGCAGTTAACAAGGTCACGCCCAGATGCCAGGTTTCTGATAATGCAATCAGGACTTGTTGGAAAAAAGGTGATGACATCCTGTGTGGTTTTCTTCATGATCTGGCCTCCCAGTACAACACAGTTGTGAAGGCCTTTGTTTGGCAAAAAGGCTTGGATTTGATGTGTTGAGCAGAAGTGTTGTTGATATCAGCAGGTGAGGCTGTTTATTTTTGTGTTTCACACCTTTTTATTAAAGATTTAAGAACAGGACAGGTGCGAACATGTGCAGGTGATACAGTCAAGAAGTGTGTGGATGTATGAACGTTAATGCCACAACAGAGGGCATTGACCGAGCTCATGCAAACTCTATATATAACACACGTTCTTTGGCAATAAAATCTACAGTAACTCAGTAAAATTCATGCTCTCCCTTCAAGCTATGATATCTTTACACATATGCCATATGAACTGTTCATAATAACAGCAGCAAAAAGTGTAAAGATTAAAGTTGAAGTGAAATGGACATTTTACAATCAATACTTGTACAGTTTTTTTTTTGGAGGAGTGTACATGTGTGAGTGCATACATTTATGTTAGGATGTGTGTATGTGTGCGGTACACCCCACTCCTCTGTAGGTTGGCCCCGTTCTTTATCGTTGCCCTCTTCGGTCCACCATGGTTTTCGATGCGGTGTCAGATGCCGGCAGACAGCGATAGACACTGTTAAATACAGTCTTAGCACACATGCCACAATGCTGGAGGTGGTGGCGTGTAACTGTTCCGTTGCCACGTAAAACATCTGGTCGTGTGTAAAGTGTGCCAGAGGTGTGATTTAGCATCAGTGTGCCTCATTTGAAACTTTGTTAGCTTTTCTTAAATTAATTTGGACCACAGCCGTAGATTTAGCTGAAGGTAAAATTCTATGTTGCCCGCTCGCCATACTTTAATGGCACCAACAGAATTGTTTCAATACTATCTAGTATTGAGAAATGCCTTGTCGTTCAGTACCACATTTTGATGCCTAGGCTACACCCACATTAATTCATGCTTAACGTTTTGCTACGTTTACGCAGGAGATACTCTCATCAGCTTGGGTGAGCATTAATTGAGCAGTTAGGCCAGGTCGATGAAAATCACTCAGTTTCAGTCTCGGTACATTTTATATTTACAACGCCTTATAGATAGATAGTTACTTTATTAATCCCGCAAGGGGACATTTTTTTGCTGGCCGGCCTTCTTATCCAGTATATTTTCCTTCTTTCAAAATAATTTCTTGTCCACAAATCTTTCTGAATTTAGAGTTTCAGCAGTTGCTCGCACTGCAGTAACTGAAGGACTCTCTCTGTGCAGATGGCTTGCAAGTATTTACCAGAAGCATGAGAGGTATTTAGGGAACATTGAGGTGTTTACGTGCATCTGTGAATTGTAGTTACAGAAAATAACCTCGGTTTTACTCTCCCCCTCTAAACTGCCCGTCAACTTTAAAAATTTGTGCCGTAATGTGAAATTATTTTTTGTTAGAATGGATTTTATAAAGTTGCTATCTAAAAAGTAGTTGTTTAGGAACCAGTTTTAATGTCTGAGTACCAGTACCGGTGCTGTTATGAAAAAAAAGAAAGGAAAAAAAAAGCAATACCCAACCCTAATAACCTGTCTTTATCTATACGAGAATGTAGTTTTGTTTAAGCTTATGTGACTGGTAGAAGACACCACTCAGAAGTCGAATTTCTGTTTAGTTATACACAGATCCAAATTTCAGGCGAACTGTTGTTTATGCTAAAATATTATGAATATAAAACAAAATATTATCTGTAGCCAAATCAAGCCCTCTCACCCATAATCCTGTCTCATTCTACCTGTCTTGTTTATGGTCTCACAAACACTGTCTCTCTTCTTTTAGGCAGTGGTGTCCGAGCAGGCTGATGCTGCAGGTCGGAGGTCGAGCTCCGACACTGACCAGGCCTCCACTCGAGGTTCAGATCCCAGGCCAGAGGACAATAATTTCCATCGCAGATCTACCAGTTCAGTCAGAAGACAGCAGGTAGGTCAGCACACACTATTGGCAATTATGCCAAAGACAGCACGTGGGTGAGCGGCTAACATGCCCACACTTATCCGTTACCACTTTGCTCAGCTTAGATCAAAGCCACAGAGAGGGGATACAAAGGAAACGGTCTGTTGAGAATCATGTGATTTATCAGACCCAGCCTCTGCCAACCTTTGTCCTGAACTCCCCAACACACACACACAAATGCCCCTCCTACTGTGACCAGGCCGGCGTGTGCTGCTGGTTTCACGCATGCCTTGGGCTCAGGCACTGGCTAATTTACCGCTTCAGCAGTACATTATGAACAAGAAAGAAGCTTTTGATCTTCTCTGTATTCCACTCATAAGTTTGGCAGGACATGTTTCTCGATGGCCTCACTCAGTCTAAAACTGGCCTGAAGACACATTGTTTGATTTATACCGCTGTCCTCATTATATCTTAAGTGGAAGCGCTTCTATTCTGGCACTTAATACATGTAATTCAATTTTATTTGCCAAAATAAATAAATAGTATTGACATTATATGATGTGCTTCCCTTTTCAGAAGTGTTGCTGTGTTTGCCCTAGGACACACAACTCTCTCACACACACACACACACACACACACACACACACACACACACACACACACACACACACACACACAATCATTCTGTAGTTATGCACCTTCAATTTATTATGAAGAAATGTGCCAATTTTTATCCTAGAACTGGTACCTTAAAGCGAAGTGGGACTCTAATTCAGTTCCTCACACACTACATTTTTGATATTATATTACTTTGAATAAAAACATGAATCATAATTAGATTTACTAAAGTGTAAATCTTGGTATCTGTTGTCCTTTCCAATATAAATTTGACTTTTGATTTCTGAAAAAGGCATTCCTTAACATCACATGATTTAATACTGTAGTTATTTATTCTCCAGACTACACATACACTCACACATGTACTGAATACATATGTTTACAATTGAGGTTTTAATATTGCAGCTGCTTGGGCAACACTTGAGACAGATTTCAAATGAAAAATGGAATAGGATTAACAATGGAAAAACTTTAAATTAAAATGGGATGTAAGCAAATTAAATGGTAATATATGATTTTTGATTCAGTTTTTACAGTTCCACACCTTCTGCTTTTATTTCCACTATTTCCTGTGAATACTACAAAGCAATGTTTTTATAAGGCCCCAAGGAGTAAACTGACATTCTTCATTTCAACATGTAGCACAGTGGCATCTTGATATATTGCCCAATACCTGAGTCTTCCTCTCCCCAATGAATTAAAAGAGTTGTAAAGCCTAAGATCATTACTTTCAGACAAGTAAACATCATACCAACAATCAAGTTCAATCGTACTGTAAAAACTTGAACATCCTTGGAAGGTGTCACTGTAGGCTGCTTCATATGCAAATATGATGATGGTCCAAAGAAACCGTAAAACCGTTATGCTTCATTACTCTCCATTTAAAGAGTAATAGCAGACTGCAAGCGGATGAAAACGAGCCCTCTGTGCATCCGACTGCTCCCATCTAGTACACAATTCGCAGCTCTTCCAGTAAATGCCCAAAGTGAAATGTGATTATTGGCCGAGGCGACGAGCACTTCACAGTGGTACATGGCTCACAATTTTCTACATAGAGAAAGTGTTAAATTGATGTTGGCCATTTTAGAAAAGACAGCTTCTTTTGTCTCCTGAGCAAGAAACCCAAGTTTGAGTCTCAGGATACATGTATGTCTAAAGTTTACTTACAAACTAAAGATGTTAATTGATTTAACAAATCATATTAGTCGATTTGAGCGGTCTACTATTGAGCATGATGCAGCTCCACTTAGAATTTTCAAAGTTTGTACAGTGACACTTTCACCCAGTCATTTTATTCTGAGGCTTCCTTATAGGAGCTGCTCCACACTATATTGTGTACTTACAACTTGCAGTTTTCTGGTTACTGGCTTTTACATTAGTCCGCTGTTTGGCAGTGTCTCTTGGGCTTTTGAAAAAATGCCTCCCCTTTAATACTTTCTTCTGTGATGGTGTACATTTGCTTTGTGCTTCTGTGTGCACTTATGCGTTTCCTCATGTGTTTACCCGTTGATGTATGTCTATCTATCTATGCATGCGTGTTGTCCTGTGCTTGTGTGCATATATACAACATTCATATTTACTGGGAAGCCTGAACAAGTTTAGCTTTGAGAGCTCCAGACGCACACATGACATGCTGCTGCAATCATAAAGAAGCCCATTGATGACAGTGACCCCTCTCTCTGGGAGATGTAGAGAGGGAGGTGAAGGGAGGCAGTTGATGAAATATTTCTTTTTTGCTACACTGACCCCTCAGTAAATACGAGTTTTACTCTACCTTGCATACGAACTTTGTTTAGATACAAGCCTTTCTCCTCATTTTCCTCTTACAAAATGCCCTCCGCCACTCCATCTGCATTGCACTCTCATGTTTACTGAGCCAATTCCGGGGGGCTACGCACAGGTCAGGTCATGGCCACCAACCGACCAGCTGCTGAGCCGAGGTAGACAGTGGGGACATCTTTCTTTGCCTCGTGTTCTCTGCTTTGTATCTTTCAGGCCTGTCTTGTGGAACATTAACATCAGTGTCACAACACAGAGCTTCCCACACAAACAAAAGGCGTTCATATGTCTTCTGGTCCTGCAGCAGACAGGCGTCCAACTGGACCAGGGAGAACATCTGCACCAAATCTCAGTCATTTGTCAGTGTCTCAATGCCATTTTCCTGTTGTACTCCTTTAGACAAAGCAAATGTATCACCTACGGTTCTCACTGCAGAGGAACAGTAATGATTGTCAATCAGTTCATTAAATACTGTATATCCTCCACAAAATGTATTTCTTCCAGAAAACCAAAGTAGAATTTATCCCCAATAAGTCCTACTTTATAATTGGTCATCTTAACTTTTAAGTTTAGGGCTTTTTCTTGGTTTGGATTCCCCTTCTGGCCTCAGCGTGTCCCCCTTGTACACACAGACTAAGCCAGTTGGCCTGCCACTCATCAGGAATATGCAGATCAATCTGCTAATTAGTTGCATAAAGTCATTAAGGCTGAGTTAGAACACATGGTTGGCACCCATGCAGGCATGTTAGATGAACCTGGCGCACCAGGTCGCTGGAGTCAACTAAAGCCCCAGGACAAATTCCCATACACACTTACTGTTCATACATGTTATCACTAGTGCAGTGACGAATGTGCTCTTAGAGTTACAAACATATTTTCTTATAATGAAATCCCATTTTTGAAATGTGTATGGTTTTACTTTTCAACAATTTCTATTACATGTGCATAATTTGTGTCCTGTAAATGCTTCTCTATATAGTAGTTTTCTCTGTTACTGAGAAACCTGCTTGTCTTGTGAAGGATTTAGATTATGGACCCACGTACAAAAGATTCATTGAGAACCATGTAAAGAAATCAGAATCCATTGCTTGCATGCATTTGATGTTACTATTTCACAACAAAATGTTATCCTGAGTTACACATTATCATGTTAAATATAATGTTTACTCTCTTTTTTTGGTCTTAAAACACTTGATGCAATCAGACCTCACAGTCCTCAGTTTTTTTTTTGGCAGCTCTAAAGTTCTGGCAGTTCTGACAGGGTAAACTCCGAAACATGTTTTCTTCCCTCAGTGGATGATGCGTGCGTGATTTTGATTAGAACACTAGAAACTAAATTATTTACTCACACTTGCTCTTTCCAATAGTAACAACAGGTGTCGCCAAATATAAACAGCGGAAATATGAGTTTTATAACTTTAATAGACGGCTATCAAAACACAGTTTAGGAAGGTGGGGTGTTTGTGATATACTATCCTATCATTAACCTCCTCACTCCACCATCACCTCCTCCTCCTGTACTCCTCATCCACTTCTGCTCAAGGACTGTTGTGCATTTAGTCGCATTGCATATTTTAGCTTGCCATCTGGTCAGCCCTGCCCGGCACCGCAGGGGTCCTCCTATCTTCTCATATTCATATTCCACTAGCATATTGTTCCCACTGCTTTTCTACAGCGCGGCCCCAGCACTTCTCAATTTCTTTATTTATTTCTACAGAAGAGGCTGGCTAGCAAACTGCACCCCCTCCTAATCGGCGGCTCTTCCAGTTGTCCTATCAAGTGTAACCTGGAGGCCCCTAGTAGAGCAATTAGGGCGGCCTCCCTTCCCACCTCTTGTAATGAAGCCCGGCACATTCTGGAATCTATAGCCCCTTTAGTCTCCCCTAATGGGACATCATTATTGTCAAAGAAACAATGTAAATGGAAATGAACATACTCATTAGCCAGTCGCAGGGAGAAACCTTTGCTGCTCTCAGCTTGCAACTCCTGCTTCCAGACGCACATACACACAGACGCCCATACACACAGACAATCACACACACACACACACACACACACACACACACACACACACACACACACACACACACACACACACACACACACACACACACACACACACACACACACACACGCAGAAGTGAACCTCCTCCCCTCAGCCCTTGTGGACTGCTGCTCCAGCTCGCTTTATTCCTTTGGCAGCGTGTTTGTTTGTGTGTGCATATGTGTGTACCAAGAAAGACGATGTTCATGTTTTACTCAAGGTGAGAGGGGAATGGAATGAACATAGATAATTCCATTATTGGCATTCACTCAGTGTTTCTACAGATGTTAATTGCGGCATGGGTTTGTGCCTGTCTGTGTAAGTGAAGTGTGCTCAAGTTCTCACCCAAGTGCTCCTTTGCTTAACTGTCCCAGGGTGCACCTGTGCACCGGTCCAGGTCTTTGTCCCCAGCCAGCAGTGTGGGGAGACAAGGAACAGAGCACAGGATTCAAGACCTTGAGGAGCTGCTGCAGCTAAAGGTAAGCACTTGCTAATCTATATGAATACACGTAACATCTTTGTCTCATCTCCCTTCTTACTGTCTTCTTTGAATGCCCAGTATTTTTTGCAGCCCACATCATTGTGTTTAAACTTTCTTTGTCCCAATCAGCGTCTACTGACTATCACTGGCATTGAACTACTTAAAGGTATTATTTGTTGGCTAAGGCACATTCATTGGTACAGAGTGGTATCCATTTGATAGTGTTGAGCACCAGACAGGCCGAATGGGGCTGCTTGGTGCTGTGGTCACTATCTTGAATATGATTACTGCTATCAGCTGCTGGGTTGTAGAAAGGTCTGCAGCATTGTAACAGTCAAGCTTTCCAACGGCTTCAATTGCACCACTGCTGCCACTGCCTCCTCCATGACCTTCTCTTCCAGTGTCTTTCACACACGCATACATATATATGTGTGCGCACACAACCAGAGCGTGCGTAGGCAGTGAAGCAGCAGGAGAGGAGCTGCTCTGGTAAAAGTGGATGCAGCAGGTTTTTTTTTTTTTTTTTTCTTCTTAAACGAATCAGCTTTATTGGTCTTTTAACCTTCACATGCTCTATGATGTTCTTCTTACACTATTCCTCATTCCCATGTCTTTTTTTTTTCTCAGATTGACTATCAGTAAAAATACAGTTTATTTTCACCACTAACTTGTGTTTCTCTTAGGTCCCAAACATTTTTTTTGTTTTTGTTATTCCAGCAGAGTATATTTTCCTCATTTGTATTTGGCCTTTCACCTAAAGCTGTCCTCCTCTGTGCCTTTCTTTATCCTTTCCATCTTTGCATCTGAACAGTGAGTGAGTGATAATGCACAGGTCATCTCCCTTTCAATACAATCCCAGGAACACATTAGGCACCATTTCCTTGTCAGATCTGAAGTGTCTAAATTACATCACTAGCAGACACCTCGACAGTAATTCTCAACATAGATTCAAACAACACGCATGGCTGTCTTAGTTAATGGTGCCATTTACTTGTCTGCCAGTTGAGGTGCATTTAGCGAAGGTATGCACAGAAAAATCGTGACCACATTAATGAGGGCATTAGTTCAGAGTTTGATTTAGTGGTTTTGTCCTTTTCTAGGTTCTGGCAGTAAGCACCTTGCCCTCTGTCAGCTGCACTCTCGAGGCCTTACCTTCAGTCTCTTCCAGTACTTTGCTCTGTCCAGTCCGTTGTTCTGCAGTTGATCCTATTCAGTTCTTTCCAACAGAACGCCTTTCAAATTGGTTACGGCAGCCATACCATTGACATGTTGACCTTAGCAGCTAACAGCAGACAAACAAACAATTCTCTTAATAATGGACTGCTTTTTTTTCTCTTCTGCACACTTTCAAGTAAAAAGTAGCTGTTGCCGTGTAATTATTTTTCAGCTTGAGAACGTCCACCGATGTGTATGCTGGCTGAGTAAGGGGGTGTATTGATCGGTGGGCAAGGGTCTGTGGCCTGATGACCGATGCTGGGCTGCCCAGGGGAAGCTCTATAAGGAGCCTGGGAAGCCATGATGTGGCTAATGCCCTGCCACTTGCTCCATCCCACCCCCCTCTTCCTCTCCATCAGTCAGCCACAACTCTTCTGTGTCCTCCCTCAGCTCCTAGTTCTACCAGTTAACACTGCTCTGGTCTGGCCCCTTTCATTAGAGCCTTGTTTTCGAAAGGTTGGGGGCTGCTTGAAGGGGCTGAGGATGTCTTGCAGATGTCCTCTGTGAATAATCCGCACTAGGGAAAATCCATACTTGTCACATTGGCAGTGTGGATGTGCATCGCGTGTGTGTGCACACCCGTTGTGTGTCCAGCGCATGTTTGTGTGCTCTCTCTGTTCTCTTTGTCCTTGTTAATAATAACAGGGCTGAGGGCTCGCATTTCCCTCTCTGCAGGGTAGCCGTGTCATATCAGCAGTAAACAAGCTCCTTCCCTTCAGAAAGCGCTCGACAACTCTCCCCAGCCCTGGCCACTCAAGCAGAAACCTGTCCTGCACTCTTCCTTTCACTTTTCCTTTTGCTTCGCTCTCTCTCTTTCTTCTCTTTCTAATTTCTCTCTTCTCCGTCTTTCTCTCTCCTCCACTTTCATGAGCTGACTTTCTCTTTTTCCTCACTCTCTTTCCACCTCTGTTTGTCCTGCCTGTTGAAAGTATTTTCTCCATCGCCCTCACTGTTAAGGTCAATGTGATGGGGAGGAGTGGTGCCCCTGACAAGAAAAATCTATATGTTGTCTTCCCTTACTCCTTCTTTAAAGCAGGAGCCCAATCTTGCTATGTTTTAATAGCTGTCAACAACAGTGTCAACAACAGACCCACCACCGTACCACCACATCACAACACATGCCGGTCATCAGTCGGTAATTGTGAGTGAGTTTCTTTGCTGGTTAGAGTGTGTACGTGCACGTGTGCATATGCCAGCTTGGTGTTCTGTGGCACCACAGTCTTCTCTTGTAAATCCTGTCCTTTAATGATATGTTAGCTGCCCAGTAAGATTGGGAGCACTTGTCCAGGAGGAAGGAGAGGTAAGATATTGATCTTAACCTGCAGATTTCTGTCCGGCAAAATCATTTCAGCTGTAGACCGTAAACGCGAGGGGCTTTTCTCAGTTGTCCTGCCACGCTGCTGCATCAGTGTACATGAATGAAGCAGACTCCCATCGTTAGTTATGTTTTATTTGACTTGCACAATTTTTAAAGAATAATAATTTCTGTCTGTTCCTTGCAGATGGAGGAAAATGAAGAGCTGAGAAAGGCTCATCATAAGCGGCAAGAACGCCTGTGTTTGATTCAGTCCAACTACAAAACAGTTAGAGATCAGCTGAAAGAGATGGAGAAAGAAAACGGCTTGTGAGTACACGATTTATCCTGTTTAATATTTAGTAGCAAACTTTTATCACACACACACACACACACACACACACACACACACACAGGAAAAGTTGGAGTAAATAAATATTAAGAAAAATAGTAGCGCCCACAACCCCAAATCTTGAACAATGATGGGTGCACCGTTGTGGCGAGGATGAAAACAGACAGAGTGCCAGCACTCAGATCAACAATCTTAAGGTTATTTCGGAAATAAAACAACAACAACAAAAATGATGATGCCATGCAGCTGGAGATGGCTAACTTTTTGACCACAATAAATTGAAGACTGTCGATCTGTGAGTGCTGGTATTATTTCTGTTTTCAGTAAATAGATATTGTAAACTAACACAATTTCCAGGACCTATTAGTGTGCACATAGCCGATCCATAAAACATCAAAACTGTGCATACACAAAGCAACTTGGATAACTTCTAGTTCCACCAAGCAGCAGTGATTAAAAGACATTTCAAAGCACATAACTCACCGTGCCTTATATTAAAAGCCCATGTGAAACGCTATAACCCCCTGAAACCACTCACAAATAGTCTTTGGGCCCCATTGCTCTGCACATGTTGTCTGACAAGACCTGAGTGCTGGATTTGGGAAAGTGGGAGAAATTCCTCCCTTTGCCTTTGAAATGCTCAGAGGTTTTAAGCCCAGTCAATTTGGGCCGTTTTGTGCCAAGTGTATGTGCGCTTCTGCGTTTCTTCTCCCTCAGCGTTCATTAAGATGTGAGAGCCAGAGGCTGGAGGTGTCTGGTCCTGGGGGTGCAAGGTGTTTGAGAAGGCCTGTCGAGGGAGGATGGAAGAGGGAGGAGGGAAGAGGGAAGAGGGCCATTTCCTGCTTCAACCTGTTATCTTCACCAGAAACCACAGGATGTTTTACACAAAGTGGAAAATGTGCTGGAAAATGTCATTAACATAGGAGTCTTGTTCTCTCTATTGTCTTCTCCAGTCTTTTCCCACTTCTCTGTCTGTTTCTTCTCTCCACCAGCGTCATCACGGAGACTTAAAGTGTAGCTAAAGGTGCACATGTTTGGTGGCCGTGTTGGAGCAAAGCGTTGACCCCGTCAGCTGTTTTCTCTCCGGGTTAATTAAAGAAAACAGCGGTGCAATGTGAGCCCGTGTGAAAGTGGAGTGAGTGAGGGGGCATTTTCAGCCCTCGGCTCGACTCGGCTCATGTTAGCTCAGCGCGGCTCAACAGCATGTGTCTGAGACAGTGGGAACAAAGACAGAAATGTAGAGGGAGAACTTCAACACCAGTTGTGCCGCTGTTATACATTTTAGCAGGTTATCAAAGAAATGTTCTGCATGGCAAAAAAGTGTACTTTTGTCAAGGTCTGCATGCTAACCTTGATTTTGTGAGAAGAAAGCATGTATGTTCCTATAAAACAAACAGGGCTCTTATAAGTATAAAAGGACTCAAGTTTGTTGCAGCAGTGTCAGTGTTTTTGTATTTCATGAGTGATTTGACAGGAAATTGATGCAATAGGCAGCTTTGCCCTTTTCAGTCAGAGGCTTCCGTGGCACCAGCCAGTCACTCAATGTTATGATCTTGGCATTCATTTGGCATTAAGCCACATCCTTAAATAGCTGTTAAACCCACAGGGGTAATGCCAGCCTGAATGAGAGACAATAGAAAATGACTTAAATACTCCCATTAGTGCTCGAAAATCAGGGCCCTAACAAGTCAGTGGGGATAGGCGTCGAGTCTCATTGCATTTCGAGCTTGTTAGGGATTTCCCAGCAGCTTCCATGCTGTGTTGTTGCCTTTTTGTGAAGATGTGGGGGGTCGGTTTTGTTCCCCTTTTGTGTGCAGGATCAAAAGATAAGGCGGTGTGTGCATCACGCCTTACCTGCCACATGCTTATACCTGTACTTACACATATTTATATATGGTGTATGTGTGTGTATGTATGTATGAAATATATAATGTATATATATATATTTGATGGTGTTGGACACTTTTTCTATACCTGACAGATTTGTTTTCCTTACAGAAATCTTTTCTTATCAGCAAAGTATTGAATCAAACAATTGGTTGCTGTACGTCCAGCTGCTCAGTGATGTCAGCAGTGTGTGTAATAACTAGACCCTCCCAGGTTAGAACTACCAGCCAATTACAAACCAGAAAAAAGGTCCATTGCTTCATCAGTATGCAGGCAGCGCTCAGTTGGCCAGTCCCAGTGAAACCACCCTGCCATTCACCATTACTGTACCACCATATTTTCCCAAAATGGCATGAAGGAGAGGGGGAAAAAAAGCCAACTTCTTATTTATATTAGAGAAGGGAAAAAGTTTTTTTTAATCAGACTGGGGATGATGGGGGTGAGCAAATAAAATTAAAGGTTATTAAAGCATCCGCACTCTGATCAAAGTTGCGCCCATAAACAGATTCCCTCTGATTCAGAGCAATTAGCCGCAGCAGCGCGGAAAAGTTCTCGCTATTTCCTCCCGCTTAATAATGGAAACTAGGATACCATAGGGGAGGATGCACCGAGGCCTGAAGAAGATAGCTCTCTCATGGCTCCATGTTCAACAGCTTTTAGGCCCACTGTAAACAAATTAAAATGTATAAAGCTTTACTATGACTTAATAAAATTTGATACACCTTTGTTAAGCACATGTTAATACACCACAAACCTAAGAATCACAGAGAGAATTAAAACAGTGCTGTGGGTAAAGATCTTGGACTTTTACAGCTGCAGGCATTGATAAATAATATAGTTGAGGCCCTCTGTGTGCTTACAGTAGAATCAGTGTATCAATCTCTGTGACTATACAGTACAGTGAGATTATCTGTTAAATAGCTCTGCACTTTGGGAAACTAACACAAGCCCATTGATAGCACACATATACAGTCGCACGCATACACTACAAAGAAGTTCAAGGCCTTCAAATTGCTCACAGGAGCATTGGCAGTATTAAATGAAAACATTTGCTATTCCTCAGTAGCCTCTAACTCCCAGGCACAAGGGTTTAACTAGTATTAGCGTAGTGTGGCGGCATCTAGCTAACCAATAATGACCACGAGAAAAGGAGCCCTCCGCAATACCCGTGACCCTCACAATCCATTTCCACACCTCTACCACATTGATTGAGTGAAAATGAGAAACTGCAGTGTGTGTGTGTGTGTGTGTGTGTGTGTGTGTGTGTGTGTGTGTGTGTGCGTGCGTGTGCGTGTGTGTGACAAAAATGGTATTCTTTCCTCATCTGCTACTTTTCTGTGGATTTCTCACTAAAACCTGTTTTAGTTTGCAAATGAAAGGCTAATTGGAATTGAATGTGTTGGGCTAAGTCTGATTGATGAGTTGGATGTGTGTGGGGAGGCAGTTGGGGGCAGTAGGGATGTTGTGTGTGTCTGTGTGTGTGATTTGAAGAGGAAGTTCAATGGAGGCGGCAGCTACTGAGCACAAAGTGTCATTAAGTATTCATAAGTGAGGTGTACACATTTGAATGACCTCGTTTGCAAGTGTGTGTTTTTGCCATTATTTACATTTGCATGGCACACAGGGAATGCTCCACTGCCCTGCCACACGGGCAGTGCCGTGAGCTTCAACAAACATGCACACGTGTGTACATGATTTGCCACTGAAATGTCAAAGTCAAGGCTGCTCATTTGAATACTGCTAAAGATGGCTGAATAACAAAAACAGAGTGAGACTAAGGGGCCTCATTACCCCATGTGAATTGGCCAGAGGCAACAAGGTGATGTACAGTACCAACCACTTTCCCTTGTTCGTACATTTGCTTTCCATGTGTATGTGCCAAGGAAGGCTGTTTGTTTAGTTTTACTGTATGTCTGCATTTGCTGGTCTCTGCATTTTCACTTGAGTCCTCACATATTTGTATTGTGTGTGTGTGTGTGTGTGTGTGTGTGTGTGTGTGTGTGTGTGTGTGTGTGTGTGTGTGTGTGTGTGTGTGTGTGTGTGTGTGTGTGTGTGTGTGTGTGTGTGTGTGTGTCCAGGCCAGGTGGAAGGATACAGCGTGCAGCTTCATGGCAGCTACGACAAGAGAACAGTGACGCAGTGTGGAACGAGCTGGCCTACTTGAAAAACATCAACAGAAAACTCTCCTTTGAAAAGTAAGTCACCTGTGTTCAAGAAGAGCAGCGCTGGGTATTTCAGTGCACATACACACACATGCATTAAAAACAGTTTTTCTCTCTTAAATGTGCACACACTTTCTGAAGCACACTCCCACTGTCCCTTATTGTTTGTGGGTGTTCAAATCTGAGTGTGCCCTTCCCCAACTTTACAGCATCCACCCAGCCCTGCACGCCATTACCAGCCAGCAGGGGCAAAAGCAAGATCATTAGAGTCTGCTCATTTGTAAAATTGTCTGCCCAAAAAAAAAAATCACACATAAATGGGCAGGAAGTGAAATCGCATTATCAGGATCCTAGGCTTTGTCTTTGTGAAATAACTGCATTTTGTAAGGAATATTTATGTCAAACTGTAGTTCTGTTGTTTCTGTTATAAGATAATTGATATACAACTTGTCTACAAGTTGTAGTGGTGTCATTAGCTCAAATGTCAACCTGGAGTTTAGTGACAGTGGCAACAACCACACCGTGACTTTACCTGCTTGAAGTGCATTTTATTTTATTTCTTTCACAGTTACTTCTTTCTCCTCACTTTCTAGTCTGTCTTTGCTGCTGCTTTTGTTTTTAGTCTGTCTCTGGATAGTAAAGTAGCCATTGTCTTGTTTGATCTAGAGAAGCCCCTGTAACCGTACCACTAACACTGACCCTCTATGCTGCTACACAAAGCTTGGCCTTAAGCCACAGTCTACCTCTCCTGTCTTCCCCAGCCTTCACCTCTCCTCACCTCTTCCCTTCTCGGTGTACCCTCCTCTTCCCCTCTTCCCCTCTTCCTACTTGTCTTCCCAGTTGCCTCCCTCCGGCCCTCTGTGATGGTGCAGTAGGCTGAGGCCAGAATTCTGGTACTTGCCCCCCCCCCCCCCCCTCCCTCCTCCACCCCCCTCTGCTGCTTTCCCCTCTGCTCGCCCCTCTGCCCTGTCCTCCTAATCCCAGCTGAGCTCATTATGATATAGCCCGGCTGCCTCTCTCCAAGCCTGAGCTGTCCGAGCTAATTACAGGCTAGCAGCCCCAGTGCCGCCGATGCTGCCTGTTAAGGGATGTCCGTCCGCCTTTTCTGTCTGCCTGCCTGGCCACGACTAGAACTAAGCAGAGCCGAGGACTGGATGATGTAGGGGCGGGGCGTGTGGGGGTGAACAGACCACGGTGAACACACAGGGTCCTTGGAACTGACCTGCGAGGAAAACCACAAGGGATACAAAGCGGCGGGCCTCTATCCTAGCTTTGTAACTAGCCTGTCCTTTGGGGTTAGTGTTGATCCCCTTCATGTGCCCCTGACCAGCTCCACCTCATTTCCTCCATTCCTGGCGCTGGGACTCCTCCTTATGTGGGTGGCTGGTGCAAAGTAAACTTGGCTGAGATCTTTAAACTTGTGCTTTAGAAAAACTCTCCATTCCAGGGCACGGATCTCCACACACGCACAGCTCACTATGTTCCCAGTGTCTTCTCATCTCTATTATAATCCTCACTTTCTACCTGTTGTGGCAGTGAGCAGGAGTGAACAGATAGGGTTGTTGGGACTGAGGGCAAAACCAACTTAAGGAAGCAGCTCGACTTCCTTACAACACATGAATCTTTTTCATGAGACATTTTGACTTGTCCCAGTAGGTATTCACAGGTGGACCATTAAGAGGATGACCAAGACCATTAAGTGCCCCAGTAAGCGAAGACAATGAACCAACATGCACAAAAGCCGGACCTCCCCGAAGTGAAATGTTGCCATCAATACACCTTAAAATTACAAGTCAAAATTTATTCAGTGAAAAACTTCTACAATGCACCTTTCTTTAAGTGGCATCAGAGGGCAAAAATGGGTCCATCCTAGTGCAACAATAGCAACAGTTCCTGTAAGCATACAGAAACTGCCAGGAAGCTCTCGGGGCAAGCACTTAAAGCTTGTTGTTCCATTGAACATATTGTAATGACGGTGCTTGTGAAGGTTATGCTGGATAAGTGTGAGCTATGATCCACTAATGGCTAATTAACTCATGGCAGTTGAAAAATTTAGGGCCAAATAAAGGCCCCCTTATAAAGCTTTAAATGCCTAGTGGCGGGCTTTCGAGGAGAGTCTCTGTTAAAGCTCCATTTATCTCTCATTTGCTTTCCTCGTTGTCATGTTATCATTCACAGCTGCTTCCTCTCACCTTCTCCAAAAACAGCACTTGTAAAACACTGTCTTGAGGCCCAAATGACCATTTCCCACAATGAATATTGCTATGGTAACTCCCGCACAGTGGGTCCCCCACAGGTTATCAAACCCAACCCGGCCTCTAATCTCTCCACTTGAATAAGAGGTTGAGGAGGAAGGTGAAACCAGTCTGTTCTTCTGCTCTCGTTGCTGATTTACAGGCTCCCTGTGGCTCAATTTAATGACTTGAGGCTGCATTAAGCAACAAAATACTTATTCTTTGACAACTTTGACTTGGAAGTTATAGCATCCACGTATTATCTCTCATGTAACATCATTAATGTGCTTGTTGGGCCACACTAACACTACTATTACCCATATGTTACTGAGTGTTAGAATTTAGTTGACTGAGTAGTTGGAGGTTTTTTTTAGGTGGATTTTTCTGTGAATGTTGTTCAGGTATGTAAGTTGGTTAGTTACACACATTTGAAGTATGTCAACATTGCACCCATATGTTTAGTGAAAATCACATTGTAGAATGATATTAATGTAGAGTTGCTCCTTCTTAGCTGTTCTCTGTGAAGACTACCCAAAGGTTTTGTAACCTGTCTGCTGTGATTTCCTCAACTCTGCCAGAGAATTAGTAAAGTTGATCCCTAACATTGGGCAATGAGACTGCATTCCAGACAACTCGTAACTTGAAAAATTTTCGGCCCTCCATCCTGAAAAAAGTATGATGAAACTGCTCTGGAGTCAAGAGCTCCGACTGAGAAACTTGGGCTCCAACTTCAGCAAGAAGCAGGATGCACTGACAACAGAAGTGAAAATGACTCGGGCTTTACAATTCTCCAATTTAAAAGTTCACATGTACCAGATTTGGTGGCAACACTTCTTTTGTTAAAGAAAAAATTTAAACGACAAAAAAAATATTCCATTTGATGCGAGTATATTCATAATTAAACAAAGTGAGAAAAACTTGTATCAGATGAAGAGCAACACTTAAATGTGAAGTTAATCTTATATCATAGGCATGTGGTCAAAAAAAAGACTGGAAACATATCCCTGAGAAAAATGTAAATATGGTTGCCCATTTTTATTCTGGAGAAGAATTTCTGATTAAAATTTTGTGAAGGACATTTCCTCTTCAGTGAGGTGATATACTGTGTTGTATCTGGCACACAGCTCGGTCTCCTCACTCGTTAGGCCAGTGCTCCCTGAGAGAGCTGCTTTTCTTGCAATGCGAGAGTCGCCGCATGGCTTATGTTGCATGTCGTCGTCGTGCATTTTCAAAGTTTTCTGCTTCAAGTTTGACTGTTAAGTGTTGCAAAGTTTGTGTTGCCAGCACTGACAACACAACATTCTGTGCAATTTACACAGCAAATGTCGGCTAATCACTCATGTTGTAATGCAAACAAAGATTTCTTCATTTAGCGTCTCTTTCTGTTTCACATGTCTCTGCATCACGTTCCGGCTCAGTTGCAGCTCTGTCACATTTAGTCACAGCCCACGTTAGGAAATGCTACCAGTTGCCCTCCAATTTTAGCTGCTAATATTGTGCCTGTGCAAACGCTGCTTCAACGACATTACAAAGGTAATTTGTCTGCAGATGCCTACTTGTCTCGGACTGCCACTTCTGAAGTGATTTTAGATCACATCTGAATTTTTTTCCAGAAGTCTTTTTGCCATTACCAGTGCGACTAAAACTACGGTCCTGGGACGGTGTCACATACTCTGGGAAGATACAACAGACCTCCGTGAAAGATTCTGTGTTATTGGGTTCATTACTTGCCAAATTTACTATGATACAGTACTAGGTTGGACTAATACCAAAACTAATGAAGAGGTCCACTTGCAGAAGTTTTAATCTTCAAGACACACTTCTATGTCTGTTCTGTCTCCAAAAGTCTTTTCTGGAGATGTCATCAACACTCCATCCATCCATCCATCATTCTTCGGTTAGGTTAGGTTAGGTTAATTAGTTACTTTATTAATCCCCGAGGGGAAAGTTTTTTCTTCCATCCATCCATCCACCCACCCACCCACCCGTCCGTCCGTCCGTCCGTCCGTCCATCCGTCCTTCCATCCATCCATCCCTCCCTCCCTTACTTGTCTAAACTTGCTCTATCCTGGACATGTCGCCAGTCCTTCACAGGGCCAATACAGAAAGACAGACAACCGCATTCATGATCACATTCCCCCTTATGGCCAAATAAAAAGATAGATTGAAAATGGAAGACCCAGTTTTAACTTTTCCATTGCACTTCTGCCCATGATTTAACTTTTTGTCATAATGGAGGACCGCTCTCTTGCTTTCATTTAGCAAATAGTCTTTTTTTAAACTGCTTTATGTCATAATGTGATCATGAATTCACAAAGCCTGGCATAAAGAGCCATCAACACTGTCAACATTTCACCTGTTTAGAATATATCCTCGCTTTCTCTGTTTTTAAGGCGGCACAGACGAACTTAATTGACACTAAGGATGGTTTCCTCGGTACATGTCTGGCAAGTAACTATGAGCAGGGTGGGCAAGAAAATTCGCAGTGGGATCATTTTATCTGCCTCATTATGCATCTGTCTGCGGCACTCCATGTCCATGCTTGTTAATTATTGTTAAAGGTCTGTTGGTAAAAAGAGGCAGGGATTATTTAGGCTCCATAAACAGAATAAACACATGCAGTGCACCCTCAGACTTAAGATGCTATACTCAGACGACATCAAAGCATAAATTAGCTAGCGATTACTGGGGAAAAAGCCTTTGAGATCATTTGCACTGCTCCTCTGTAGAAAGTGACCATTATGGACGTGAACCTCCCCAATAAGCGACGTTGACTCTAATTAAGTTTAATAAAGTTTAGCCCAATGTTCCTCATATTCCTCTATTTCTTTTCGTTTCATCTTGATTTGCTTAAAGGTATTAGAAGTAATGAGAGTCTTTTGCCCCCAGGACCAGGGCTTAGTTGGAGGAGGGACACATTTGTGCACACACACACACACACACACACACACACACACACACACACACACACACACACACACACACACACACACACACACACACACACACACACACACACACACACACACACACACACACACACACAAACAGAATGTTTTATGCATGTTCCTAAATCAGACAACTAAGGTTTTCCCTTCATTAATTATTTGGTAAATCAGTTATGCTGTTAAAAAAACAAACATGTCTTCACACTTAGTTGCTAATTATAATGCAAACTTCAGTGTGCCATCAAGTCTTATTCAGTCTCATAAAGAGACAAAAGCAGAACACAAAGAATGTACTCAGAAGTACAATTCACACATAGAGCAGAGAATATTTTGTGCCTTGTTTATTTATTGTCTAAATTTGCAATGATGGATAAATTGGTATTTAGTTGTGCAAATGTCCTTCTCTTTCCCATATTTACAAAATACGGTACAACATAATGATATTGTTTTGTTTTATTTTATATTACGATGCCTTGCAGTATCAACAAGTATCAATATAGCGGGCATCCTAGGTTGTTTCCACCAGGGGTTTTATCTCGAATCCCAATTTTTCCTCTCATCAGTGGCCTATGGCTGGAGAGCCTCACTCTTAAGATTCACTGGTGCTGCATTGCCCACAGCTGAAATACATCGCCGGGGAACGTGAACTCCCACCAGTCACCATTTCTGCTGACACCCACCCAAACTCCCTCCCTGATCGAACAGCCTTCTAGTCTGAGTCTAACCATGGGGGAATCCCCCCACTCACCCCAAAACAAGATGCTTTCCCCAGTGATAAAAATGCCAGTGGTGTTTTCACTTTCTCACCTTATTCCCTGCTCTGCCCGTGTATTTTCTTTTCTTTTTGTGCCTAGCAAGAAACCAAGAGGAGGTTGGCATGTGAAAGCACAATGGCTGTGGATGATGTGGTGTTGTACACCCTTGTGGACGAAGGCTGGCAATTTGTGCTCTAAGCTGTGTTCGGTGCAACACAGGTAGAGACAAGATCAAATGACATGGAGTGGATAGCTCAGGGCTGAAGTTCTAGCACTGCATGAGAGCGAAAATGTTTTTTAAAACGGGGCCAAAAGAGCGGCGTGAGACACAGACTTACATTGAAGACCACATCATTACCAAACATAACACCCGTCTTTTGCCTTTAGTTTGCTGTCTGTCGAGAAACTTCTTTTGCTTTCATGCCTGCTGGGCGTTCTTTTACCTTAGGTGAAGCGGCGAGTTCAGAGGGATTTGAAAATTGTCCGGCTAGCTTCATTTGATTTGTCATCCAGATTGAAAAAGATACTCTGTAGACGATATAGCTGCAGAGAACTGTTTCTCCACTGTGATATGTAGGGTATGACATTTCGGATGAATTGCAGGTTACTGGAGGTAGTTTGACATAGTGAAAGGACTTTGTTTCAGGTACAGGCGGTTATAATGTGATGCAGATCTAAAACATTGATCTTTGAGGTTTGAGTTTAGTTTACTGGTACCACAGCCTTACAGTGTTGCCTAAACATCCTTTCAATTTCTCAAAGCTGTTCTTTTCCCATCATCAGAACCCCAATAGGCTGAAAATACTAAGCCTCTGTTTATCAAATCATATACACAGGCAAGGAAGCAATGTCTGTGGAGTGAGACTGTAAGAGAAGATAACAGCAAACACCTTCCACTTCCAAGAGAATTGTATTATGGGGCCTAAAAGGAAATTATAGTCCGACATTTGTTTTAATGTGTCGCCTAAAGAAAGAAACAGCGGAAGACAAAAGGCCGTACGGACTGAAAGATGTGGTCGTATTCAACAAATCATTTTAAGAATAAAAGAAAGAAAGAATAAACCCGGTTTGGCCAAGTTAACTGAAACCATTGACAGACACTGCAATTCCAGATATCACCGTTTTTTTTTTTTTTTTACATAAAACAAAACCCTTGTCACTGTAACATCGTGACTCACATAATATAACATACATGTACAGTAACTTTAAAACGAAAGCGAATGTAGCAAACAGTATAACAGTCAGTGTTAACCGAATTCAAAAATGCAAATAGACCAGCCAACTAAAGACATTTAAATGTATTAATTATTTTAGCTTTAACGTCTGTAGCTCTGTTACTTTAGATTGGAGCACACTCTGCAACAACTGAGTGTTAATGAATAACGGTGCAATAGTCCTCCATCTCATGAATGTTGTCGTGGAACTGGAGGCTCTTGGTCAATGTACTCCATTTGAAATCCAATCTCTCCTTCATCTACGCTTATCCTTCAACAAAAGTGTTTTTTGCATATGAACTCTGGTTCAGCATCAATACCATCAGCATCCGAAAAGGCATAAAAGAGAAACATGAGATGGAGCGGGCTCCTTCCACATACTGCATATTTCAGCTCATTTGTCCCATTAACAGCCTGGACACATAAGGCACTGCCGGTGTCTCATCGACTTGAGTTCATTTATGGAGGAAAATCTATAGAGGAGCGACACATATCCATCTGCTTCCTCATCCCCTCTGGGGAGAGTCATTTGTGTACTTATTTAAGCTGCGGTCAGCCATTAGGCCATGCCTCTACTGGACTGTGTGGGCTAAAATGCTAATTACTTCCCTTCCCTGTGTTCTGGCGATAACTTTTCTCATGTAATTTTCTTGGCATATGTATAGAAAAAAAAAACAACCTTGGTTGATGTGAGAAAATGAGATTGTTTCAAACAGTTAGACATGTATTTATGCATGCGCCTCGAACGTTTCATACTGGAACACGCATGCCATTTTCACCACGTGCCTTAAGAAGTCAGTCAGGAGGAAGACCTACCTTTGTAATGAGGTTAACTGAGAGAAGAATGCCACTACAGTAGTTGGAGCTTGTTTCTGGTGTATCTCTCTGACTCTGTGGAGCAGAGGGGAGGGAAATTAGGTGTGTGTTTCAGGTGTGGTTGTCTCAGTGGGCTTGTGTGTATCCTCAGTAGACTTCAGTTGGGGTCCTAATAATAACTTGAAAGTGCAAAGTCTAGAGCATGGCTCCACATAATTAGCCTTTAGCAGGAATCAAGCTAATTGCAGAGAGGTAATTGGGCACGCTTTACAGTCTGTTTGTCTGTTATGATTCACACACACACACACACACACACACACACACACACACACACACACACACACACACACACACACACACACACACACACACACACACACACACACACACACTGTACTTTCCTACCTTGGCGTTTCATGTTGCTTGTCACTTTGATTTCCAGATAAATTAAAAAGCATTTTAATTAGTTGGTTTCTTCACCATGTCATCTTTTCTGTTGGAAGGGAAGCCAGCACAGAAGAATCAAGGGAAAACGTGTAATAAAAGTTTCTACAATAATACATTTTGTGGAGATTTTAAAGATACTCATTGTACAGCGCTTGTGTTGATAGAGTTCACATTTCTTTTTGTTATTCCATTCATATTTGAAGAAGAATAGATTTGACATAACAGCAGTGTGAAGAAAGGTTTGTGTGTGTGACTGCAGAGCTGGCCTGGAGGAGGAGCTGGACCTGCTGCGAGTCCAGGCTGCGATGGACCGGGCCACAGTAAAGGAGTTCCGCCAGTGTCTAACTAATGAACACCAAGGTGAATGTTTTTTTCTTTATATTGGGGTTTTTGAAAATATAAAAAAAATAACCAAGTGACCATGATCTATAAAATCACTGTTCATGCAATTATTATGATCTATCTATTTGACTGTATTGTTCTCTAAAGCACTACAGAAGGGTCTGAGTTTTAAGAACAAAGTAAAAATAAAAACACTGGAAGTTTCACCTGTCATGGTGGAAAGGTGGACATGTTTAACATGACAGCACCTTTAAGCTTCCCTTTTACCTCTTGTCCATGCATATTAATGAGCAGAATTAATAAGACTACTCCCAGTGGAATTAACAGGACAACTCAATTTAGACTTGATCAACTCCTGGCAAATTGATTAAGAGATCAAGTAGGGTCCATCTTTTCTTCCTATGTCATTCCCAATTTTAAAAAGCACATCACTTTTAATCCAATCTGCAACCTTGTCAGATGCTGACCACTGCTACCAGTAGCCTTAATTAACTAGGTCAATAACAGATCTGTTCCAGAGCACTTTAATTTTCTTCACAACCAGGGATGGTGTCTGTTGGAGATGTAAACATGTGATTTAAAGGATAGCACTAATTGAAATAGGGGATCCTGTCCTATTGACACTCCAGTCAGGAATACCAGGAAATGAGCTCCTCCGAAAGGACATACTTAGTTTAACATCTTGTCAGACAATGTAAGTGTTACACAAGAGCACGAGTGTCTATTTTCTTGTCTTTGTGTTATCATTTTCTAATTTATATCACTATATTTAAAGTCTAGCGCAGGACTGTTCATGCCTCGCCTCACAGAAGTGTTGAATGCCTGTTTTTAACTGTGACAACAATCATGTTCATTGTTTGCAATCTTTTTGAAATACAAAACTCTGAAGCATCATTTCACAATATGTTTTTTGTAGAAAAGACAAACACTCATAAAGGCAGTACCTATTTTTATTTTATTTTAAGAGTATGTTGGTCACAATAATAATTTTTTAGTTAATAAATGCCGGATTTGTAATTCATTTTGTACTTTAAATAAGGCTGTGTCATTGTGGCAATATTTAGAATATTCAGAACTGGACTAAAAACAGTTTATTTTGTAGTAATATTTTTTTTAGTAAAGTCATTATTAAGAAAAATGTGAATGGACTCAACATTTACTCCTGAGGAAGCCTTGTGACCCGATCAAAAGGATGGAGGGTTGAAGCGCTCACACCAGGATCACACTAACGAAAGACAGCAGATGAAAGGAACAGTTCCTTTGTGCTGCTTCCTATGAGCAGACATGGGAGGGACGTTAATGTATGCCGCGGTGCCAGAACCTCCTTCAACATTGGGTGACTAGGGAGCCACCACGTCTTCTTATCAAGGTAGAGCGGAGGTGCCAACTCCCATGCCACCAGCGCTGGAGCTGGATAATTGTCTCCCAACCTGGTTATGTACCCAGCGAACATAGCAGCCCTCCTGTCCTATTTGGTGCTCTGTCTGATTGAATGTGACATGTTGGGAAGACAAAAGGGCAGCTTAATTCAAAGTAACAAACTTCCCTGGGCAAAGCGTCAATGCAAAGCAAGGGAGCAGCAGCTCTTTACCACATGGGCCGTGCTCTTTCTACTTTCTCCTTCTACGGCCTCTTTCTCCGACTCACCCTCCAAAAGATCAACTGACCTGAAAAGTCAAGGTCCTGAATATTTTATCTCTCTAACCTCATTGTACAAATTATTTTGGTCGTGCTGTCATGAATGTTTAAGAGGAGAGAATGAAAGGCAGAAAGTTTTATACTGTTTTGTATTGCCCTTCGCATATAAGTGAGCAACAGGTGAGGCGAATGTAATTCCACTTCAGCAGGTAGATACTGTACGTCAAACAGTGACACCGAGAGCTATTAGATTGTGTATGCATGCATAAATATGTGTGCATCAAATCCCTGAGCCCTTGGACTCTTGCATGCATTCTGTTATCATAAAGCCTAAATCATATGTTTGCTGAGGCCACTATTGAAGTTCCCAGAATAAAGCAGCATGTTTGTCTCTGGAGATTAGATGTCCTTTGGGGAAACACAGTGGACTACAAAGCAGTGCAGCCTGGGGCAATGTGTTCACAAGGGATTCAAGCACTTCTCTTCGTTTGTTTAAGATCCCTGGAGAGACATTGCACATAGTATGTACCACTGTGTGCTTTTGAACACTGTTTCCCTATGTCCTTGTGGACCACTAAATAAAACACTTTTCTATTAATCAAGAGAGAAAAAAACTATCATTTTCAAAATAGTATGCGAGTTTTAGCGGTGAAAATTTCAAGTCCATATGAAAACGGCATTAGTGAGAATGCATCATTTCTAATTTGATTGACAAAAGAATATTAAAAAAAAAAATCCTAGACCTTACTAATGCTAATTGTTTTAATGTACCCCTTTTATTAACATTCTATTGATTGAACAGCCTGAATTTGACACAACCTGTCACAATAACGAGCTTTGTTCCTCTTTGCAGAATTGCTTCAGAAAATGGTCGAGAAGTACGAGGTCAAAAGCAGCACTCAGAAAAAGCCTTCTCTTTCTTCAGGCCGAATGGAACAGTCAATTAAAAAGGTACAGCACTAAGCCATCACTAAGTGTTCTTTGTCACTGACAATAAAAGAAACCCGGCAGAGCGATGACTAAGGCACCATGTCTCCTGAAAAATTTGGTTTTGGTCTTTTGAGGATAATTTAAAAGTGTTCTAACTCTTTGGAGAATTGGTCATGTAGTTGCATTTTGAAGTCGAGTTTTGGATATAAAGTAGTTTGGGTCACAGTTTTAAGCAAATTTGAAAAAATACCCATAAATAATACATTTATCCCAGAAAGTGTTTGGTAGTTTAATATAAATTTTGCACTGGAACTGTTAGTAGGTTGCACATTTTTTGCACATGCTTTCAAAACTCTGTTTGCATTAATTTATATTTTGCCTCCTTTCTGCCTTCATGGTGGTGAATCATCAGCAGTTGGGATAGCCATCTGATTTTGTCTGAAAGGTACCAGGCTTCACCAGCAGGCAGAGTTAGAAGCAAATAAAAGGGAAAAATTGCCCGGAGGCACAAACCCAGCAGGCATCGACTGTTCTCTTTAACAGTCTCCACCAAAGATCTAACAAATAGACTAAGTGCTCCTGGTTGCTGTCTAGTTAAAGGTGATCAGGGTAAGGGGGTGCCAGTCAGATGTTCATAACCTTGCCTGGCTGAAGAGGAGGGCACCGCTCACCCCTCCCCATTCACGGCATATAAACTGTAATTACACACTTGGGAAAATGTCAGAGGAGAGGGAAATCTCTGTGTGCATGCTCTCACACAGGTCCAATCAGGAGCTGGCCTTGCTTGTAGAATTTTCCACAAAACACGGTGAACTAAGTTTTGACATGTTGTTTTTACTCGCAATGCAAGAGCAGCACGAGTGTCTCAGGTAAAAACTACAGATATGCAAGGGACAAAATCTATTTTGTCCCACTGAGGCCCCACATGTGATTCTTTCAGGTTGAGCAGCTGGAGCGGAGGATGGTGTCCCTGGAGGAGCAGACAGAGAGGCTGAGGAAAGAGAAAGGGCAGCTACTTGAGGCCAATGAAGACTTGGCCCACAACTGTCGCAGACTCCAAGCTACCGTGGATCATCTGCAAACCCAGGAAGCTGTCCATGAAGAGGCAGCCCATGCCCAGGCCCTGGCCCAGGGGGAGCAACATCGTGAGGAGATCATGGCTCTAGAAGCCCGCCTTGCCGCATCTAAAAAAGAAGATACCAAGCTTCATCATCAGCTGCTGAAGCTGAGACAGGACCTGGGGATTCTCAGAGCAGCCAGGGACTTCTATAGGAATCGTGTAGCAGGCCCAATGCGGGCAGGTGGGATCGCTGACAACATTAACAGCAAGGTCAAATTGAAAACAACGAGGCGCCGACTTCTGCTACCCCGGCGCAGCCACCAAAGAGTCAGCCCCAATCAAGCCATCAGCCGGCAAAGCCGCAGCTCCGGTCCTGCTAAGGACGAGTGGGAGGACATGAGCGTAGATAGGTAATGATACACATGCACACGCACAGATGCACTTATTCTCACAGCCTCCCCCCCCTCATTATTTTTAGGTGGTTGGAGTGGAGAGGGTGGGATGGCTGTATTGTGGGGGGCATGCAGCATCGAGGGGACAACGTGCATATGCAAAGCGTAAGCAAATGGGTGATTGAATTTCATTGTCTGTCTAGTTGGTATTCAGGAGCCAAAAGAAGAATGGGAGCAAGAATGATAGAGAGAAGGAGAGAGGAGGGGGAAACTACTGTCAGATCCTTTGAAATATCCTGGGACGCCTTGCTTGGAGCTTATTGACTGAAATTTGCATGCAAAATTAGCCACCTCTCTACACAAAGTTGAACCGATGCCAGAAAAGCCCAGGGATAAGGGGGCCGCCAAAGACTTGATACCTTCCAGTGATGCCATTTTCATGCACTAGTCACACCACCCCGAAATTGACAGTTTGGCAGTTTGATTTAATTTACTGGTTCTTTGCATATTTACTAACCCCCCCTGACAGCACTAAGGATCCCCCTGTTAGGACCCCCCTCCCCACACACACACACACACACACACACACACACACACACACACACACACACACACACACACACACACACACACACACACACACACACACACACACACACAACCATATATCCTGGGAAGCCTACCTCACCTTGTGTCTAGTTATGTTGGTTATCTTGTGGCATGTCAATTCACAAATGTGTGTGTGCTGCTCTTATTTCCTCCAGCCACCCCTTAACCCCCTCCCAGCACACACATACGGACACGCACTTCCTTCCCATTCCACGCTCCTCTCCTCTCTTCTCGCCTTAATTTGCTTAGATAAATTTTGAATGACCCTACTCGGATCAGTACCAGATGTCTACAAGCTGTTTAACACTCTCCAAATTAAGAACCATCGACAGTAATTATTTCATGTATGTTTTATGCAAAAAGCCACTGAGCCAACATCTATTGAGTGATGGTTGGAATGATTTGATTTCAAACACTCGCCAATATTTACTTCCCTTCTCTTTCTCTCCCTGTGTGCCTCTCTCTCGCTGCTCTCCCTTTCGCTAAGTCCTGCTAACTCACCATCTCTTCACCAACTAATTCATCAGACTGTAATCCACCCCAGCTCTATCCGCATGAGGCCATTTAACGGGGAATGGGTGCAGCTATGCCCTGCTTTCCTAATGCCTCTCCATGTGGCTAATAAGCAGCAGTCTAATAAACGCTTTACCTGAGAGTAGGATCTAAGTGGATTTGTGAAGAAGGTGTCTAAACTGAGATGTTGTCTTATTTAAGGCACCTGTCAACTGATTTGCTACTGTAAAGCCCTCTGTGTCTCTTATCTTTCAGGGGTCCTCTTCACAAATATATCGGGTAGAGGCTCCCAAAAATGCAGTATTTCTGCCTTAGGAGCTTTGGCCTAAATAGTGCCAGATAAAGACGTCAGACTCGTTAAGGCTACTGACAAGTCTTTGTTTTTTCCCCTTATTTTTCTTGCTGCCTCTGGCTCCCTCTCTCAAGTTTTGAGCTGCTGGAGGCAGCTGACCATTCTGAGCACATCAGCAGTTTTGCTGGCGAGCAGGTGGCCATGGAGAATATCTTACTGAATAGTTCTGTGAGAAGGAGTAAAGCGTGTGTGTTTATATATTTCACATGCTTTTGATCACTGCTCGGAGACGGTACTTTGCAGATGATTGGGAGTCAAATTATAGCAAGATAAAAATGTGACCTGTAAACCAGCCAACATTTAGTTTCATAGTAAGTTGTTGGGCCACCACAAGCTACCTGAAGGGCTTTGCTGCTCCTTTCATAGATTTTCAAAATATCTGAAACTCAACTATTGTTTCAACAGGTTATCGCTCATTTAATCCAGAGCTATAGGTTAAAGATGGATGAATTGCGCTGTTGCTAGTTTTTTCCAGGTTCCCTTTGTTCACACATTTAAACGTCTTCCACATTAGCTCAGTTGCAACTGGTGTGCGATGGTATATTGTTTTCATGTAAGCTACAAAAGTGTTGTATCAATGCAGTTGATTTACCATGGAGGTTGAGAGCATCTGTCCATAATCCCCCTCAGGTGTTGAAATGGGTTGAGATCTGATGACTGTGAAGACATATGATTTTTATACTCCTCAAAGCATTCCGTGTCCCCTTGTGTCCTGTATGGAAGCATCTGCCTTCATTATGTTTCCATATTTATTTATTTTCTTAAATTTATCACCCATCTGCATTTAACCCACATAGTCTAAGACCCGCCCTGTAAATGCACAGACGTGGTTATGTACAGCATGGGTACTCTACACATGAACACACATCTCTCCTGAAGTATCACCATAATATGCCGGCACAGCATTCTTAACTTTGCTGTATGTTAAAGCACGTCTAGGACACAGCTTCAATAGCCTGTGGGTACAGTTACCGTTGCTCTTGATGACTGATTCTCCTCATGTTCAGTATGGACAGGTGGAGTAGAGTTCTTGTCAGTTAGAGTGTTTGATGCATATTGTAAGTATTTTCAAATTAAAAAGTTAGATTAATTCAGAAATTAATTCATGAAGCTAAATTAAACCACACCTATTTTAGTTCAGGATGATGCAAGTAGCATTTTTTTGTAACCTATGTCACCCTGGTCTTTGTGGTGGTGATTAGTAATCCTCAGCGTGTCCCTGTACCCCTTCCAGGCCAGTTTTAACCCTAACTAGCCCCAAAGCCCTGTCATGTTCCAGTTAGATCCTCTCTCTGTGGTCTTTACCTCTGCTGCTTCTCCCAGACCCCACCTTAATAAACCCACCAGCGTAAATGTCACTGGCTTCCACCTTCACGTCAAAGGTCACTGTCAATAAACCTGTGTGTGTGTGTGTATGCGCGAGCGTGTGTGTGTGTGTGTGCCTGTGTGTGTCTGTGTGTGTGTGTCTCAGGAAGCCCTTACCGTGCGTCCATCAGATGCAACTTTGCTTGGCTCCGCTCAGCCGTGCCTCTCACACATGTCTGTCACACACGGAGGGCTAATGAAGGCCACAGCCGCTCTCATACATGTTGATGCATTCACCAACAGCACGAGACACTGCAGCTTTTCACTTAATTTACACCCACATTTACACTTCCAGCTCAGAAATTGGATGGGACATTGATTTTCTGTTGGAAAGAGGGGGGCAAAATGCACATATTTTTGCTTGATGTCAACTAAATCAGCCATAAAAGGTAAATTGGATTTTTGTCCAAGGGTGGTATTTTCAGAACCAGGGTTGTGGGTTCAACTTCTGGCCTTGTGATAAACTTCACCTTTCTCTACAGTGACAGTGACGAGGACTACTCGGACAGTCTCAACAGCGTGTCCTCGGGGAAATCACCTTACAGACCAGACGCTAATAGAAAGGTTGGTCCGCCCTCATCTTTTCATTGTTTTAAACAAAAAAACAAGAATAAACTTTAACAGTTATTAGTCCAACATGTATTCCTTGCTGACTACTTCTGCAAGAGTATTATTTTACTGGCGTTTATTTGAATAGTCAGCCTTTAAATGATTTGAATGTGTCTACCGGTTTGGTTTGAGTGGTTTTCTGTTTTTTTGTAACCACTTTAATTCTGCTAGTTCAAGATCATCATAGAAGATTTTCTTGAATCCCGAAAACTTTGACTGCAAACTACAATTTAGTTATCAGTACAGTATATTAAAAGCCACTTATTTGTTCAAATTCTTTTAAGAAAATGTAATTTTCAGCACATTGGTCCTCATTCACTAAGAGTGCGTACTCACAAATCTATGCTTAAACCGTTCTCACGAACATTTGACGGACAAATCTGGGATTCATCAATATCTTTCCTGAATTTGTTTATACTCTGCGTACGAACAAAGGAAAACAGCCTGCTGTCTTAGAAAATGTAAACACACACCTTTTAGCATGTTAAAACTGCATTCTTTAAAAAGGTTCGTGCAGTTTTGCTTTTTAACCTTAGTTAGAAGAAACACTTTTGAAAGGTGTGCCTTTTCTGATTTTCACCTCAGATACGCTTGTTTCAATAGCTGCTGTTGTGAAAGTGTTCTTTTTAGTTTTTGGTGCCAATTCTATCAAATACTCTTCCCTTTCTTTTCACTTGACCACTTTCTTCATGATACAGCTCCAAACAGGTGTCCTTATATGGAGAAAACGGGTGTGGCAGTATGTTAACTGCAGAGCGCGGATACGCGCCTGTCAAATTAGATTGATTCGGATGCACTAACAAACACAAGGTGGTGAGAACAAAAATTGTCCGGTGTTATTTTGTGCGCAAAGAAAGAACATTTCTACGCACGTATTAGTGAATGAGGCCCATTAAGAGTAAATTGTTCCTTATCAATAAAAACAAATCTGTGGATGTGCTTCACGAAAGAAATTCAAGTCAAATTTAATCCATGTCTTATCTAATTTAATTCAAAAGATTTATACGTGCTCATTTACAATATTTACAGCTACATTACCATAGCCATAGAACCAGATCGTATTAATAGCAGCCCAGTGACACTGAAAACTAAATCTGCTATGTTTCCTACTTCCTTATGCAGTAACTCAAGGGACGTACTTTTTATTCAAATACCTTCAATATGTACAGAATTACTTTTAACAGGATGGTTGTCAGAGCTGTCGGAAAGAAACTTTTGGAAATGGACCAAAGTATTTAGTGGATGATAATTTTGTAGTAGGACATGTCTTTGTAAACCACTGCAACTGTACAGCTGACCTCTTCTAAAGCCCGTGTAAGCTGGCCACCTAAAAAAAAAAATATATATACAGTTGGTTGCTTCTTTTTTTCTTTTTTTTTTACCTGGGCTTCAGTGAATACATGATAAGCTGATTTGGCAGCCATTTTGATAACCTATTGGAAATAAGGGCTAAAATGCTGAACATTCGCTGGTACCCACTTCTCAAATGTGAGGATACTTTTGCTTTTCTTCTTCATATATTACAGCAAATTGAATCTTTAGGTTTTGTCCTGTTGGTCAGTTAAAACAAGTCATTTAAATACATTTTACATTTACTTTGCCCAATACATTTTTAACTATTTTCTAATATGTTATAGACCATTATTCAATGAATCAAAAAGATATATTGATAATGATAAAACTGGTTAGTTGCAACTCTGGTGTTAATAATCTACATTTTTAATTCTGAGGGTTTCTGTAACTATTTGCTGAATAGTGTGGCCGGTGCCGGTCTGTATATCTTTTAACTGGCCACTCTCTTTATGCTGACATTCCCTGCGTGGGATTGTCGGTGCTCCTTCTTTTCTATGTCCTCTGTACAGTACACCATGAAATCAATAGGCCTGGACCCTTGCACTTGTCCACATCAAACCACTTCACAGCAGGACATGGCAGCTCCAAAGCCCACAGAGAAAAGTCCGTCAAGAGAGGGACCTTTAAAGATTTGATCTTCTCTCTTTTTGTTGGCAGTGGAGAGCAAGGTAGAAAGTGGAGAAAAAGAGAAGGTAGTTGTTATGAATGTAACCTGGGAGCTGCCAGGACCCTTATCTCAGATCCCCTTTTAGTTCCCCTGCTCCAGATCTGCTAAATGTGCACATCAACTCTTTGCGGGCTCATTGCTATGACAGCCCGAGCGCCTCACATTGTGCTATGTCACAAACCAAAGGGTTCATCTCCCCTCTCCTCTGCATGTGTGATCAAACGTGGCACTGATCAAATCCTACCTGACCCCCATACAAAGGATGTAGGCAGAGAGGAAGGAGGGGTGTGGTAGGTGGGGCTGTTCTTTGATGTCACTACAAACAATGGTGCAGTTGGGAGGTGTCACATACACACTTGTGCGTGCAAATGGCTGTACACTCGCACACACCTGTCATACTGTAGGAGTGAATCAGGGGTTTAAGACAGTGATTGAACAAAGGCGGCATTTGCAAGCATCTGTCAGAAGTAATATCCACGCTGAGAGGCATACAAGTTGGAGTCGGTTGAACACACTCAGGTGAATTATTAAAGCACAGGGTGATTTGTCTTGTCGCGTTAAACTGAGCGCTCCCTGTGATCATAGTGTCATTATGAGCCGCGTCTCAGGAAGCACAACATGTCAACTGTTGTGTTATATTAAACGGCTGCTTTTCGTCATTGTCTCTGACTGTTCCGTTCTTTTAGTCCTACAGGTGTTCGCCGATCTCGAACATCGAGGCAGAATGTAACGGAAAACATCCCAAGGCCCAAGGTAGCATGAATTTTCCTTTTTTGCACCCATGCTCAACTGCAGAGATCTAATCAACTATTAATTGAAGCAGAAAGACACACTCAATGTTTTAACATGCTGTCGATCGGAAACAAGTATTTGAGAAGTTAACAAGCTTTATTTTTTTCATAACGAATTGGTTATAAATGGAAAATGTTAATCATTCAGGTTGTTAAATATATCACAGTTTGCACTCGTGCACACAGGAAGACACTTTTACGTCCGCTTGTTAACTCCCAGCAGCAGCTTCTAAATAGGGATTTTGAGGTTTTTCTGCCCACCTGTCAACTCTGAGGCAGCTGCATGTACTTCCTCCTGTTAGACGATAAACAGCATGAGCCCTGGGACCGTGGGACAAGAGGAGAGAAAAGAAGGTGGAGGAGGAAGAGGATGCTGCTGAAGAACCAGCGCTGCTCCTCCTCTTCTTCTCTGCAGCAGCGCATCGAGTCTCTACAGCGTCACATTGACATACTGCAAAGTGCCAGGAAAGATGCTCTGCTCTCAGCCAGAGAGCTGCGAAGGGCCAATGGGATGATCACTGCACAGCTCAACTCCCTCACTGAGAAACTCTGCAACAGCAAGCAGCTCATACAGGTAACAAGGGAAAAACAATCGGATGAGTAAAAGGGAAAACCAGTTGTAAGTGTTATGAAGTTTATTATTTTTCTGTCCTTGTCTTTATTTTTGTGGTTCTTTTGTATTTTCTGGGGGCTGAGAGTGCAGCAGTAGCATGCCCTTATCATGCTTAATAAGTGAGGCTGACAGGCCTACCCTTGTCTGTGGAGGTCAGAACCACGGAGCAGAAGAGAGGGAGGGGAGTTTCTTACCCTCTTTCTCTCTCCTCCTGCAGAATGTTTCAGCGAGCCAGTGTGTCACCAGCAGATACATTTCTCCAAATAGGTGCACTCGTGTTCAAAGACACACACACACACACACACGGTGGCTGATTTTTTTTATAGATTTCAGTGCCACACACCCATTCAGTTATTTAGTACCTGCCTCCAGGTAGGAAACTCTTAGACCTGGTATACAGTATAAATAAAACACCAAGCACTTTGGTCCCTAAACAGTATCTTTTCTGTCAGGTCTCCCTGTACACATCAACATATGTACACACGAAAACACACACATCTTGACATGCACAGTCGTTAATCTGACAGGCAGGAGACTTTTGGTGAATTCAGATATGGCAGCAGGCAGCAAAGGCCCAGCAGAGACCTGATTAGGTGTTTGTGTCTATATATTTACTTTGTGAAATAGTACAGATGCAGTACATTGAACTTTGTACGCAGGTCGGAGTGCAGGCCTCATAGTGTTGCTACCTAGGAAGTGGCCCTTGTGCACCCAGCCAGGCATCTGATTGCTGAAGCCCAAAGGGACCTTAGACTCAGCAGTAAAGGCACATGTGCACACACGCACGCACACACGCACACACACACACACACACACACACACACACACACACACACACACACACACACACACACACACACACACACACACACACACACACACACACACACACACACAGATGCGCTGTTGTGTGAATGAGTGGACAGAGAGGGGAATTGTTGTCTTCTTGTTTGTTTCCTCTTTCCTCCTGCAGTATTAATGCCACTCCACCAGAGAAAGTTGGAGCCGACTGACTGGCCATAGCTAGATGTTGTTGCCCTCTCTGGAAAGGGCAAGAGGTGATGGACTTTGGGCTTGTTCCAGCCGGTCCTGGCCAACTCTCTAACTAAAACTCTCAGCTTGTAATTGGCTTAGGACAGCCTCCACAGGGGCCATCATGTGAGAAGTAGCATGGCAGTTTCACAGAAACTTGTTTGTGTTGCTCTGTCTCCTGATCCTTCGGCCATTCTGTCCTTCCCTTGTTTCTTCCTTCCTCGCCTACCTCCATCATTAAGTCATATTTTCGTATTCCTTTAATTCTTTCTTGCTCTACCCTATTTTATTCTATATATTGTATGTGTATGAATTTGAATTGATGTCAATATTTGATAACCGCATTTATAGTCGTTATTTGAACAATATTTTTGCTCTCCTTAAATCTAAGACATGCGAGAAGAATACACATGCAGTGGAAAGGTGTAATGTGGTTTGTTAGACTGTCCTTGGCTTTTCATGCTTCAGCCTAACTGAAACATGTGTTCAGCAGTGTGGTGACTCTTTCATCATCCAGGCAGCCCCACCACACTATCTTCATAGATTTCTTTGTCATCGACAGAAAGTATTTGGATGCTTTCGCTGTCTTTTCATTTTCATCTAAAGGGATCATTCCTATTTATTATGTAATGGGATTTTATTTATTTTTTCTCATTGTTTATGATGACACATTACAGTTGTCATTGTATTTTTTTATATATATATCTGGGAATAAGGGGACATTTCTACAACAAAGTTAAACAAAGTTTAGCAAGATGACGTCAAAACCCCTATTTTAGCACGATTCTGTTGATAACTTTGTTCATTTTTGTTTTAAACTAAAATTCTGAAATATTGCCCCTTTAATGTGGCATTGGATGCTCAAAAAGAATCTCAGGTGGCAGGTGAAACGTGCTCTCCTGTGCCAACACCAATCTAGCCCTTTACAAAATGTGCTCGTCACGCATATCATCCAAAAACAGGATCATTTGGCTGCTTGGATTATCTACTTTACTCTGTCTTTAATTCCACATTTGCCTTACCTGACTTGGCAGCTCACTGTGACATCGCCTCCTGAATTTACCAGCCATATCTCTTCAAGTGTAGAGTGTCCTGCCCTCCCCTAACATGTTAGGGGCCGGGATTACAGCAAGATTAAAGGGGTGCAACAGACATAATAGTCTAAAAATAAAAGATCCAAATATTATTGAAATGAATAATTAATAATAGTGGGACCACATGTCAAATAAAATGTCTGGCCAGCAGAATACATAAAATGTCTTTGAGGAATTGGTATAGTAAGACATCATACCTGTGTTTCAGATGTTTATTTCTGCTTACCAATTCAGTTTGACTATTTGGTCGATGCCGTTGTTACTTCAAACATTCAAGTATGTGTATGGGTGCACAACTGTTTCACCAGCCTGCTTCTTTTTTTTGTTTTTTTCTTTCTTTTTTTTAATTTGTCCTTCTAATGATTGACTTGGAACAGTTTGAAACCACTACTCACTCAGAAGAAAGAGAGCGAGGTGTCGTCTGTCCTGGCTTAATGGAACTACCAATGTATCAGTCCATGTTAGTGTCATCTCTCACCAAGGCTGAAAATGGCCTGTGAAATCAAAGCCTGTCTTACAGGAAGTGTCATCAAAGCCTCTCTTAATTCGTGCATCACTGCCACTGTGGCCAGAGCCCCACTTTTCATTCTCTACCCCTCCCTCTCCCTCGCCCAGCCTCCCCAGGGAGATGGCATGTGTGTCTTCAACAGAGCAGAGGAAACCTAAAACAAGAGGGATTCTATTAAAAGGTGTCAGCCAGCAACCAGATATCAATAACCTCCATGTATATGGAGCTGAGAGCAAACCCCTGGGAATCTGTGGTTTCACTTGTGTGTGTGTGTGTGTGTGTGTGTGTGTGTGTGTGTGTGTGTGTGTGTGTGTGTGTGTGTGTGTGTGTGTGTGTGTGTGTGTGTGTGTGTGTGTTCCAGCATTGACGCTATGTGTGCAGCATACATCTTCAAGTATCATGTCTCCTATTTGTGCCATTAAGCATTCCTGATGTTTGATATGATATCAGATCACCTAATTGTGTCAATATTGAACCAAACTCTCAGCGATGTGATTCTGGTCCAGGAAAAGAGCTTTTTTTTAATCTCCACTACGCACATGTGGTTAAGAGTGTTTATCTCAGATGCTTATATTTAGAATGATACACTGTACATTGTACATGATCAGTTAGTGCCATCATCATTCATCAATCTAAACACCCAACCACTCACCAAATGCCAAACCCCCCTCTGTCCCAAAGTGCTCTCTGATTCTGCTGGATGGCTTTATTATGCATGCCAATCACAGTGAAAATTAGGCCCTATTGACCGGGAACAGCATCATCTGTCTCCTAATTAGCATAAAAAAAGGAGTTTTATCACAGACAAGATATTAAAGCAGCGCCCGCTGCTCTCCCGTGGATAACACATACAGTATTTCAGACATATTGTGTTTACTTTCCCTGCGCGTTTATCATATTCATGCAATGAGAATTTAAAAAAGAAAGACTTGTGTAAGTCATGAAAGAGTCTCTTTCTTTCTTACAGCAATAATAAGTTTTGCATTGGAAGGCAGAAAAAGCTTGGTTTAACTGTCAGTTAGCAGCAGTGTATCATATTTCCCATTGCTTTTTAGCTCTCACCACCCCATAAGACCGTTACGTTGCCTTGGTTTAATAAGAGCAGACAAAACTTGTTTTTATTTGTGGTATCATCACCAGTAGCTTTGCTCACCATTTCTGTCTGTCGGTCAATCTGCAGAAGCTGACCTCTGACCTGGCTGGTGTGGAGCAGCAGAAAAAGGTTTTGGAGATGGAGCTGGAACAGTGGAGGCAGATCACGTTCCCTAAGCAAACTGTACCACCACCAACAGCACCGGCAAATGCAGAGTGCTCCTGCCAATGCAGAACCATGCCTGCCCCAGCTAGCCCTGCGCCCCAGGCCCTGGAGGCTGAGGTCAAACAACTTCAAGCCAAACTTAAGGTTAGCAGGTATAGAGTTAATGAATTGCCCTCATACTTTGCCTTATTGTTCATGCCTTATGGGATAAATCTCTTAATAGGATGATGGTATTAAAGACTGTGTTCATTTCCAATTTTAGTACTATGAAGCTTGAGTGGAAAAGACCATGAATAACAAGGAACATTTTCAGAGTATTAATGCTTTTTGACTTCAAACATGTTTCTGAGGAAGTGCTACTTTCATTTTGTTTTTACAGTAGCACATAATGCAAGCTTGTGGACAATAGTGAGAAAACATGTACATTGTACATTTTAGTTGTAATTTGCTTTTTGCTGCCATTCTTTTACTTTCTATGCTGTACCAATCTAACAGTGCCAGATTACACATGCATTTATGTTTTTTTTGTTCGAAAAAACATTTCCCTGGTGTTTTATCAAACATCAGTTTATCTGAGTCACTTTAACACATTACTGGTTTGGAACAACTTACAGTCCTTGAGGACTTCAAAAACTCTTAAAGAAACTCCGTCAAGGATTTACTTTCAAATCATTCATGGTTAAAAAAAAAAAAACATTCTTGAACCGTTTCAATTTACACTTAACATCACCTGAAATTGCATGTGATTTCAACATGAATTAGCATTTCTTATCATTTGATCTTATTTTGAAGTACCTGTCAGACAGGTGAGAAATGGGGAATAACAGTAGAGACGTGCCCTACATCATAGGGAATGAGGTGTGAGCGGTACCACAGTATTATCATCCTCTCAGCAGCCTGCTCATCAGTGTCACCGAGCAGATTGCTGCTGTCGTTACACACTGGCGAGGAAGTCATGTCAGGTGACAGCAAAAGGGAGAGACGAGGCATGCGCTGTGGGGGTGCACACACTGAGTGAGCGCATTGTCAAAGCTTGTACTGGTACAGTTCCCACAAGAGACAAGGGCCCTTTACACCAAAGTGAACATGCACATTCAAATATCCATCATTCTTCTAATCAGCTGCCGACCTGTCATCGTGAGCCATACGTCTCTGTTACTCATAAAGAAAGGAGTGAAGCGCAAAAGTAGTTTACAAAATCGTACCAGTATTTCCAGGTTAGATGCAAAACTAATGGCTAAAATATTCTGGTGTACACAACATTTATGGTTGACTGGCAGTTATATTTTTAAAACGGAGTTTTTAATGTTGTGGGCAGGAGGAGTTCCGAGTTTAAGCTCTTAGTTAGCGTTTTAGTTATTCATTTTGTTGGACACAATCCCGATTAAAATGTATTCAGCACCATACATCTATAAATAATTTTATCTAATTACTCGCCTTATGTCATCCACTTTGATTACTACAATTTCCCTCTTAACCTCCTTTAACACCTTCTACCCTCCCACTGTAACTATAATGAGGACGCATGCTGTGCTTGACCTGTCATCAGCTGTGTCACGAAAATCTTGCCTATCGTACACGCTCAAACATATTAACATGCACACACACCGTGTGCCCTCCCCTCAGGGTGCTAGTGCAGAGGTCACAAGGCAGGTGGCAGCTAACAAAGCCCTGCGAGGCCAGCTCCAGGAGAAGGAGAACAAGCTCTGCCAGCTGCAGGACAGGTTAGTTTCCCACCTTTGTCTTCATTAGTGCCACTTCTTCTTCCTCTTTGTGCTTTTTTCTTGTCTACAGTACAGCTCTTATTTTGCCAGTTGTTTTTCATCCTGCATCCCTCTCTCTGTCTTTGTCTCGCCCTCTCTCTGTGTCTCCGTCTGCATGTTTGCACATTCTCTGCAGCTCTCATCTGTAGTGTTTGATTCCACCATGTGGCAGCACTCCGTCTGCTGCACTCCACTTATGCATGCTTCTCTGTGTATCGTTTGTGAAATTATGCCTGTTCTCATGATCGAGCGAACAAAAACACTGAAGGAATTGGTGCGTGTGCACGTGGGTGTCTTTTTTTTTGTCGTGTGGTGTGGTGTGGTGTTGCTTACGTGGGTTGCTGATGTGGATTGCTGATCAAAGCAGTGTATCGATTGTTTGTGTGCCGCAGGAGGGACCATTTTGGCCCATGACACTAAAACCCACACAGCATCATTCTGGCCTGTGGGCCACAAGCCCTAATGAGTTACATGGTTCACCTACTGTAGCGCTTGCTGTATTACATAGTCATAATGTATAGCTATAAACCGTTCACTTTGGGAAACTGTCGAGATTTGATCTGAACAAGCCGTATATCATCATTCTGCATTAGTATCTCATATTCAAACAGAGAGATACCAAGGTACCAAGAACAACTTGGCTTGCCTCCCTCTGATTCTCTTTGTCTAGTATGCGGTGTCCTCTGTCTGCCATTCTCAATAATTCATCCAGGGCATGTGTACAATCATCGTGGATATGTGTTTGTTTGTGACCAAAGCAGCGAGTATCACAGCCCGACAGAGTGAGCATCCCTCAGCTGTGTTTCTGCGACAGCCTCAGCCTCTCTTCAGGCTCTTGTCACTCACTCACTCACACACACACGCACACATAACTCGCCATCTCTTCTGGCCTACCACTCCATTTGCCTCCATGGAGGGACCCCTTCTCAGAATGAAAGACATGTCTAGACGTCTCTGAAATATACATCTCAGCACACACACAGGGAGCAAGGCTGCTTCGCCTTAAAGAAGAGAAGGGGGGAAAAAAAAGAAATGAATTTCAAAGTACACCGGCATGTCCTCAGTCAATATCCGGCACTATGGCCCTGCCTTATTTATGAAGCTGCTTCTTTCATCTTCAGCCCTGTTGTCTATCAGCCACATGAAACATCCACCCACACTTCATCCTTAACAACATACACAGAAATGTGCGCTCTCACTCTCTTACGCACACGTACTTCAGACCACTGACTGTTATCATTACAATACACGCATGTTTGATGAACAATATTGCCAACAAGCACAGAACAAAGGGAACAAACGTGTGAGTAATCGGGATATAGTTTGAGGCTTCTTTCTCTCTTTCCACTAACACTCATAAATAGAGATCACACGCTCCAGCAGAAGCTCCGTATATCCCTCATTCTTTTTTATCCTCTATTCTTTTTGGGGTGTAGGAGAAGAGAACATCTAAAATAAATGCTGTCGATCTAATTGCCATTAGCATTGGGGCAAAGGGAGCTGCTGGGGCTCTTATTGCTGCTCTCCGTCTTTAAGTCAACACCAGACAGTCATCTGAAAGGTTCAATATGGGTTTTCTCATTAATGGCCAAATCCATGGGGTAACCAGCCAGCGCTACCTCCCCCCAAAGTCCCCAGGCTAGACTCCTCTCTCATTTAATTTAATGTCACTCCAATAGGACAAGCTCACATTTATTTAACCAGTCTGCCCTCAGGCATTCATCCACCTAGGGAGGCAGGGACATTTACTTACACGAAAGCATTTGCTCCAGCATTGCGTCATCTGTTTATTTAAAATACACAAACCGTGATGCGTGTGGGAGCTAAGAGATCCACCACATCTTTGAAAATAAAAAAAACAGCAAAAAACATTTTAATTAACTGCATCCTTATGATCTTTATTCTATTTGTTCCAATTCCCCAAGGTGTAGACAACCATGAAAAATGCCTTATATTTGCCTTTTATGAAAACAGAATAAAACATGCTAACATACTGAGACCATTTAAAACAAGGCCTCACTGCAGAATGCAGGAATATTAAACATGTCAATACAGCACGTTATTGAAATAGGAAGTGACATGTGGTGCATGTTTGCAACAGTCAAGACATGAACAGCTGACAATACAGAGGCATTGCCTCTCTTTAGGGGAGTATTGTCAGCACAGTACAGCGCACAAACAACATTTTCCAGAGCATATTCCCTTCATAATAAATCTTTCAAAAGGCAAGTCCCCATGCCGATGTGTTTTTATACGCCTGCTGTAATGCTGGGCTGAAAATAATAAACATTTAAATGCTTGATTATGAGCATATGCAAGTAGTGTCACTGCTGATTCGAAATGCCGTTTGTCAAAAAGGACTCCCCAGTTACACTTAGTGTGTCATTCCCTGCCAGAGTGCTTGTTCTAATATATGCCAGTTAGAATTATATATGCATCCTTATTTCACCCCCCTCCACTTACTCGAGCAGCATGCCAGTGTATTTAGTTGTCATAATGAGGTGTCATGCCTGATGTACTGCATGGGGACACTTTGCCTGCCAGCTTTGCGTGTGTGTTGGTGACTGTGTGTGTCTGCTATGTAGATGCTGTATGAAAACATGTGCATGTGCAAGTATATAAATATCTGTTTGCCTTCACACTCATTTATGCTTTATACCAAATTTGTGTGTGTGTGTGTGTGTGTGTGTGTGTGTGTGTGTGTGTGTGTGTGTGTGTGTGTGTGTGTGTGTGTGTGTGTGTGTGTGTGTGTGTGTGTGTGTGTGTGTGTGTGTGTGTGTGTGTGTGCTTGCTTGCTTGCTTTAGGGTGAGCCACACAGAGCGAGATGTGAACATGAAAAGGCAGTTGGTGGAGGACCTGAGGACAAGACTGAAGTTCTTGCAGGAGATGGAGAAAAGTTACCGGGGACAAGTGGAGGAGCTTGAGAAGAAGGTGCACACAAAACATCACTGCTGGTCATCTTTGTATCTAGTTAGTTTGAGGCCCATCAATAGAAAGACAGGGAAAATTAGTTATTGTGAACTCAGCATTTCTCATTGCCCAGACATTTTGTCTCCTGGAGGACTAATGCATTTTAATTACTGTTATGTTTACTTAAAAATAGATGTTCACCAAGCTTATTTGAATGAAACTTAAAATGAAAATATGATTTGAGTTTCTCCTCTGAAATAGAACTGTAGCGCGTAACCATTACTTCTTTTATCTCCCTAATAACTCTTCCCTCTCTTTTTGTACAGGTGAAGACTTTATCAGATGAGGCCAACAACAGGAAGGCCCTCATCGAATCTCTAAAGAGAAGGCTGAATGTGGCAACAACAGAGAAAAGCCAATACGAGACATCCTGTACGAAACTGAAAGAGGACCTGGAAAAAAAGGTTGGACAGACCTTTCAGACAGCACTCGTGTACAATTTTTGTCATTGTATCAGATCACATTTTAGCATTAAGTTTTTTTTTTTTTTTTAAGAGCCTTTGACTGCAACGGACAGAAAAAACAAACAAATCAAAGATGTAAAGATAGATAGTTTTCATTGGTGTTTGTAAGGCAATAACAGAAAGTTCTATGTATAGAGTTGTTGCTTTCAACTGATTGTTTCTGAATGTCCCCAGATCAGTAGGAGTCACCAAAGTCAGAGGTGTTGAAATCTGACACACAGCGGCTTTAAAGCAATTTCCCCAAATGGCTCACAAACCTACTGCATGTGGATTCGCCACTTTTTTACCGAAATAAAAGAATATTCTTTGCTGACCAGTTCTGCCTGCTTTTTTTCTTCACAGGACCAGCGCATGCATGCCCTAAAGGCTCGTGTGGGAGCCAGTGAGCAGGCTTTGGCTGCACTGGAACAGACAGCCACTGAGCAAATGGAGAGGTTGACCCAGCAGAGCTCCCAAGCATTGGAAAGGCTTCAGAGACAGCTTGGCCAGGCCTACTCCCAGCTTGAGCAGCTTCATTCTTTCATCAAGGTACTGCAGTAAAAGGGCAAGGGATTAAAGGCCATGAGTCCAGACTTTGTATCGTCAAATCACCAAACTCGTCGTAAACCAGTATGGTGTGGTGTTTCTTTGTGAATTGTAATAATATTGTGTGGAAAGGTTGGGTGTAGGGGTCTGGTGCAATGTTAATTGGACCAAAGATTAAATTGGGGGAGTTTGACATGCTGACCCCTGTAAATGAACACTGATGGAGGACAGAATGTCACCTCCCTCGTGGTGCTGTGCCGGCAATATAGTCTTTAGTAAGGATCACCCCCATGCACAGCACCTCCTCAACCATCTGAACTATCTTTTTCCAGAGTTGGCCAGGTGGTTGTGGAAATATTCAAATATTCACAAGCCCCCATTAGAGTACCAATTTCTTGTCATTTTCTCCAAAGAATTGTGGCACAGGCGGTGTGCCAAAAACAAGACTAGTAAGAGGCCGAAGGGGCCAAAGTGTGTGCTGAAGCCAGTGACTGATTTAATTCTTCCCTATCACAGAACTAGACATTTTACCCGCTCACTGAATTTGGCAAGCCAAGTAGTTTAAATGGCTACCCTGGCAACCTGTTGAATATGTAACAGACCTGGCTGGTTTCTAGCATCCATAGGCTAGCATCCAGCACGTGACAGCTAGCGACTAGCTAACCTTAGGGACGTTTAAATAGACCCTTTTTATAACATGTAGATGAGTTGTACAGAAACGCATTGCATTTGGGGAAGAAAAACATTGTAGACTTTATCTTGTCATTATGTCTCATGATTTCATAACCACAAAAAAAGAATCACATCAAGATGTGATTATAAGAAAATGGTTAAGGTAGTTATTAATCATCCCTCCTCTTGAGAGGATAGACGTTATGATTTACTGAGATAACGTGAGCTTAAAAATCAATATACCATACATGTGAGTATCATAACGATTCCCAAATCGTACGATAACGAATAACAGTATCTCTTTGATAAATACCACTGGATGTGCTGACAACGATTACAGAATTACAGAATTCCCAAGCAATTTCTGAGGCTTTTAAAGTCCCGCCCCAGATTGTGTGCTCCAAATTGAGCCTATTTTTTTTAATTTATTTTTTTAGCCTGAACTTATTTACTTTTTGGAAAATTAAGTACATATTAGCCTTTAAAAGTTAACAGTTGTTATTCTAATATTTACGAGATCAGAATCTCATCATTTGAAAATTATGTCATGAATATTATTTAAAAATATATATCCTATAGTTACAATATTTTGTACAATTGACTGATGGAGCAGGAATGCAAGAACTTCAACCCTTATTCATCTGGCAATATTTATTGATTGACATGTAATGCCCAGACACAAAACTTTCTGCACTTGGCCCATGATGCCTGCTCACCCGAGAACCATCCCTGGGACAAACGTTGGGCAGTGGAGACAGATCCTCATGATTTTCATTCAAAAGATCATTGTGCCTGCCACGGTGTTGCCCCAAGAACTCACTGATAGCAGACGGGTATCAAGAAGCCAGAGGGTCCAGCAAATTGTCTTGTTGAATGTCTTCTGGAATTTGGGTTGACAACTCAGTTCGTATTCCAAGGAGTGTGTAGAAAATCCATTTGATGATCACGTAAGGCACTCGTCTAACCGTCAGGGGCACTTGGTGTTTAACTCGAACCACCAACCGTGCGTTTAGTAGACAACCCGCCCTACCTCCTGAGTCGGAGCTATCCAAGGTGGAAAGTGATATCAGCGAATGAACCGCCGCCTGCAGCGACCACGGGCCGACCGACACCCCCCTCCCCATAAATGTCATAAGATGGATTGATGGAATAGTAGCAACTTGTGTATGTGTCATTATGCGTGTCCACTTTCTTCCAAAGTATAAGGAGGCAGGCCATCACTGTGAGAATACTGTGTGCCCACTGGGAAAGGGCACTATTGTCTATGTCGAGGGCCTAATCCATCTCCATGAGGTGTATTTGTGCGTCTCCGTCAATCTTTGTGTGTGTGTCTGCCAGAGACTGATAAAGACTATCCATCACCTCTGTTCAGCTGACACCTGTCTATCAAAGGAGGAAAGGGCTTGCCAGAGATAGATAATGGTGGCGGTATTTTTGCACACGCACATAAATCAAGTGGCAGATTATGGACACAGTTCAGTGGCAATTATCCACCGTTTTTGTTGTCACAAGCCAGAAATGTTAGAATTTCTTGAAACAGCGCTTGTTTTGTTATGGCTCAGTCAGATCTGAGAAAAATTGCAGATGGGTAGGATTTGTTTTTATGTGCTGCTTCTTTACCCGACCTCTGATTTCTTTAACACATCTAAACCGTTGCCCTTCCTTTTTTTTCTTTCTTGCAAATTTGTTGCCTACACACACACAGACACACACGCATGCACGCAAATCTACATGTAACCTAAAAATAGAAGCAGCATTACAGGCAAAAGCTCACGCGTATAGACATGCATTAAAATACAGTTCATATTTGTATTACTCTTTTTCTCCATTCCCATAACCCTAAGCTGTTGGGGCTATTGTGTTGTTGTTGAGGATTCACATCATTGTTTGTCTCCCCGTGGCTCTTGTGATCCCCTATAAGAACACCAAGCCCTTTGATTGGACTGCCTGACGTCCGGAGGAGATTTACTCTTGTCATGTATTGATCAGGACCGGAGGGCTGCTGTGTGTGTGTGTGTGTGTGTGTGTGTGTGTGTGTGTGTGTGTGTGTGTGTGTGTGTGTGTGTGTGTGTGTGTGTGTGTGTGTGTGTGTGTGTGTGTGTGTGTGTGTGTGTGTGTGTGTGTGTGTGTATAGATGTGTCTGTTTGTGTCTTTATGAGCTTGTTTTTTGTTCTTTGTGCCTGTATGTGCTGTGTATTTGTGTGGTGAGATTGTTGTTGTGTTTTTTTTTTTTTTATTGTGTGCCAGCAAACCCTTTTGGCCCCTGCACACGCCCCAGGCTGTAAGCTCTGCTCTTGAACTGCTAAACAGTGGCCCTGCATGTAGTGACTACTCCAAAATACACTGACACACACACACTGAGGAGATTGTTCTCTTGCAAAGAATATTTTGGCTTGTCATCCCTGCTTAAAAGCACCAAATTGTGCAGTTTGGGCAATACAATTTTTTCATAACAGGAAGTTACGTTTTTTTTTTTTTTTTTAATTACATGAAATTGCTGTAGGTGTCAGATAAGTGGGACACTACAACAATGATGTCGTAACATATTTACCTGGGATAGCTACATGTACCTTTCATATACCCCTGAAATGTGATTCCATAATTATCACATTTAAGTTTGAAGGGTGCTGTGTATGCCCGCTAAACAGCAGTTTTTGTCACAGTGCCTAATCCAACAAAATGAAAGCATTTTCTTCTCCTGCTCTGCTCTTTATTTTTATGAATAGCCTTTTGTGTCCTCATGTGTGTGAAGAGTATTTCAGAGGTAGCTAGTTATTAAAGAGGATATCTTTTAGCTGCTCATTTGATCCTCATCTCTATGCCCTAATCCTCGTCCTGTCTAAATTGGCCCTCTGGCTATAGTGTTTGTGCTACTAGCCAGACTAGGAGCTCTTACCAAACACACACACGCACGCACGCACGCACGCACACACACACACACACACACGCACACACACACAGAGAGAAACACACACACAGAGAAACACAGAAACACAAACACTATTTCCCCTGTAAGTATTTCAGTAGCCTGTTTGTGTAAATGCTTGCATTCACCCCTGCCACCTGTCTCTCCCAGAGCTTAAACTGAGTGATAAAGTCACCCCTTAATCACTTTCTGGATTATTCTACATACATTTTACATGAATGTAACCCTTGACTGGTGACAGTGAATGCTTATTAGGCTGTAAATAAAACAATAGGATCTCCAAATGTTAGTTAATGAGCTGTGTATTCCTTAAGGGTATGCTCTGCTCGTAGATCACTGAAATGAACTAAAGCGGCCTTGCTTTCTTTTTCGGAAAATGGATGACGTTTGTGGGTTTTGGTTGTCCTACTGAGTATGCACACCCACATGGAAGTAGAAGGCCACCAATATGAAAAAAGTTTAAATTTAATTGAAGTCATCTAGGAATGCATTCTTGTTTTACAGATGTCTCCTTTAAATGCCAGAGTGTCTGAGCTTTGCATGTATAAATTTAATGTTGCTAATAGAAAAGAAGCACATGCTGTCCACTGGATGCCTCCAACTACTCACTCAGCACTCTCTTATGGGAACCACTGCTGGTTAAACTGCACCTGGTACACCTACTAAGACTGAGGAATGGGGATGTTTGCCGCTATTCAACCTTGTTCATGTGTAATTACCCTTGTTACTTTAATGCCCTTGTGTGTTTTTTTAATGTTTGTACTTAATGGTTGTGTATATGTAAATGCACTGCCCTCCTTGTTTGCTTGCTTATATTGTCTACTGTCCAAGAACAAATTGTACTTTGTTTTTTTTTTATTTTGTTTTTGTGTGCTGAAAGTTCTCCTGTCTCTAGCTTTCCCTCATCTGACCATCTATTCCAAGGTCAGCTTTTCAGCAAGCTTACAAGGGAATGATACAGAAGATTATTGCCTCGATCAATAAGCTCAAAATGAAACAGAGGGGAGTTTACTTTATTGACTTTCTCGTGTACAGTGGCAGTTTTAACATTTAATTGTCTCTCTGTATTTAGAGCAAACTCCCATTTAGTGCCCGACAACTGTGCCATCCCAGGCCTTCCTCGTCTCGCTTGCCATTCACTCGGGCACCATTTGAAACGGCCCCTCATAGCTTAATTATTAACAGTGTTATGCTGCCCTGTTGTACTGTGAGACATTCAGAAAGCAAATAAATAAATGAATGGCTGTATTTTCAGTAGCTCTGTCTTTCCCTCTCTGATGCATGATTCTCTGTCTGTGGAGAATTTAGCAAAACTTGGGGTGCGTTTGATATCAAAGCTGTGTTCCCTCAGCTTTCAATCGACAGGGCAACAAACCCTCAGGTCTACATTCCTACAGGGGAGCATGAGGCGAAACCGAGAGAATCTTAGTGTGTCAAACTCAATATTCCTCCATAATGTACTAGGCCTCTCTGGCGCATGCTTGATCAATTTCATTTATTCATCTGCCAGGCAGAGATATCCCTCTTGTTTTTCTATATCCATTTCATCATCCTCTTCTTTTTTTTATTCTTTTCCTCCTCCCCCTTTAGGCCCTGGCCAGTGAAATACTTTTAGACGTTCAAGAGGTCAAGCAGCAGTTGATGAAGAGGAGGAGGTTGAGACAGGTCAACTCTGTGGCAGCAAAAGGCGGCCTCTCAGCCAAATCTATGATCAAAGCCAAGTCCATTGCTGCCTCCATCCTCAATATGTCAGAGAATGATCTCGCAGACATAATGGAAACTGATCAGGTAAGCTCAAGGGACAGTAGTTCCGCATTGCTTACAAACGCTAACTTGAGGATCTATATCAAGTTTACATTGTGCCAAGAGCACTTAAACATACCTACAATAGATTTTCTGTACTATAAAATTTTAAAACATCCTAAAAGTTTTTGGTTTCTGATTACACCTAGGATTGGAAAAGACATTATATCAGCAATATCGACTTGTGGCTTTGAGTGGCTTCTTTGTCAATTAAAACTAAATCGGTAGCAAGATGCTACTTTGCCCTGTCCTCTGGGAACAGATACTGTAGATTAGCATTGGTGTAACAGGGAGTAAATAAAGAGAAGGGTTTCATTTCACCAGTATCTAACTGTATTTAGCCCGGCTGGAAATCTCTGCTTTTGTCTGACCTTCTCTTATTGATGGGTAGATAGATGCGGGCAAGTAAGCAAGGCTGACCACCAACTTTTGTAAAGGTGAACCACACACAAAGGCATGTTACTGATAAGTTAGGAAGCTGCAGTGCAACAGAGGAGGATGTGGCTCCATGTTTAAAGCCAGTGTTCTGGATCTAGACAAGATCAAAAACCTGTCAACATCGGCAATACCCGTCAACTTGATATAAGATTTAATGTGGCACAAGTTGAGCGAGTACAACTTTTTTCTTTCAGGTGAAAGAAGTCATTGAACTGAAAATCCTTGCTATTGACTTGACCACTTGCTAAAGTCCAAATTTCACACTCTTTTTTCCAACTTGGTGGGCCCATGCCATAGATCAAACCCAGCCGTGTCATCAATTAGCAACTCCATGTTACAATCAGCCTCGCATCCCTGGGGACTTCCTCCCATCTATCACAAGATGAGAGAGGGCGCACCAGGCACTTACTCACACTTGAAACCAATTTTAGCCCTTTGTAGCGCAGCTCCACCCAGGAGATGACAGGAAACCGTTTCTCACTTGACAAAAAGTCTCTCTCATCAGAGCGGAAATCTCTGTGGGTAAAATCACTCTCGTCTCCTCACCGCTTATTTCTTCCTTTGCATTAATGTTAGTTAATGCTGGGCTACTTGGTGCTTTAACATGGGTGCGTTTATCGGTTGTGTCTGTTCTCATCAAAGAAAGTTGAAGGTTAAAACTTGTATTTTAAGGTTGATATAAGGTGTGGCAGTTCCAGTAAGGTTTGGGGTTAATAGTTCAGATGATAGTTAAAGGTAGGGCAAGAGGATAATCTGTCTGTCTGTCTGTCTGTCTGTCTGTCTGTCTCAAGAGACAAAACAAAATCACATTATGCACTCATTGAAATTCTCACTGGACATTTTAACAAACTGCAATGGTAATCTGCCTATAAATAAATGTCAGCTTGGAATAAGATGTAACTCAACATTAAGACAAACAGTCGCAAATTCTTTAGTTGTAAAGATAAGGTTAAACTGTTTAATCATGAAAAAGTGCCTTTATGTTATACAGTTATCTGCACTCTGAACTCAGTCCTATATGTGACATAGCAATGAAAATTATGTGGAATTTTGTCAGAACTTAAATGTATTTCAGAAATGTGACCTCTTCACTCAAAAGAATATACGGAGGAGCTTCTGCACTTTCTCTGTGCGTTTTTCATTAGACTTCAGGACATGACACAAGGTTATCAGGATGTCCCAGCAGTCTTCAACAAGTCCAAGTGTATTCATTTATTCACTTGGTTGTGTGTTACCAGTGGGCTGAATGAAAGTTCAGGGCTGAGTGGGATTTCTTTTACTTTTCAGTTTTACTATTAAATGAGAATACTGCATTGCCAACATAGTTACATTTCTTTAGTTTGGCAGATGCCTCTACTTGATCATTTTTGCACAAGTTTTCAACATTGTAGGGCACTGGTACTTTGAAATCAATGCATTTTTAAATTTCATGCTTATCAAAATTTCAAATGAATTATTCCTGGTTGTGGTTATATTTTAGGAGAATTTTGGGAATAGATGACCTTCATGTAATGACCACCACCTTTTTCAAAGGCTACATATTTTATTTCCTTCAGGCATTAGTCTTAGTTTGTTCCTGTAAAAAAAAAAAAAAAAAAAAAAATCTGTTTTACTGAACAGAAATGTGGTTGTGACACAGCTGTTTTAAAAACATATTTATTTATATACAAAGCTTTTAAAAATCATACAAACACTTAGAGCTGCTCCACTACTAGAAGTTTAACTCAATACTTGAAATTCAACGCCCGGGGAATTACGTCGGTGTTATTCTATTATTGTAAAATGCTTTGTTATTCTGTAGTAAATTGCAATTCCTAGACTATATCAACACTTACACATTTTCATTTTAAAACGCAAAGCTTTTGTCCTTGTACGCGAGGGTAGATCTCAGCGTCAGTGAGCCAATATGACATTTACTATAGTGAAGCTATACATAGGTGGCCAGCCAACATCGACAAAATCACTAGGTTTTAACTTTGGTAAGTAAATCTTAAACTTTATTTCACTCAAATCCAAATAACTTTCAGCCACATACTTATCTTGAGGTTTCTCGGTGCACAGCCAGCCAGAAAGCATCTACCAATAGCATACAGGGAATCGCTGTAAATTTGAGCTCTTAACAATTGTCTGCATATGAGGCATTTAGGGGACATTTGTTGGGGGTGGAGTAACATTTATAACAACTATTTGTAACAACTATGGCTATGTACCGTAATGCGTTATGTAATTTTATTTTTCTCGAACTGGATTTTATAAAATGGGCATAAAAAAATATATATATAAAAGTATATTTAAAAAAAAAAAAAATAGAAATTGTGTCGGTGTTCCATCTTTTTACAGACATGTTGCTGGCATCAAATTCAAAATAAGCGTATTTTTCATAAAACAGTCGGATTTCTACGTTTCAACATTTGATATGTTGTCTTTGGTCTATTTTCAATCAAATATGGGTTAATGGGATTTGCAAATCATTGCATTCTGTTTTTATTTACAATTTACACAGCGTCCCAGCTTTTTGGAAATGAGGTTGCATTTGTTTACATAAATATTATATATAAGATAAGTATATACATTTTATGTATAAATATTTAAAAAAAAGTATAAGTAGATAAAAAAAGTCAAAAAGTATTGTTCAGGAACTGATATTGAAGTAAAGGTACTGGTATTGAATATGTTTTAACAATAACCATGTCTATCTACTATACACAATTACATATACTGTACACAAAATATCAATAGTATGTATGTACATACAAAGAAGGTTTATAAATGCGCTTAAACATACCCTCTCCACCTGAATCGTGCTGCACATTGTTATTTGTCTCCATCCTTTCCGCAGTGTATCACGGAGCACCAGAAAGGTCCAAACACCTCCAGGCTCCCTGGGTAACTTGTTGTTGAGTTAATGATCTAGTTGTAATAAGTCTATAATTGCCAGACCTGTTTGTTTTCTAGCTAATATTAGATGCAGGGTCAGTGCTTTGTTATATATCTACGAAGGTTCGACGAGCACCCTCACTCTTACACACATGTAGTCTTTCATATTCACCCATGCTGTGAGAGGTTTGACGGCAGCAGTCACAAAAAGGCCTCTCTGTCTCAGTTCCCTTTTCCCTCTCATTAATATAACCACACACTTGCTCCGACCTTGCTCTCCACGTAGTTCTCAGTTACTCAAGCATCATTCACTAATTAGGCAACCTTCCACTAGTGCTATCACCAAAGCTGAAACTGTATATAGAGGCTATAAGACAGCTGGGAAACAACAAGCAGAGACACGTACTTAATCCAAATGTCGGCTCTCCAGACCCATGAGTTGGACCCCTGCCATACTGTGACATGTCTGAAGCACTCAGGTCAAGGTTGCACGGGTGCTGGGATCAAATGTGCATTGAGATGGGACTTTTTTTTTTTTAATGCAACAACGTTTCAGCCCTCTCACTAAGAAAATTGAAGGCAAACTACTTAGTTAAACTACCAAAATGAAAAAGTCATGATTTTTGTAGTTAGATCATTAAAAGCAATACCAACAAATATAATACGAAAACAGTCTGTACAAATCTGAATTTTATTGCCATTTGGCTGCTGTATGATAAATGATATGCACAGTAACAGCACATGATTTTTATTAGTTAACTATTAACATTGCGAAGATTCTCAAAAATGCAGATGGTCATATTTTTTCTCGGTAGCATGACAGCTAGCACTTCTGTCTGACTCACATTATCACTGCCCTGAATAGTGTTTAATCTGCAGGGTGCACTGTTATGAAATCAGCCCCTGAAGCAGATTCTATGAAAGTTGATGAGAAGCCTCTTTGCAGATTTTTGTCATTGGACAGCCAATCCAGACTTCACAGGTGTGTTCTCATCAGGTCCACCATTCTGTAAGTGCAGGGACATTTGAATTCAAACACACACACACACACACACACACACACACACACACACACACACACACACACACACACACACACACACACACACACACACACACACACACACACACACACACACACACCTTTCCCCTCATGCCCTACGGTGTCCCTGTGAGACGGTACAAGGCTCGTCACATCATTTCCAGTGGCAACACCTGGGGTTTAAAATGAATAGGGAGCACATTAGTGCTGAGGTGTACATGGGCACACAGTCGCTCTTCACCCTGTTCATTAGCTTTAATAAGGCAACCACTCTGTTAGGTCTTTATACATGAGTAGTATGCAAAGGTATACTGGCGCACCTTGCCACTGAGTCTCCAGAGAGTTTCTTCAAGGTCCTGATTGGTGTGATACTACATTTCTGCCCTTCAGCAGCAAACTCGACAAGTCCAATGTTAAAATGCTGTGGCATGTTCTCTCTAGAAATATCATACCTTGATACTGACTGACTCAGCATTTTTCCATAATTCATCCACACACAAAATGCTAATATTCCTACGATTTGAAGTAGGTACTCTCTCTACAAATCATAATCATTCTCCATCCCTGTGTATTTTTTAGTATCCTATACATACATTGATATATATTTACTGTTGTGTTTGCAGGGGACTTCAGTCTGCTCAGAGAGTCCCAGAGACCAGGAGTGGCTGGACCACCTCAACCACATCCTTCAACAGAAGGTCAGGCTCACCCACCTGCAGTACAGATCACATGTTACTCATTCCCATTGAGAGAGAGCCAAGAGGTACTTTCTCAAATCAAATAAAAGTGTATAAATAACATACACTTGATTTGTTTTACCAAAGATTTTAATTACCTTTGAAAAATCAAGTCATTCTTAAAAGTGTTCAAAAAACATTCACTTGTTTTATTTTACCTAAGATTTTAATTACCCATGCAATTTGCTTTATATACCGTAAGTAAAAAGCGTAATTGGTTGTCACTGCATTAATAGAACTGGTCATTAGGGGGTCTCCTCCCTCCTCAGTGCCACAGAGAAAGCAGACATGGCAGAAATGCTAATTGCTATTCCGGTCTAATAAAAGTGACAACACTGCTTGAATTTTTTTTTTTTATCACATAGAAAATTATAGACTTTTCCAAAAGGAGCTAAATTGTTCTTTAACTGCACGTTATTTTGTTGAAAGATTTTTGATTTTAAGCTGTGTACCAATTTGTTCAAAGAACTTATTATTTTGTGATATATTTCATTTTTTCCTACTTTGAGTATTTTCCATTTTAATAGCGATTTATCAAGGTGCAAGTCCACCTGTCTCTTAGAGAGCATGGGAGAAGACAATCTGATTGCTTAATTTCAGGTGATGCCCAAAGCACACCATTAGGAGACTAAGTACACTCCCTTTGAACCATGCACCTTACTTTATACTGGTAAATTATACGAGTATGAGTGGATTCAATAATTCACTAAATGCACTTGCACCATGCGCTACAGACAGTGTGCTGAGATTGTTAAACAACAGCCCAAAGTGTTTGCATTTCCATAATTGTTAGCCTAATGTGGCAGACATACTGCTTTGTCAGTCCTCAGAACGGGAAAAATGTTGGCACCAGTTTTACCCAAATACTGTAAATTGAGGATGAATTTTAGTTCCCAATCCAATGATCCTGCTCCTGGCTCAAAGAAGAAGAAAAAAAAATAATGATGTAAAAGATAAAACAAAGAAAAGCATACTACATCCTCACTGTGTGTTGGAGTCTTTGTGTGCACACAGCCACTCATCTGTGAGTGCTCTACTGGAGCTTTGCTCGAGTGCTGTCAACGTCTGCTCACTGTGATATGTGTATGATGATTGAGAGTGTCGAGTATGTGTGTGTGTCTTGTCTGTGTTCTTGTCAGCTGCTGCCGCAGGCACTCATGCGTCGCCTCCGCACCACGACACACACCAGACACTGTTCTCTTGTTCCCCAGATCTTCTTCTGACCTTTCCACCTTCCTCTCCCCCTCCCACACTAACACATGCACACGCACATGCACAACACTCTACTGAATCCATGTTTTTCCCTTCTAGCTGGACAGCTCTCAGTCCCCCCTCTGTCTCTCTCTGCCATCCTCCACTGTCCCCTCTCTCTCTCTCTCTCTCTCTCTCTCTCTCTCTCTTTCTTTCTTTCTTTCTTTCTTTCTTTCTTTCTTTCTCTCTCTCTCTCTCTCTCTCTCTCTCTCTCTCTCTCTCTCTCTCTCTTTCCTTCCCTCCCGCTCTCTCTCTGGCTCAGACCCCGAGGCAGCTTGTTAGTGGGGAACTAAATATTGATTTGGCGGGCCTGTCGATGCCGGGAGAATGAGCTAGTGTCCACCAGAGACCTCGGCACCGGCAGCCTGCTATCGACGTTTTCCGTGGGCAGAACGGGTGGTGGTGGTGGAGGGGGTGGGGGGAGGGGGGGCTGGAGCTGGTGTGCAGAGTGGAGGAGGAGAAGAGCAGAGTATGACAAGGCTGAGACTCGCCCCCAGGTCCCTGTGGGGACCGCTGGGACCACCGCAGTCATCCCCCTTCACTGAAACAGACTTTTTCTATCCCCTTTCAAGTCCATCTTGTTCTGTTTTTTGTTGATTTATTTATTTATATGTTTTTTCCTCTCTTCTCTATCTTGCAGTTTCCTTTCAGTGTCTGGTTTTTAAAAGCAGATTTTCATATCAAGTGGACACCAAGCTTTTCTGTTCTGTCTTTTTTCTGGGGGTTGGGGGGCAATCTTGCATACCAAGATATCATAAGAAAAGATGCTTTTAGTGCCTGTTAGTTGGTTAATTAAGTAGATCTCCTAATTTTCAGTTTTTAAGGCAGCTCAGATAATGTGCTTACACAATGCACAGGCTGATGCTGAGAACCTTAGTGAGCACATACACTTCGAGATCTCTCTTACTGTACCCTCTTGGTTTCTCGACTCTGTCATAGTTTATGAAAGGCTCACCAAGCAGAACATCTGTGAAGTGGAATAGCCTGGCCTGTCACCCTGCCTGTGACACTAATAACACACTCCCCTAATAGTGATATGATCTCACCCGGAGCTGCACTTCTTCGGATAAAAAGACACAGAGACTGAAATAGACCCAGTGAAAGGAAAGATGAGAGAGATCCATGTCCTTAACTGGCTGGCTGTCACTGAAAGAGGATGAGGATTTGTCCATCTTTATGTCTGGGTATGTGTACATATTCGTGTGTGCATGTGCACACTCACGACAGCCTCATCTTGTCACTGTCAGTGCCTAATAGAGCTGCCAGTGGGACAGCACTTTATTATCTCAGTGGCCCTGTCAATAGCAAAGCCATCACTCACTCTGCGTGTCTGTGTGTATGTGCGTTTGCGGATGTGAAAGAGCTCAAGAGAAGTATCTATGTGTGTATCTGTGTCTCGGTGTGTGGGCCATTGTTCGCAATCACTGTCATACGATGCCACATGTCAACATAACAAGAAAGAGAGACATCCGCAACACGCAAGCAAACTGTGTTTCAGACACAGAGGTGTGTGTGTGTGTGTGTGTGTGTGTGTGTGTGTGTGTGTGTGTGTGTGTGTGTGTGTGTGTGTGTGTGTGTGTGTGTGTGTGTGTGCGTGCTCCGTTAGCGCTCCCTTCACGCCAAAGAAGTGCCATAGATTTCTGAAGCCCCCTCACCGCTGCCCCACATGTCCACTCAAAACGAAATGAAACATTGCATTCATTTCCTCATCTCTCACCTCCACCGGTGAGTTAATGAAATCAAACCCTATGCCTCTCAGTAGAGAGCCACCATAGGCAGCGCTACATAGCCAGGATCAAGGGACGATGCTATCTAATAATCATGAGCAGGCCAGGGGGTGCACTGTATGGCTCCACCGCAACCTACCATGAATACGGCCAGCAGTGAAGATGGAGTGTCCATGTGGGCAATGGGGTCCAGGCACCAGCCCGGGGAAGCATTGATTTAATTGCCTTTGGTTTATTTGTGGAGTCCTAATTATTGACTGGAGGTAGAATTTAATGGGCCAAGTCTTTATGAAGACAGGGAAATGACTGGCTTCTGCTGCTGGCCAATAATGAACAGGAGGAGTATGTACATGCAAGCGTGTGCACATGCACGCAAACACACACGTTCCCTCCAGATCATTTTTCAGACTCATTTTGTACACATACACACCTATCTCAGGCCTCATGACAGCATAATAACATTTAAAAAGTCATTGACTCTGTTGATTTCTTTATGAGAGGACAGTGGTTTGGTTTACTGGTATGGGGTGGCGCTGAGGGCCTGCTAATATTTACCTCACAATCACACCCGGGGGAGACGTACAAGCATCACTTCTTATCAGCCTCCAAGCTATAACAAGCGGGTGAACATTACATTAAGACAGTGGTAGAGACAGGCCAGACCAATCTGGACTGGACTTGTTATAAAACATCAAAGGCGTTTATGGATGGTCTCCAGGGCTGAAATAATCCTGTAATTTTAAACCCTCATCAAACTTTGCTGTACAATGCTACACTGCTACAATGGTAAATGGTGTAAAGTAGCAGGCTTTGTTTGTGTCACTTCTTGTCACTGTTTCATGGTACTTCCATGAAACATTGTATCATTAGCTCTTAGTTTTAAACATATCAATGGCTCCATCGCCGCTCAATGCTAATGCATTGAGAAACTTTTCCATTGTTGTCGGTGCTGTGGGGGTGAGGGGTAGTGCGTTGCGTTGTGTGGCTCATTATGCCTCTATAATGACAAGGAACAGCTTTGAGTCCCACTCTTCTCTCTGAAGGAAAGTGACTCTAATTAAGCCTCATTTAATGATTGCACTAATTAAATCAGCCACTCTTTTTTTTCTCCACAGTAAACGTGTTTGTATGTGCGTGTAGGGGACTTGAGCCGAGCCTTTGTACTGTAAATATGTCACTGGAACAGTGGTGGGGATTCCCAAGAGAAGACCACTGTTAGAGTTGTTGTTAATATCAGCGTGCACCGTGACTTCTTATATATAATATTCAGCTTGCTTTTCCAATAAATAGAAACTGCAGATGCAACTTGTTGGTGGTGCTCTTTAGCCATTTCAGGGTTGAGGGGAATCACAGGCGAGCTCCAGTATTTCACATAGCAGATTTCAGGAGGTTTCATTGGTTGTGGTTGACAAGACAGGTGAACAGTCTTTGTATTATTCTTGAGGTATGTTTCTATTTTGGAGCTTAAGTTTACCGCCAGTCTGATTGCACCCAAGGGTTGTACTCTGGAACGCAGTGGACTCTTTGAGTTAACACAGAAAGAGAATTAATGATAAAAGTGGACATTTCCTAACTGAATATATGGCTAGATGCGTTGAATTCCCTTATGCCACTGAACAAACATTGAAAGGCAATAAATCTTAGCACTTTTTTTTGTCTAGGATGTGACGGTTTGCTGCCAGCGCAGCCACTCTTGGTGACTCTAACTGCCTTCCACTACATTACCTCGGCCAATGAGCCATACCATTAAGTTGTTATGCTCTTGATTGCTGAATTCTACCTAAAGGTTGCATCTCTTTTGTATGGATATCACCTTTCTATATTTATACCCCAATCATGCCTGAATCACCTCATTTTCACACCTAATGAGTAGGAACCTGAAACAAAGACCCGGTGCTTTCCTGTGTTTAATCTAGGGTGTATTTAGGTCAGATCCCTAACAAATGCATGTTGCGCACTGAAATGATGTTTCCAAACAACGTATCAAGAAAAGGAGAGATTTTTAATTACAGTATTTGTGGCCCCAAGTGTCCAATTCCCTTTCATATCAGTCTCTAGTGGCCTAAAGGGGAGAAAAGAGAGGGATCTGCTGTGCTGCAGGCGTAGGTAATTACGAAGAAGAGCAAGAGAATAGGCTTGTCGGTGCTTTAGTGATTTTCTTACCTGAGCCCCTCTTTGCAAATGTGACATATTCATTATTGGAGATAATCAAATGCAAGACTTTTTAGTGTGGTGCCTTTGTGCTTTTTTTTTTAATCTATTTATCATGTTGTTGTTGTTGTTATTCCCCCGTTTGATAAATTTGATTTTCAAACAAAAGTGAGAGGATCAAAGATCAAAGAGCTGTTTTTCCCCTCTGTGATAAAACTACTGTAACTACCTCTCCCTCACCTTGACTAGTGGCCTAGATTGGAGATGACTCACTAGCCAGGGACAAAGATTTGTAACGGGTATCCTTTACCACGCTGAAAACAATCGCAATCAATTCTGACATTTTATTTTCCTCGTGTAGCACATCCTGGTTTATTACTGTTTAAAGACACAAACTATAAAAGTCAATGATGTTACAGGTATACAGGTACGCACTCCCATAATACTTTTGATGGACCAAAGTGTTGTTTTTATAGCAGAGTACTGCAGTTAATCAGCAACATCTACCTAATTATACATGTATATTACAGTTATATTGTGGTAACTAGAAACAGAAAAGAAACTTGCTGAGTGCATGCAGATGCCCCATCTTATATCTCTTTTAGCCTCTGCGACTTCCCCTCCCTCCTCACTCTTTCTCATTTAGATATCCAGCAGCCTGACACAATCTCTACAACTACTCACAAATTGGGCCCTCGGAAATAATTGTGCTAACCCGTTCCGAGGGAGAAGACAAAAGAGCCGGAATGATCGATCTTTTATGAAAAAGAAGTTCTTGTGTGTAATGCCACTACCAGACAATGGTCACTGGAGTGCTGTAACTTTGAGCTGCTCCTTGCCTTGAGGGGTGCCCCGGGCTATAGAATAGCAATGTCATTTAATTGGCTCATAAAAACACCTTTTGCTTGCAGCCCCTGTCGTTGCCTTCACACACACACACACATAGATGCACACACTCTTGTCAGTGTCAGTGGCTTTACACGTCAGTTCACTTCTGAAACATGTTCATGGAATCATACCTAGACAAAAGGTCTGCTCTGCAGGGCCTGTTGAATAGTAATGGTTGGGAGTTAGCATTGTTTAATGCTACAGTAGCTATTTTAGTGTTGCCAAAGGGGACAGGGCCTCTTGCAAAACAGCGGTTGTGTTGCTTAGCGCTAGTGTTGGTGCGAGCTGGCTCTGCCAAAGGGGACAGGGGCCCAGCTAAATCAACTGTAGCATAACATTAGTGCCAGTTCTTAACACTACCTTAAGCAGCCCAGGGGATCCAGTAGAGCAGCTGCATAACGGCTTACCTCCAACCATCCTGCGGGGTATCAGTCCCCAGCCAATGTGGCAGTTAGATGAAAGGGAATGATAGTCCTGCTTGTCCCGTTTGTGAGCGTAAGCGTGTGCATGGCTGCTTGTGTTTCCCTGTGCCAGAATCTGTTGATGTAAGAAACAGGATCACAGGGAGGTGAATCAGAAAAAGAGGCATTTCATCAATTGTAATGGAATATTTGTCAACCAAGAGATCAAAAACTTGGTGACATACAGTATATCAACTCTAAATAATCTTTAGGAAGATGTCGATGCTGTCGTGTGGTTACTCGTACATTTATAGAATTAATATAGACAGGTGCACCTGTGTTTTAGTTGACTGGCTCTGAGCACTGTGTTGAGATACCAAGAACCGCAACATCCACTGGTTCGGGTTCGAATAAGGATCTTTGTTGCATTTCTTCTGCTTATTGTCCCTCCGCTGTCTGTGACTTAGACTTCACATAAAAATACGTAAAAAATGAAGGAATGAAAAGTAGATTGAATTTGTTTCATAGTTTTAACATCTGTTTTAGGCTTAAATCTCACTCATGTTTGGTTTATCTAGATCATGTTTACCTGTTAGAGTTGTTTACCCATATTCCCATATCGGGACTTTTAATGATCCAGTCTCCCACTTTTCTGTCCCCATAGAGCCCTGTGTTGTGGCTGTGTCTCTATTTTAGTGGGTTTGTTTGCATAGTTAGTGGCTCTAAGTGCAATTAGCTGATTAGAAAATGTGTGTGTGCCTGTGTGAGTGTGTGCGGGAGACGGGGAGAGTGAGTTCTCCCTGGAGGGCAGAGGCAGAGGGAGATGTCTCAGCAGTTACTTCAGTGTAGTGGTTCTCTGAGGAGTAGCGCCGTGTTTGATGCATCCAGTGCTGCTGGAACTGACTCCCCACTGCACACATGCACGAGTGCACACTCACAGACACACACACGTTAACACGTACTTCCTGGCACACACGGCCTTGTGTTCCCTGCTCCTGTTACCTTTAATGAAGAAGAGAAGGTGTCAAGGGGCAGGAGGACTGTGTGTGTGTGTGTGTGTGTGTGTGTGTGTGTGTGTGTGTGTGTGTGTGTGCGTGTGTGCGTGCGTGTGCGTGCGTGCGTGTGCGTGCGCGCGTGAGTGACTTTCTGAGGTTCTCACTCCAGGCTTATTGGAAATTGATAAATGATGGTTTCAAATCACATGACATTCCTGTTTCATGTCCTTAAAACATTTCAGCTGCAGACTTAATTACAGTATGTGTTGTAAGTTTGTGTTAATCATGATATCTTATACTCCCTGATGAATAGCTAGTTTGTTGAGGCACTTTCTTTTTTTCTGTGTATAGTTCAATCCCTTATGTCTTCACATTTACTTTAAAAGGTGAGAGATTATGATGTTAAAGTCATAATTTTTTTTTGTGCTTTGTCTGTCCTCTTCTCATCTCATTCCGTGTGACTTGGGAAATTGCTCAGGGAAATAATTTGTAAAAGGCAGCACATACCTTGAGGGGAATATTTATGGGTGATACAGTATGAATGTTTGCCTTTGATCAGGCGCCCTAATGACCATAAAATCCTTGTGTCGATTCAGAAGAAAAAATAAATTAGCCAGAACTTTAAGATGAGACCTGCGTCCTCTTTACTTTCACCTTTCCAGCGTTTCTATGACAACGACGAAGTAAACACGTAGAGGAAGTTCCCACATATTTAACTTTTGTTATCCTGTATGATTTAGTGGACGTCAGTTATCGTTCTCTTACTTTGCCAGTAAAGATACAGTCCAGTAAAAACAAACAATACTGTACATTTCCCAGCGATCCTAATAATGCCTTGAGGCACATCTGCTAAAACGTGATTGATTTATCGGGAAAGCAGTGTGATTTCAGCCTCATTAAAACAAAGTCATTGTTGCAATTTTTCTGTGAAAAATATATTATTGTTTTTTTCTTTTATGTCTCAAAGCGCTACTCATATGTCCATATGTATATTTAAAAAGTTTTTGGTTGCTTTCCTCCTGTACATATTGGACATGAAGAGATTTCTCTCTGGCACAATTTCAATGCAAGATTGGGGACAAAGGGGATCTTTCCACTGCCAGTAGGGGCAGAACAATAAACTACAGTGGACAAGAACTCTTTTTATGTACATATGGGCACGTGAACGTTTTGAAAAATGATTTACAATTTAGATTAATACTTTGAAATCGTGTATTATTACTGATCAAAAATGGAAGCTTGGAAAAAAATTAGCTGTGAGATAGACTTTGCAAGTACTGCTGTGTAGCCAGCTTTGTCAAATTACTCAACAATGGATGGTCCCTCAGAAGTTTCACAAGTCCTCAGGCCCCATCTGGGGTTCTCTTGTTTCACAAAACAGCAAACGGGCGCTCTGAAAAGCTGCCAAGTGTCAAAAATCTGACTTTTTTTTTTTTAATAGTGGTGCATTTGTGTGTTTTCCTCATTTTCTCCCTTTCCCCTTCTACCACCACCCCCGCACCTTTTTTCTATCCTTCCCCTCCCCTGCAGATCCCCTCTGCCGGCCAGCTAATGGAGGCTGTGCGCGTGAAGATGAAGGAGAGGAAAGTGCTGACAGAAGAGCTGGCCACGCTCGCAACACCAGTCAGCGAAAAACCCTGACTCCCTGGGCTGAGGCTGGGAAAACTGTCATCCTCTTCTTTTTCTCCCTCCCTCCCCAGTTCCTACTCGGTGGGAGCTGGGCTGAGGCAAGCTGAGCCGGGGCAGCACAACCAATATTTGTGAGAAAAGCGCTGTCGACTCACTCTGGGCCACTGGCTCAACGCAGCACCCCGGCTTTTGTAAATGAGCCCTCGACATCTGTGTTAGCGCTCACTGCACTACGTCTATCAGGCAGGGCCCTTTAGTGCCAAGCTAATTTACAGTGCAGCCACTCTCCTCCACTCTCAATGCAGACCTGGGGTGATAAGGCAAATGCTTACGCTAATGTTTAAGTTACACCTTTTTTTCTTTTTTTTTAACTTTCTTTTACCTCTCCTCCTAATTTATTTGGCACCTCGAGGACCTTAGGGTGCAGGGACTTGACCTAGCGATGCCAAGTCGACACTTTAAGAAACTCCAATGCAGCACAGAGCAGAATATTCTCTAAGAGGTTACATCCACTTCTCAAGCTTAGAGTAGAGTGAAGCCGAGTCCTTTTTATGTTTTCAAATGCACTAGAAGTATTTAATTTTGAAGGATATAAACTTTATGGATGTATATGTATGTGCTTGTTATCGCTTCTACTCTTTGTTTTGTTTGTTTGTTCACAGGTAATAATGCTGAATATCAGTGGATTGTTTTACAAAGATTTCTTAATTTTAAAATAAAAATTTATTTGACTTATTTCTGCCTATATTTGTTTCCTGAATGACAGTATTATTATTATTATTCTAACGTTCTTCGTCATGTTCCCTTTCTAGCTGTTCTCTGGTATTTTGCTCGGTCCAGCAGTTCAAAGGACTGTCAGTCAGTGTGTGATGGTGACTGAAGATGCTCTGCTGGACAGCAGGGTTCTCACACCTCTCTCATGATTGACAGCTGCCTGTTGGCATGGTGCCTGTCTGTAACAAGTGACCCCTGCTGTTGACATCATTAATAAGGGTCCGAATGGGCACGCACATACCGAGCAGTGGTGTATGAGAGGAGTGGTTCCATCCTTGACATAGCTACCTCCAGTCCCTTTTATCTGTTTCCCTCTTCCTTCCTCTCTTATTATTCATTTTGAATATTAAACCATGATCCTGGTCTCCTCTGTCCTTGAGTTGGCATCCTACTCAAGAGACCACGCACACTCCTCCTTTTCCTTTTCTTTTTTTACTCCTTTCTTTACCTCTCTTGGCTTTTGTTTTCCTCCTCACCACTTTCCTCCTTTCTTTTTATTATGTATAATTAACAATGGTGTGAAGAATCCACCGTTCAGGAATTAAAAAGAAATAATTCCACTTTTTAATCCACCCTCCCTTCTCAAATATATGCTAATGATGTCGTTTTCCTTTATCTTTTTATAATAAAGGATTAGGCCAGGACTGTCTCTAGCTGCAACTCGGGGACCAATTTAGCTGGGATCCAGGAGAGACAAACCCTAGTGGTTAATTACCATTCATTAACATAGTTTGCATCTTTTCTTCTTCTCCAATACCCAGGAGCCAGCTATTGTCAATATTTGTCCCATATAAATTTCTTCAGTCTTTTTCCAGTCGCTGTCCTCCAGCGTAATGCAGCTAATGACAAACATTAATAAGTCAGAGAAACCCGGTGGCACGGTGGGTAAAGAAGAGCAAAACATCGGTGCCACGCAAATTATCTCGGAGCCCCCACCCCATGCTGCCTGACTCTCTTTATTTCTCTCTTCCTTTTAGCGCGTAATGCATAGTCAACATATTTGCTCGGCGAGCCCCGCCATCCGGCCTCGGCTGACACACTCGTGCTATTTCTGTGACATATTCAAATGCGGGCCCCCTCAGCTGGTACTCCCTTGGGTTTAATTAACCTGGCCTTGCCTCTGACGCTCCCTCAGTGAAGACGTTAAAACGATCTTGAAAACACCCTCCAAACCCCCCTCCACCACCTAAACACACACACACACACACACACACACACACACACACACACACACACACACACACACACACACACACACACACACGTCTTCCACTAGGCGCTGTATAAGATTCATCTCTTTTTTTCTGTGTAGGAATGGCGTGCCGTACCCTTCTTTTCTTCTCTTTCACTCTCTCCTTGTCTTCCACCCTTCTTTTCTTGTACAGCTCTCATTAAGAGAGGTTTCCTGTGGGAATTACTTTGATCAGTAGTTCCAAATGCAAAGTTTTTCTTCCTTCCCCTTTTATTCATTCCAACACAATCAACGCAGTGTCATTTTTATTCCTCCATCTTTATCTCTTCCTCTCGCCCCGACTTCTTTTCAAATCCAACTCCTCTGTCTTTTTTTTTTTGGTCTTTCCACAGATTCCTGCAGGAGATTGTTCCTGAAGGGGTAGAGGAGGTCAGGGTCACGGGTTGACTTTGGGGTCGATCGATGATTTGTGTACATGTGTGTTTGGGTTGTGTGTGTCCCAAGGCTTCTCCGTTGTACTTTTAAGTTCCCTTTGTCTGGTGTGAGTGCATGCCACTTGGGTGGGAAGGCGGGTAGACTACAGTACAAAGCACAAAATGAGAATTTCTTCAGCCTCCAACTGATGCACAATTAGTCCTTGCAGATCTCGTCAGCCAGCTGTGGAGTGAATAGAAAACAGCCTCTGGTGATTTCCCTTACTTCACTGACACAGTTTTACACCCCAGCTATCGCTGCCAATACATCAGTCGGCTTTGATTTTGCAGGCACAGACACTTGGCACTGTCTGAAATAACAAGGTACGTGTGACATACAGCCAAATGTGTTTTTGACAAATGTATAATGCAACATGTTTACAGTTTTCATTGTGTCTATCCTCCATGTTTGATCCACAGAGAGATGTTTCAGTAACAAAAGGTATATTCTGACAGAATCTCCACATCCTGATGATAATTATTGTTAAAAGTCTTCGGGCTTAGACATGACTTCTTAATATGTCCATGTATAATTTTCGTTTATATTTTTGCATATCAGATGGCACCTTAAAAAGGAATTTCCCTGTCCTGATGCATATATGCTATGTATACAACCTCATTGATCTTCACTTGAACAAGTCCCTTATCCTCCTCTACAGTGCTCCAGACATGAAACAGCAGCAGATTATGGGTGGATGCGGCCCGCCGTGGGAAGCTAGGGAGCAGATAAAAAGGCAAGCCACTCGGGGGACTAAAGCTATGTTTTGATGCTGTGTGATAAAGCAGAGGCATAGGGTGAGAGGAAGGGGAATGTTACAGGATCTGTCTATCTCCCCATCTATATATATATATTTTTTTATATATATATATATATATATATATATATATATATATATATATATATATATTTTTTTATATATATATATATATATATATATATTCTTTTTGGGTTTTTCTCCTTCCTTCTCACTTTGTCCTATCCAGTGTAACCAAGCACTTCCTGCACTTTTATTGTTCTTTGACACTCGCATTTTCTCCGTCCCCGCGGACCGTCCTAAGCCTTGCTCATGGCAGCTGTCTCTCTAAAGCCATGGCCTGAGCTCCTGGGGAGAAAAAAAAGAGAGAGAAAGGGAGAATGAGAAAGGGGTTGATCTGGTCTCTAATCCACGTATTCTTACACCGGGAGGGAAAGTGCAGTCCTCGACATTACCTCAGAGAGAAGTGACTCTTCAGAACCCTGCAGTGTCCTTATGATTGATCTGGGATGTTGTCTCAAATGATGTAGAAAATGTGTCTCCTAATATTACAGAGCAGTCAAAGTGTCATAGTTGGGTGCACAATATTGTTATAGATTTGGCCGAGATTTCATGCTTTGAAATATGGCAATCTCCTAAACAGGGATTTTTGTTTTGTTTTGTTCTGATGCTCCAAATTCATCAATTGGCACGCTATCCATTGTCCCATTTTGTGTATTCAGAGTGAAAACAAACAGCTGAAATGGTATCAGTCTTCATTTGTCCTCTCTGTTGCAAACTAGGCAGCCATCCTTTGTTTTCTTCTCCAGCATATATAATAACACCTTAGTCTGGGGTATATAGCTCCTCAAAGCACCTCTCCACCTTGACTAACTTTTCCAAGCGCTCATTAGCGGACTGGCTGAAGTTTGGAGGGTATGAAGCAGGCTGGCAGATTACCCCCTGTAAAGTAGCACACCTCAGGTAATCACACTAATGAATTCAAGCACCCCCACCCCTCTCACACACACACACACACACACACACACACACACACACACACACACACACACACACACACACACACACACACACACACACACACACACACACACACACACACACACACACAGACAGACAGACATACTCTTACTCATCCACCCCTTGTTCCTTTCTCCATTTCCCTTTACTTACTTTCTCCCTTTCTTCCACAGTGGCGGGTCGGTGCAAGAAGTGCCAAACAACAAAGTGTTTGTTTGAATAATATTAGCACTGTACGCTCGCGCGCAGTGGCGGGGGCCCGACTGCAGGACTGACTGGAGGCTTCCCATGAACACAGGTGGAGCAGGGTGAGCATCACTGGGACCAATTAGAGCAGAGCACAGGTACATTAGCATGTTTGAGTGGGGTGGGATGGCGTGGGGATTGGTGGACCTTATGAAACACACAAACACATGACTACAGCCTGGCGTGTGTTAGTTGTTTGTCTCCAGTGACATGACTGGCATATGTGTGACAAATGACCTCTGGTCTGCTGTCAGAGCCAATCCTTTTTTCTTTTTTTTCCGTCTCTCTCTCTCCACCTGCACACACGTTACTTAAAGATATAACTTCATCTTTCTGTTGATGTGAGTTGTTCAGGGCTTTTTTTTTGTGAGGAAATATGAGCACAACCAATTGCCAATGTTTTAAAGATTCATATTTAAAAAGGGAAGTCAATTTTTAGTGGGTTGTTGCCTCAAAGGTGAATGGAAACGAGAAGGGAAATGTGATTCACAAGATGTCTCGTTTTACAGAAGCAAACAATGAATGTAGAGCAGGGCGGTACTGAGCATTAAAAAAAAGGCTTTTCTTAACAAAACTACCATGGTAAAAATGAATGTGAAAAAAAAGTTCAACTAAGCAATTGATCAGTAATCATCAAGCATTACAAGGAATTGTCATTTCAGGTAGGTGAGGTTTTTCCACCCAGTTGGAGATGCCCAAAAAAATGTCACAGAGAGGATTCCCGATCAGATGCTAGAAGCGTCTTCATGGGATTCTTTCAGAGCAAAGACACAGTATTGTTTCTTCAAGTATCTTTGATGCATGACCCTAAGACCTCAAACTATCCTTAATGGTGAGCACAGACACTGTGCAAAAGCCACTTGTGCCTGATTTCATTTTTTTGTCACTACACAGAGCCTATGATCATAGGTGAGACCCGGGGTGCAGGACTTTTGTTTGGCTTTTTAGTTCTGACAAACTGTCTAGTCAGCTAGGAAAGAGAAGTAGAGCCTTACTCCAGCTGTTTTTCAGCAGTTTAGGAGAACTGACGGTCTTAACCAGGTATTTTCGGATAAAGGAACACTTTGAGAAATATTTTCTGTGGTGGAGTAAGAGCTTAAAAGACTTGGGCAAAACCATGCCCATTTCTCTGGCAGAGTTCACCGAGGTAGCCTAAAGGTCTGCAATGATTTGGCATAAAACCCATTTTTAATAAGGCGGAGGGAGGTGCATGTTCCAAATACAGGTGTTACACAGCTCAACCATTTCATGAAGCGTTATTACAGGGTGCTGGAAGGGATTCAAATTCCCTCTGAGTCATGATGATGTGGGTCAGTTCTGTAACTCTTTCAAAGCTACAATAGGGCTCATAAAGGTTTAAGCATCCATTGTACACAACATACTGTATGTTTTGTGAAGTTATAGAAACCTCATGTCCTTGTTGCAGCTTTGATTAAGAGCTTCTTTACAGTAAGTACACTCTTGTTGTCACTGGTCCTCATCAAATATTTTGCATCTTTCAGAATAAAGTCAGAAAAAGGCAACACTCAATAGTTTAAAAACAGCATAAAGAATTGAGCCATGTATTGATCTATAGGGTGAATTTATTTTCAAATATTTAAAGAATATCGATGCTACTTTTTCAAAGGAAGAGCAACGCGCTGAATTGCAGAGCTGGAGAAGTGCAATTATTTTCTCTGTTTCTTCCTTGGTGGAAATTTGTTGTCATTTAAATAAAATCCATCTTTGCACTCAGGTGAGGACTGACAAGAATCCAGTTTGTTGACCTCTGCATCTCTGCTTTTAGTAAATTATATAGTTCTGTTGACCTTATTAGACGGTGATCTCCAGGTCTGATTGAGAGTCAGGACTTCTGAGTCTTAGGCCATGAATACTACATTACAATGGCAAGCCTCACTTTAGGGTAGGTTTACATATGTTTTGAAAGAACAGTGTGGGACATATGGCACATTTAACACATTTTAAAACAAAACAACTCAGACGCTTGGCATCACATGTTTTTTTGGGCAGCTGCATGTCATTTTTTTAGGTCTCAAAAGGAGCTCACACGGGGCTCAGAGTTGATAGAAAGGAGAGACTTACCATTTAGAATGAGGTGCAGTTGTCAATCAAGTGAGTAAAGAGGCGACCATGTCAGCGAGGAAGCAAAAATCTTTCAGAGTCAAATGTAGTTAGTTTGCCAAAATCAACAGTTTGGAACATTCAAATAAAGAAGTGCACACAGGAAAACTTGAAAATGCTAAACGACCTGGTAGATCAAGGAGCACAAGTCGTGTAAATGATGTTTCCTTGTCTATGAACAGGAGAAGACTTAATGAACAGAATCTTCAGAGGATTCACCACATGATGCAAATGAGCCTCAACAATAGAAAGGCCGGTTGCAGTTTACAAAAACACACAGAAAGAAAACAGGAGATTTCTGGGGGGAAAAAAAAAAGTTTGATGGACTGACAAACAAAAATAAGCCTCTATCAAAATGATAGAAAGAAATGTGAGGATGGAAAAAGCAACAACTTCCGACACTGGCATTTATTAATAATTTCATTGCCGACAGAGGCAACAGGATGAATGAAGGGGTGTACCGGAGCGTTCTGTGTTCAGATCCAGCCAAATGTATCAAAGCACATTAGATGACAGTTCATTATCAGTGTTGATGCTGATAAAAAAGACAAGTGGTCAGTGAAATAAAGTTAATGGCAACAATCTTATATTTGACTTCAGCTCAGCCTTCTTCTGTCGTGCAGTTAAAGTTTATTGTCTCCTGACTGAAGACAAAAACGCTCATCTCAGGCGACAGACAGGAGTCGCAGATCATTGAGCCGTGGGACCGAGCAGTTAATCAGAGTTGCCTGTCGAGGCCAGTGCGCAGGAAATCTGTGCAAGGAAGTGCATGCATTTACTTTCTCTGTTTGTCAATAAGTGTCTGTTCAGCATATCTCGTATACCACTGTATGTGTGCTGCTTCACTGGAGAGAGGTAAAAGGTTCTGGGTTCGAACTTCGGTTGAGGCTGGTGCCTAACCTTAGCTCGGGCGGGGCCTTTCCGTGCCTGCGAGGGTTCTCTCCGGGCACTCCGGCTTCCTCCCACCATCCAAAAACATGCATGTCAGGTTGTTTGGTGATTTTTAGTTGCCCGTAGGTGTGAATGTGAGCTGAATGGTTGTCTGTTTCTGTCTGCCTTTCTGTGTCGGCCCTCTGGTGGACTGGCGACCGGACCAGGTTGTACCCCGCCTTTGCCGAAAGTCAGCTGGGACAGGCTCCAGCCCCCCGTGACTGTTCAGGGTAATTGAGTATAGATGATGGATTGATGTTGCGAGGCCATCTTACAGTCTCATGTACACTATCATTGCTGCATCATTTTATACCACTAGGTGGAAGCAAAGCATCATAGTTTGAGATGATATGTTTGCTGGACTGTGATCAGACACAGCAACAAAGACAGAGATGTGTAATCACATTCGAGATGGAAATTTTACAGATTTCTAGAAGGAATAGTATGGCCTAAATTTTGTTTATTTTTCATGCACAGCCTCTGGTGGTGTTTGTGTGAGTGGATATTTTGTATATCTGTGACTACAAAAACATCATGACTTAATTACCTGACAGTTAAGTAAAGATGCTGTCAATGTCCCATTTTCAGGATTTCCACTTGACGATGAACTGACTATTTTGTTAGTCATTGTGTTTGTTTGGTGTCTCAGTGCTGGCAATCGATGGTTGTTCTGGTGCTCGGTCAGTGTTCACACATTCTCCACAGGATGGCGCCACTAACATAACAAATGTTTTTAAACCAAACTCTGCCTCCAATGCTCTGCTGTGGTGAAATGTGGTCATTACTCGAGTACAGAACTGGACACAAATAAAAAACGACAAAAGCACAATAAGATAACAAACTTAAGTGGGGGAAAAAAAAAGCTTTAATATTAAAACAAAAATAAATCAACAGAATACATGAAATTATGTCCAAAATGTTCCTCATTTATTATGTTAATACATTCACCTAAGAAATGAGCATGTGTATTAGCTGTTCATATTTTGCACGAACAGGTATAGGCATGCACAGAAATGGAAAATTGCATGCATATTTGCATAATGGGAGTTAAGACAGAACATGTATCTTGTGTATATGTATTGTTATCTGGTGTTATTGAAAATAATGTCATCAGAGACCCTCATATCATTGTTATTTTAGGGATCCCTTCGCTTCTGCAGACTACTATTATTAGTAGTAATAGTAGTCTGTTATTATTACTATTATTTACACACATGATTTGCATTGTGGTTACTTTTCAGGAGCAAATGAGCTGTATATAAATGATTTTATAATATTGGAATGCATTTATAAGGAATGCAGAAATTCACAGTTAGTGTATAGGGGTTGCACCTGGTCATTTACCCTTTAAATCATCTATATTTCCTACACGTGAACTCGCAGTTGTTTCTTTTAGACATTTAACACCCACAGTTACATCTTAGATTTGATTGCCTGTTTTGTGATCTACAATCCGAGTCTTATTCTCTAATAGTGGCCATCTGGGATGCGACTGTGACAAGAAGTCCCACGAAAGTCGACCAGCCATCTGGCGCCGAGAAGCTGCCACTGAGCTTACAAATGTGTGCAGGTGACTTATTAGCTTTAATTCAGACCCATTACTGTTATTAGTCCTGCAGTTTCGTGCAGGCTTTTAATCGTAGCAGCCAAGAAATGTCGTGACTGAGTGAGAAGCCGAGAAGGGGCGTGATGAGTTCAGGGTTTAACGTGTGTGTGCGCACTACGGATGAAAATTGCAGGTTATGCACAATAAAACTCTTAAATATGCGACATGTTAAGTTACAAGCAACCTCTCTGTAATGAAGAATATGCATGTAGTGGAGAGTTTAAGCCCACTGTGACAGTGATGGTCTGCACACTATTTAATTTTGTGTGAACATAAGCCAGCATTTTGTCCTCGGCGTCTGATTTTGTGCCAAAGCAGTTTTTGTGCCATTACGCACCGGTAGGGTCTGTGACTTGAAAGTTTGATGAGACTAGTCGGTCATGTTCATGATTTGACAGGTATACTCTTCTTATTACCGCATATGATTTGGAGAGTTGACTTCAGTTAGTTAGAAAAATGTCATTGTAAATAATTTAGAAAAGTGCACACACGTTGCTAAAACAAAATTTGTTTGGCTTTACCGGACTGGCTTCAAAACAATATCAGTGAAGACAATTATCAACAAACAACATGGCTGTGGAAGACTAAACAAGACTAAACAATGCCACAGCAGGTGTATTAGAAGGTCTGTTATCTGTTTAGTAAAATTAAAAGTCGACATTGCGTGTCAACTGGACTTCTCCATCAGCCGATGAAGATACATGTACAACATGGCAAGATACAGCTGATCGACCATGTGGTGACATTGTTTCCGTCTTCATGGTCGAGAATGGGCTTTCTATCTCAATATTTATGTAACAGTACAAAATACATATATCGGTAATATGGCTTCAGATAGATGTAGGTTGTATAAATCACAAAGTTATTTATTTTTATATAGAAAAGGGTCTTAAAGTTGTTCACTGTTGTTATAGTACTCTTGTTTTATATTCTTCTCGGCGCTCCGATAGTTTGTGTACGCACATCGTTATGGTTTTCACAATTAACACCAGCGTGTGATCTTTGTGAGGGTGTGAATCTTCATTTTGACACGTGAACCTGTGCAGTGTTCCCCTATTATTCTGTTTAGAGTGTGTTTGATGGAACATGAAGAAAGATAGTTCGTTAGTGGGACGTCTGTAGGACTTCTGGGTGGCTTCTTAATGGGTGCTGTCCAGGGTGCTGGAGATGTGGGAGCGCAGCGGAAGTCTCTGTCCCACAGGAGCAGTTTTTTTTTTTTTTTTTTTTCGGGGTCGGGGTAACAACCTCTATAGAATCGCCGTCACCTCATAGGACTGCTCCTTGATTATTTTAATGTTAAAATTCAGTGTGGTTTTGGTTGACTTTTTCTCGGTGTCACCGCGTGTTAAAGTCAGACTAAAGCTAAATTCAGTGGAAAACTAATTCTGCGTCACCGTTCCTTTTTCTAAACAAGCTTATATTAGAAATACCTCCGCTTCCTCTTAGAGAACCGAGTTCAGCCGTGACGAGGAGGCGGCCGCTTTAAATGGAGCAGACTCCGACGTCAGCGACGTTTAGACATGTGGGTTTCACATCCAATAGCCTGATCGGGGTTTAGTCAGCCTCTTTCGTCAGGAGATCCCTCTGGTGAAGACCAACGTAGACGAGGGGGTTTAGTCACGGCTGCAAGATCGTCACCAGATTCAGTTAGGACCGAGATTTGCTCCTCACACCTGCAGCATCACTTCATATTCCCAGCTAGAACCACCGTGTAGCAACCATGTCTGTAGCGGGGCTGAAGAAGCAATTCCACAAAGCCACTCAGGTAAGAGGACGCGGCGTCCTGTTCACCAGGTCTCACCACATCATCGTGTTAAAGTGTCACATTGTTGGAGATCACGATGGGGTGGCGTTTGGATAGTCGAGATTCACCTTTATTTGTTTATTTGATGGTTAATAAATACTCATTTTGTGCTCCACTCGTATGTAGTATTTCTCATGTAGTCGTGATCCTCTTTTACCTACTACGTCTAGTTGCATAGTGCTGAGGTCTACTCCATTGAAAATCCTGGCGTGGTGCAGCACTGCACCATCAGAATAATGTATTACTCACGATTTAGTCTGCCGCCTCCGTGTGGCTTCACCGTGATTATTTCATGGACAACACGATAATTATTTAAAGCCACGTTTTGTGTGGCCGTCTGGGAGGCAGATGGCTCAGCAGTGTGATGATAGTGATGTCGGGCACGTCAGTTCCTCTCAGTACCCTTCAGATGACATTCCGCACGGAGAACCATCAGAGCTGCAGCATGGCAGCCGCGCACACTTCTAATGCATAAATGATATGGTCCTAAATGCAGGGCGGTTTAAATCGGTGATTCTTTCAGCCAACCGCGGCGGGAAACTCAAACGCGCACGATGTTATGCAATCGTTAAGAGCGCCTTGGCGGAAATCCGCTCCGACCAGCAGCCATGACCCCTGCGCCCTCTAAACCCACTTATCGCCTATTGCGGGACACCAGTGATAAATTCAAATACCTCTTTCTCATGTAATGCTGAATCATGTTATTATTAGATTGGAGTCAAATGCATGAGAAGCTATTTAGTTCAAGGTTACTCAGCAGCTTTCTCAACCCCTCCCACTCATTTTAGGATCTCATGTTATTGTTGTTTTATTATGACTTTATTCAGGTGCTCAGCTTAAGGGTTTGACTGCCATTGACTTTGGGGCCTGTCAGAGTGGCGGCCATTGGTCGAAAGTGCTCTCAACTGGGACCTGTATGGTCAAAGGCACAGACAGATCTGTCACTGCAGCTCACCACCAACTGCAGGGCTCTGAGTGAGTTTTATTTCCGGTGTTAGCTGGGAGCAAGGGGTCTGGGGGAGGCTGTCGGGGTGAGTCACAGTGAAACTGACAATCAGCTTCAGGCCTTGCACAGCAAGACACCTAGAGCCCCGAGTGAGTCACAGACACTGATGCTCTTCAACCAATCTCCAAATGGCTTTGGTCACAATTCCCAGTTTGCATTATTCTTCAACTTTATGAGCAACTGTCACGAGATGGAGGGGAATAATGACTTGTGACACTAATAATGACACAAGTCACAACCTGTAAATATTAAGTTTTCTTAATTGCATGTTGGACCTCAATAAGTCAGAATAAGGTTGCTGTTTGTGGACAGGATTTAATTTACACAATTAGCAATCGAATATGGAGATGCAATGGAGTCAAACGGTATTTTTACTTAATTTATGCTACCATTAGTCATATATATTCTTGGTAATGTAACCCTGAAATTTGAAAGGCTCATGTGGATGATTAAACACCGTACAGGAATGGTACATTTAGAATGCGAGAATTCATTTGATCTGAAAGCTGAAAATATATGTTGAGGAGTTTCATAATGTTTGCAAATTAAATTAAAAAAAAAAATGGAAACAATCAGTACTTGCTGTTAACACATTTCTCAGTTTTTATCAAGAGTTCATTTTATAAGATTGGAAGTCGACAGCAGTCCACACGGGGCATGGGGGCTGCACAGATTGTGTTCATTCTGTGTGATGAGTCTATTGTCACCCATTAGCAGAGCCCTGTGTTTCCCTGCAGATGTTCCTCTACAGCTTCCAAAGTGTGTGTGAGGTGGAGGGGGTGCACATGAGCATTTCTATCTGTAAATTGGCATACACTTATGTAGCTCTCACTGTGCATGCATGCACAGGTGTTGTCAAGCGTGTAAACATGCAGTGGGGATGTCTGAATTAGTGCATTTTTGCACAGCACTGTCTTCATGACTCAATTTTATTTCGAGTGATTCAATCAGCTCTAGGCTCACTGTCAGTTGTCTCTGCGGTCTCCTGCCGTCTGCTCCTCAACATTACACACACACACACACACACACACACACACACACACACACACACACACACACACACACACACACACACACACACACACACACACACACACACAGTCTTCTTCCCCAGACTCCCTGTGGCAGAAGGCTCCCCTCAACCCTTTTGTTCCCGTACCATAGACCTGTAATCCAGGCCCAGATTTATATAGGAAGCGACCCAGCAATCTGGCTACTTGCACACATAAAGTCTACACACACATGTTGTCCAACCACACTTTAGGAAGACCCCCCCCCACCACCACCACCACAACACAAGGAGAGGGGATCGAGAGATTATGGGTTGGGACCAGGATTTCAAATAATCCAGACAGTAGTTTTGGGGAATGGATATCTGTATTGATGGTTTTGGCTCTTTTCTCAATGCCATGACTCAGTGTAGCTCAGGAGGATTTATATAGATAAAACTCCAAAAAATTAATCTGCAACTAGTTTACTTTTCATTTAATCATTTAAACTATTTCCAAGCAAATATACCAACATTATCTGGTTGCAGCTTCTCCAATTGTGAGGATTAGCTGGTGTAATTTGATCATTGTAACAAAATGTGATTGTTATATTGAATTGTTTTCGGACATCGTTGGACCAGGTGAATATTCAATTTATTAAAAAGAATTGTCTGTCGACATAATCATTAATGGATTCAATAAAAATGTGGTGTCCATTTCATTGCACAGTGTACTCATAGTACATTTTTATGATATGATAAACACAAGGAATTTATACTATGTAGTATTTTTTATGGAAAAATCAGTTGAGGAACATTTAATGGATAGAATAATGATGCAAATAGGCTATTATGTCACACTTAAATAAAAATCATATAAAATTCCAATACCATGGTAACATCAAGCTGTTTTATATGTAGATTGGAACAGATGTCGTATTCTAAAACGCTGCATTAACCTTATGGCCCAATGTGTCACTAATCGCTAATTAGCTGCGTAGCTTTGTCTGAATTTAAGTGTGCGGCATCTGCTTCTGTGAGCGATAGAAAATTCGTATTTTTTTTGTGCAGGAGTCTCGCTGCAATTTTTCATTAAAGACTTTATGGACACTGCTGAGAGAAACAGCTCATAAAAGGCAGAATGCCATGAAGTAACTGGGATTTTATGAAATTCACACACACACACACACACACCTCAGTTTCACCTTCTCACATAGATCACTGAGTAATTTATTTCACACATGCACAATCATACTTTTCTTTCACAGAGGACCGCTCTCTCTTCCTCCCTCTCTGGCTCTCCCTCACTCAAGGACATCGAGGCTCAATGTGGTGTATTAATAACGGGGGCCATTTTAAAAGGAAGAGAATCATGGGGCATAAAGGGTAAAAACCCTGCAGTTTCTCTTGAAATTGCATTTTTAGAAATGTATTAATCTTTTTTTCTAAGCAATCAATTGTTTCAAAGTGATGTAACTCAGCATACTTTATTATAATGCCTGGAAACAATTTGTATTCAATCTAAAAAAAAGAACAACCCTCCTCTAAAAAATACCACGATTGTTTGTCCTCTTTTTTTATTTCAAACTAAGAAACAGTGTTTAGCCATCATATTGTTAAAGGTGAAGATCGCTCGCTAGTTACATCACAAGTAAACTTCACCTCAGAGTCAAATGAATCATGCTTAGAGCAGATGCTACTTTCACGACGGCTACCGTCAGAGTGAGGTTCTGCAGCGGATCATGTGTGCGAATGAGCACGCGGTGAACATGCTCATGTGGCGAGGCTTTTTATTAGGGACAGTCTGCTGATGGTTTAGAAAAAAGAAGCTTGCCGTTGTGTTTTGAACGGGCTCTAGTTTCACCAGTAGTTTTTGGTATTTTAAAGCTGCAGAGAGCACATTTGATCTCAATGGAGTGAGCATGTGCTGCAAGCAGGAAGACAGAAATGTGTTCATTAAAGTAGAAACTGCAGCAGAGAGAGAGGCAGAGATGAAGAGTTTGTGGTAAGAAGGCCTGGGAAAGTGAGCCACCGCGAGTTAGAGAAAACAAAAAGAAGAGTCTTTGGGGGTTTCATTCTTGCAGCTTTCCCACAGAAAATGTTTTTTTTTTTTTTTTTTTTTTTGCTTCTTATCAATGTCAGAAAGAAGCTTACAAGTTGCATTGCTAGTTTGGCTTCCTCTGCAGGCACTGCATGTATAAATGTAAAGAGTGCAAAGGCATGAAATGTCAGATTAGCAAACTTAAGTTTTGTTGCCTTAAATTGGATCTTTAAGTAGTTAAAATTGTAGATATGGAAGATTGTTTTGTCTGTATGTAAATGTAAAGGTTGCTTTACCTAAAGTCCCACTTTGCATCAAAGCTGCACCTTGAATACTGAAGAGCCCGTTGCTGTTAACCACATTCAAATTAGTCCACAAGAGTTTCATGTGATAAGATACTATCTTCAGAGCGAGTACTGTCTGCTAAAGATATGAATAATTACCATGTTTCCAGCTATGTTCTAGGCTTCAGATCAACTCCATATGGCTTTATCTTAAAATTAAGATCAAGTTAATTAACTGCAGTGTAGCACACAATAATGTTAAATAATTAGCATTAATCACAGTGATGAAGTTTGAGTGAAAGCTCCACATATTCAATGTATTTCAGTCACATAAAATGTATTTAAACACAATAAGAAGTTAGAACCACATGACATCCGTACGTGTTTACTGACAGCTCAATTTGGAAACAACCTGTGCTCCTTTAGCAGTGCCTGCACTGGAATATCCATTGATCCAGGTAATGAAGTCACCCATCATGTTTCAGAAATGATCTCTTCAGCTGTTTTAACACGACACTGAGGAAACTGCAGGGAAAGCTGGAAAACAAAGCCAATTTGCCGTTGAGGACTATGAGCGCGGCATTAGGTGTCAGCCCTGTTCTGTGTGGAAACTACATTTCTGTCAAGATGCTGATGTGTGATTGTTGGAATCCACACCTGCCTGTGTGTGTGTTTAGGTGCTGTTGAGTCAAGGTGCAGTTACCAGATCTGAACGGTGTGTATTTCTCGTGATGGGTAGTGGATCATTAATCCTTTATTTTGCAGTCAGCCTGCGCTCGAGGAGAGATTTCCCACTACGGTTGCTGAATATTGATGTCAGAGCGACACAAATGTGCTCCAGCTTTTCATATTAGTTTGCATCTTAAAGGCAAAACATTAAACGTGTTCTTGGTCCACTGGATTAAATTCTTTATAAATACATCTGCACACATTGACATGTACTGTTACCGCCTTATTTAAAGAGTATGCCGTGTGCAAGCGTGTATGGGAACGTGTATAGATGTACATCCATGCGAGCCTGGGGACGGCAGCAGGGTCTTTGGATGTGGCGGATGCCTGCGGGGCTTTAGGGCAGCAGATTGTGAGTGGGTGACTCATCCAGCCTGGATCCGTACCGGGCCTACTGCAGTGCAGCGTAAAACAGATCCAGCTGGGAGATAACAGATGGGGTGGGAGGGACAGAAAGAGAGATAAGAGAAGGGCAGAGTAAGGGAAGAGAGGGAGATAGAAAGCACCCTTGAGCAGGTAGGGAGTGGCAGAGAGACAGAGCGAGGATTCAGCCAAGAGATAACAAAGGCTGGAGGACCGCGTGAGCCAAGCCAAACAGGAGAGGCATTGGAGAACAGTAGATCTGCAGGCATTTACTCGAATTCAGGCTGAGAGAAATTTCTACCATGCTGAATTTTGTCTGTTGATATTTCCACCAAGCCGGTCTATTAAAAAAAATAAAAAATTATTTATTTATTTATTAATTCTGAGTATGGCTGCAACTAAGGATCCCTTTCTTTGCCAATTTGTTTACAGATTATTCACTCAATTAATTTATTGATATAGTTGTCACAAAAAAAAAATGAAAGAAAAAAAGGGAAAATACCTATAAAAATGTCATTGTACTCATTGTGCAAAAACTCATTTGACCACGTGTCCACATGACACGTGACATGTGGTTTTAGAACATTCTCAATGGTGTAACGTGTGAAGCCCATGTAGATTCTCATTTGAAACATATTCCACATATTTTTCCCACGTTATCATATATTGCAACATGCGCTAAACGTGTCATACATGTGGAAGACGTGGGAAACATCCTTCCTTCTGAAGTTAAAACCAGAAAATGTCTGACATGTTAAATTCATTGTAGTTTGTTGCAGATCAATTTATTTGTTGAACAATGAATCAAATAGTTTCAGCTCCAATTTCAGGAAAACAATGCATCATTTTGAAATAGAGGATTTTAGTAGTATTGTTTTATGAATTTCAATATTGGATGACTGCAAACCATCAAATGAGGCCGTGTGCCTTTTTTTTTTTTTCTTCTTTTTTTTTTTCACTTCCTGTTTTTTGTATCGGTGCACAGAAACTATGGCAGGTCTGATGTTAGGAACGGACCGTGATGATGGGAGGCTGTAGCTCAGACGGTAGAGTGTGTTGCACACTAATCGGAAGCTCGGTGGTTCGATCCCCAGCTCCTCCTGTCCACATGCCTAAGTGTCCTTGACCAAGACACTGAACCCTAAAATTGCTCCCTGATGGTGTACCATCGGTGTTATAAGTCGCTTTGGATAAAAGCATCAGCGAAATGAAATGTAATGTAAATGATGGTGAAGAAAATGGTTAAGGTTAACACGAAGTTGGTTGCCCATAAATTTAAAGGCAAAAATTAAGTTCAGATCTGCAACAGAACACCAACTGAAATCAAAGTCAGATGTAGATGCATGCACACTATGACCTCGACACTTTTACTTTTCCACCTCACTAGAAACGTGGCACACTTCTTCCTGCGTTGACACTGAAACTTGGTTTGTAAATTGTGAGGTACAGAATTGTCATATATGCACATAATTCTTGTGGATACTGTGCTGAGCATCAGTTGTAGCCATGATGTTTCCTGTCGGTCAAGTGCTCATGAGTCAGATTAAACAGTCTCCTAAGGGCAGAATGCGGTTTTCCGTCGACCCAGTGGATCCAGATTTTGGCAAAGTGTAGATCAGCAATGCAGTAAAGTGATGCTGCACTGGATTGAGTCCAGCAGTACAGTACCTGCAGCCATTTACCAACCATCCTTTTATCTCAATTTATTTCCTCCCCTCTTGCTGCTTTTACTCTTTTCCTTCCGTTCTTAGTTTCCAGCGCTTTTTTTTGGAGACGTGTCCATCATGAGACGTTTTTCACGGTGCTCTGCTGTCGTGTGCTTCAGACCCCTGACAAGTGCAAACAGTATATTTTTCCCCGATATTTGATCTTGTCTGCTGACAGCCGCTCCCTACCTGAGGGGGAAATCTTTCACTGGTTCTCAGGCATGTTTTTCTGGATATTTAGGCAGCAGTGACAGTTTTTTTGTAATAGTGTGAAGAGTCAAAAGTCACCTTCATCAACACCACCAACAAATGTACTCACCCATTTTTCTGACATTGCATCATTCCCCGAGAGAGCATTGCAAGCACATACGGCAGTTGAAAAGTGCAGACAGAAAAAAAAACTTCACTAAATCCCATACATCTACTGGAAATATTAATTAGAGGGTGAACTTTAGCTGAAACTTTGAATTAACTGTCAGCAGTATCATTTTTGACCAGAGTACACATGCCAGACGGTTGAAAATGTGGACTTCTGGGTGCCCTGACGTCAGCTTTGTTCTCTGGGTTAAAGACAGACGGACACGGCCTGCACCAGTCCTATTATTAGCTTGTCCTGTGTATAGATGCTGTCTGCACATTTTGAATGAGAGCAGTAGCTCGGTAAACTCATTAAATGTCCCCATCCAGAGGAAGAAGAAATGTGAATGAAACTAAATGTTGAGCCTGTTTCAAATCTGTCAGAGGAAAAAGATGTGCTGAGCGATGAAAACACTGCTTTCTGGTGTTCTGCAGATTCATTCATTCTTATTTTGACAGGGACTGTCGCTGGAGGTTTTTTGATTTGATGGGAGTGAGTGAGTGAGCGAGCCGCTGTTCATCACTGTCCATGCTTTCTCTCTCCTCTCTCCTGCTAACTCTCTCTCTGCATCAGTATTCAGGCCATGGTTGATGTTTTATTCAGGACTTGTATATTATATATTCTGGGCATCAACCACTGCAGAAGAGACGAGGGATGACTTGGGGCTGGAAAAGTGGAATCCTCAAGACCTGTTATAAAGCATTAGAAAGGTTTGCCTTACCAGATGTAATTAAAAGAAAAATGATCTTCACTACTATTATTTTCATTTTTAATTTGCTTTTAATGCTTTTAAAGATGTTAACCATTAATATGACCTTCTACCTGTTCAGTAGTAATACACAACAAAATGGTATGATAGGTTTTTAGTTGTGTGGTGATTCCTGCAAAGCAATTTACTTTAATATATGGAAATAGCGCAAACAGTGATAAGACTAAATTAAACCACAATACTCTCCCTCAAACACACACACACACACACACACACACACACACACACACACACACACACACACACACACACACACACACACACACACACACACACACACACACACACACACACACACACACACACACACACCCCTCTACCTCAGGGACATTCAGATCACATCATTATTATCTGAATCTATAACCCACAGGGCTGCAATACACTCTCCTCAAGACCCATTCACCATGCTGGTGTTTTGTTTCGCTGCCAACGTGGTGCGAACATGAAGCGTGATGCAATGTAATTTGCAGCTATGGATGTGTTTACAGCCCAGGAGACCTTGTACAAAGTATCGTGTGTGTTGAAGTGTAGTACATTCACTCAGGGTTAAAGGTCATTGTCCAAACTGAGGTCATGAAACAGATCATACCAGATAATAATGTTTTGCGTCAATAATTTAAAGACTCTCCCTCCTGTGAAAAACAAGTTTTTATCTTCGTTGAAATGTCCAATGTGAAATAAACACTCGGTCAGTGTCATAGCTGAGCATTTCTGTTGTGGACCTGCAGTGACAGAGTGACTCTCAAAAAGAAAGATTCATACAGCCAGGCTTTCAAAGAGACAATCCTATCAACTAGCAATGTGGAGCTTTCCTTATCATCAAGCTGCATACTGAATGTAGGCAAAGGTGTTGAGTTACATCAAATTACAAAAAAGTCGAAAGATGAGTACAATTCTTGAAAAACAACTTTGTTTTTTTACTTCTTTCCTACTCTCATTGGTGGTGGCATTTGAGTAAAGCAAGAGAAAAACATGATAGAGAATAGGGATAAAATGTAAGAGGGAGCATGACGAGATGGAGAGGAGGAAGTGGAGAGAAGAGGAGGATGTTGGGAACAAAAGAGGAGAGGAGGCAGTGCATCATGTCCTCAGTCTGATGCCTAATTTGGCTCAGGCAGGGACAGTAATGAGGGGTGGGAGGGAACATAATGTGCTTTATTACATATACACGTCTGCTAAAGCAACTTCATGTCAGTGTTTTGAAAAGACAGTATGTATTTTAGTTTGAGGATTGTCCCTCTGTAGAAAACCCGTGTAGTTTGATCTCAGACGTGCACACACACGGTAAACTCAGTCTCCCCGTACACAGACAGCGTCCTCCCACCAGCAGCACAGCCGAGGCTGAATGCCTTGTCAGGGATTATACTCGGATTAATCAGAGCACAGTGACTTTGCATCATATTGGAGCTGTGTGTGACTCAGAATCAGAGCGCTGCAGTAATAATCTGTGAAACGTGCCGCATGTGCCGGACAAGAACACCAAATGTACCATGTGACAGAGTCAGAGATTCATGACACCGCCTTTGCTTCTTCTTTTTTCTTCTTCTTCTTCTTTTTTTTTTGTTTTTTATTAAAACCAGAATAGTATTTTTTTGTGGAGTCCGTCTGGGGATTTTAGTACTTGTATACTTTTCACATTCACCCACAACCTTCTCATTACTTGATCCTGTGATCCTGCTTTATTCTGAGAAGTGTTCAAAACTTTGTGAGGATCATGTGAAGGTATCTGTTTTGGTATAATGCTCTAAATATGCCCTTGGTACATGAATTATCTTATTTATTGTAATTAATTAAAACCAATCCTTCACTATAATTTCTTATAATTGCCCTTATGTTATTGTTTGCTATGCAGTTGAGCAATTATTTAATCCCAGCAGTGCTCTGTATACAAAAGCCTCTTCATCATTTTCCTGACTTGTAAAATGTGCTGCAGGCTTGAAGGTAAACAAACTTATTTTTCTGCTGTTCAGACTTAATATGACAAACAATACCCACAGACTGAGCCATGGATTAGACACCTTGAATTAAATGCAAATGAAAGGGCTTTTTAATTAGGAGGATGTGGTGGGTATTTATATAGGTGTGTTTATTTTCAGTCATATAATTGGTGGTTATTTTGAGTAGATGAGTGTGTACATTTAGCGGGAAGTGAGTTACAAGGACTGAATATAAACTCAGTTAATAAGAGTTTTTCTGTGTAAAACAGCTCAAAATTCAATTCAATACACGCAACATGTCCTGTACAACTCATTTTTGAAGCCACAAATCTACTGTATGGTGATAGTGATGTTCATGCAAACTATAATGTTAAAAAAAATGAAATTATTTACATAATATAATGTGGGCAACACTTTGAGTTGTCCTTAAGATTCAGCTTTCATAAGCAGAATATAAACATTTAATAAATGGTTTATAACAAACTATGAAGTGGTTTTAAGCGGATACTGTAAAAGTGTTAAAATATATTAATTATTCTTATATAGGTTGAAGGGCGGACAGGTGAACAGGAAACAGATAAAGAAGCAGAATAGTACAGCACTTTGTAGTTCCAAGTTATAATTGTTATATTATACTAACAGTACATCTACATTAATAAACACTGAAAATATTATTTAAAAGCCAGAGGCATTATGTTTTCATTCATATGTACATACAGCTGCCTTATTAATGTGAACACGCTATCTCAGGAACACCTATAGGGAAGGTCTTCAGGTTTGGCACAAACGTTCACTTGGACTCAAGGATGTACTATGATTAGATTTTAGTGGTCAAAGTTCAAAGGTCACTGTGACCTTGCAAAACATATTTGTGGCCATAATTTAAGAATTCATATGAAAATGATGGTCAAATTTCCCACAAATATCTAAAAGGATAAAATGACATTTCATATCCAAAAGGTCAAAGATCAACTTCACTGTGACATAACAGTGTGTAAAAATACTTTTGTAGCCATTATTCAATCCCTTAAATTTTAAGTGTCTACCTTGAAACTGTGGTGGTTGTATAGATCTTCTTGTGCTGTCAGGTTGAAGAAGTGATGCATTCACGTTTTAAAATGTGTAGCTTCTTTACAGCAACATCCATATATGAAGCATTGTCTGCTGTCATGGCTACAACTTTGTGTTTTATCAGATTTATTGGTCAAATTCCTTCAAAGTCTCCACTACGTACAAGAGTCTATACAGATATGAATTAATCTGAAACTTGACAGGTTGGCAGAGACATTCAACCACAAGGTGGCGAATGTAGGTCTTTTTTTTGTTGTTGTTGTTGTTGTTGTTTTTGAAACACTGTACTCCCTTAAAAATCTCATGTTGTAGATGTATGCGAGTTTGTATCTTTCCAGTTAGCAAAATTGAAGATGGCACTGAGTTTATCACAGCAGAGCCTGCAGTAAGACGTAGATAGAAAAATAGTTTTAGACGTCCACATGTTGAATGTACAAGTTATGTAAAAACATTTAACAGGGTGTGTTGTTTGGGCTGCAGTCTATAAATTGTTGTTTTAACCTTCTTTCTTTGCACAAACATATCACTGCGGACCACTAATACAGCTTCAACAAAAACCTCATAACCTTTATGTGGGAAGAATTAATTGCACGACTTCTTGTATTAGACTGCTGCAGTTGTATCTTGGTGTACTTAATAAACTGACCACTGAATATGTATTATGCACCTTTATTTTGGATTTCTGGACATGCTTTTAGATTTTGCCATTTTAGTGTCAATGATGCTTTATTGTCTGGCTTTGATTCAACACCTGGACATGAATTCACAGTGCTTCTTGACCTGTTGTTTGTGCTTCAGTCTTTTGTCTTAGAATAATGCTGACATGCTGACTACAACTTACATACACTGATGGACATGCATTAGATAAGGGCAAGGGCACAAGGGTGCCATTGACACCCTTTTTTTTTTCTTTTTTTTAAACACTTCATTGGCTCCCTGTCAATTTCAGAATCGAATTTAAAATTTTAATGATCACTCATAAGGCTCGGAGGGGGCTGTCGCCTGAATATATAGCAGACCTCCTGTCCCCTACGAGCCTACATGCAACCTGAGATCCTCTGGTAGGTCGTTCCTGACCATACCCTGAACTAAACACAAAACTAAAAGCGTTTTCTGTTCAGGCCCCTAAGTTATGGAACGACCTGCCAGAGGTGATCAGGGATGTTAACACACTGTTTTCTTTTAAGTCACTCTTAAAAACGCACTATTTTAGACTCGACTTTTTGACTACATTTTATTTTATTGATTGACTGTCTGTTTTTTGTCTGTTTTACTTCTGTTGTATTTTATCATTATATTTTATACTGTTGGATTTTGTGTTTTAAATGTAAAGCGCTTTGTAACTTGTTTTTGAAACGCGCTATAGAAATAAAGTTATTATTATTATTATTATTATTATTATTGATTGATTGATCCCTTTCTTTACTTTTGAATTTACCAGCTGGGTTTGTAGATTTTTTTTTGTACTTCTATTTAGGTTTATTTCACTGCTGATTTTTTTACAGGGTTGTGAATAAGGGTGATTTAAAATATTGATGATTTGGAAGATTATTTTCTCAACTAATTGCATGTAAAATGTCAAACAATGACTAAATAACAATCCCAAACCCAAAGATATTCAGTGTTCTATCATATATGAAAAAGTGAAGCTTAAACCTCACATTTCTGCTTGAAAGATTACTGAAATAAAGATAAATGATTATAATAAAAAATATCTGCAGATTAATGTTCTGTTAGCCAATTTAACATTTTACCCTGAAATATTTTAAAAATTGAATATTATAATAATAATAATATATTTATTACCATATTTGTTAGAATTTATGGACCTCAGTCATCTGCATGTCTTTTTATGAAAATACATTTTCAGCAGTATCCCTTAATATTCTAGGTGTCATTAAATTTCAAGGGTGTTTGTCCCCTCCTGTCATGACCTTCTTTATGGTCAGGAAATCTAATCAAACCAGACCAGCGTTGAATAGCACATAGTCAATATCAGATATACAGGAAGTCAGCCTGCCGAGGCTTTTCAATTATCTCATCTTCTATTGAGTCATGCCAGCTATATACTGGCTATATTTATATTATTGTTTATTTTGTGAGAGGTTTGTGCAGAGTGATTGAAAGTTGCAGTATTATTTGCAGAGCGAGGAGGCTGTTTTATTGATTTTAGAGTAAATGTGTATTCGCTGCTTGTTTTTTCCAGGATCCATTAGTGTGCCGAATAATAGTTGAATTTAGCTTGAAGTTCTGAAGGAAAATACATTTATCTTCATCAACAATGGCAATGAATCGGCTTTCATTGTGGGCACCATTTGTTCAAGTGTGCTGTATGAAAGACTGTTGTGTGCTCTCACAGACTGCAGACACAGTCTCTTCTCTCCTGGTAGATAACAGCAGTGCCTTGTTTTCAGTAATGGTGAAAACAGTTTTTCTGCAGGCCCCCTGTTGCAGCATATACACTCTGACATACTGTCCCTTCCACTTATCTTTTTTGTTGTCCTGCTGTTGCTCCAGATCTTTTGTCACTCACCTCTTTTCTTACCTTCTCTTTTTTATAACATGTCCTCATGACTGTCAGTCACTGTCAAACCCACATCTGTACTTTACTCTGTTGAGTTTTCTGTTGTACTGCAATGTTCTAACTTTACATTTAGGTAACTATAGATTTAAAAAACAACAAAGGCATTATGCGTGCACTGTATGTAGTTTTAATTTTGGATTTTCTTAAATTGAAATACTATGGTGCTATAATTAAGTCCCAAAAGCCCATGTTGGTGTCTTTAAATTGCTTGTTTTGTTCAACCATCTGTCCGAAAGCTGAACATACTGTGTTCAGTTTACTGTCAGATTCAACCTTTAAGAAGGTTTGTTGGGGAAATGTTTGACTTTTGTTTTCTTACAATACAAACCTTGTATGTATCTGGACATGTTTGTGACGCTATAGGGCTTTTAATTTGAAATGAAGGCCTTTAATTTGAAATTTTAGTCATGCAGCGTTCAGCTAACCAATGGCATCGCTTTATCACTCAGTCAGTAAGTGTCAGGTTTCCAGGGCTGGTTCAGCCCTTATCAAGGCTGTTGACAGTAAGTTTTCTGTCGACTTATTAGCTGACCAATAATTTCAGTTTAATAATAAAACAAACATCATACTGTACAGTATAAAGTATTTTTTTAGTTTTCATTTATATATATTTTGCTCTCCGTGTATTAATTTTCTTTATTTCTCTTTGTCTGAACTCTTCCTCCCTTCTCTTTCCATATATCTGCAGAGGCTTGTCCTTCATGTCTTTTCCTCTGTCCCTTTAAATATTTTTGTCTATTTCTACCACTTGTATCCTTCCATAAAACCAGAATAACCACAACAAAGAGTGTATTATTATCTGAGTCTCACTTAACTGGCTTAGTTTTAATCATAAACATTTTGATTATTCTTAGTTTAACAACATAACCTTAACTCAAAGTGAATTCACTTGCTTTTTCCAAAGCTTTCAACAACCTGCGACGGCCTTCTTGCATGTTGATGATTTCAAGTTAGTGAGGGTCTTGAGATGCAGTTGAAAGCTACAGAAACATGTGTTAAGTGGGCCTTGAGTTAAGATTTCTGTGTGAAATTATTTACTGTAGCTTTGCTTCTTTAGTTAAAGAGTAACAGGGAGCTACTGAGGATTGTTATTCCATCAGTCACAGTGTATAGTTCAGTGAGTTTAACATCTTTTCATTGGGCCTCATTATTGATTAATGGTCATGGGCTGTGTGGGAGGAAAATTTTCGACAAGGACTGATGGGGTGCAGCAACATTTGGGTCTTAAGTGAGGATTTGTCTTAGTTTTTATTTCAAGTCAGGAACAACTCCACCATTGTGTGTGAGTAGGAGTGAGAGCGATTTGTGCAAAAGGTCAAAGGCCTCCTCTGAAGGACGAACCAGCGAGGGTCTTTCCTGCTCGTAAAACACATGCAGGCATCGTTCCTAAACCTGCATCAGTGTTTTTCCCCTGAGACTGAAGGGACAGAAAACCAGCACCAGGGCTTCCTACACCATAAGAAAGCAGCAGATTTACAAAATGGCCTCTGTGTCATTTTACCCTAAATTAAAACATCTGACCAAGCCCACTGGATCACATACAAAGCATTACTATGTGACCAGCTCAAACTCAGGAAATTGGCAGCAATCATCCAGAAAGTCTTCAAAAATGAAGTATTGAGCTGGGCGAGATGTTTTGAGTGGCATTTTCATTTCAGAGAGATGAAAAATCACTGTCCACGAGCATAGAAGACACGTAAGGTCAGGAGTAAACCGGGCGGGTCTTCTTTGACATTGACAGGGCCGTGCACTGTGAATTCATTCCCCAGGGTCAGACTGTCAGCACTGGGTTCTATTGTGAGCATCTGAGGGAAAACATTCAGTGCAAACTACCTGACCCGTGGAGCAATGAAACTTCGGTTCTCCGACAGCGCATCATGCCCGCTCACAGCGCACTGAAAACAGTTTCTCACCCACAACTACACAATTAGTGCTCACCCTCCATGCTACCCGCCAAATTTTTTTGCTCCCTGTGACTTGTTGTTGTAGCTGCACGTACCAGCGTTCACAAAAACGTATGTAACTCAAACGCTGATGATGATGAAGCGACGTAACTTGTAATTCTTACTCACAGAGGATATATCTTCCCCCTGCTCCGAGCACATCACAGTGCTGCGCTCCGTTTGTGGGCAACAGGAGCGGTCTCTGAAGTTTTTGATCGCACCTCGTATTATTAATCTGATGGTTTTCCTAATTGACAAGATAATTTAAGGATCCCTTTATTGTAAAACTGACAAAAATGGCATTGATTAAAGATGGGGCTATGTTAGTTCTTCATGCCTGATAAACTGACAGTCGTACAGAACTTCATCCTGACAGGTAGCAACAATCTTTTGGATAAATGATGTGGTCGTGAATCTGTGGATTGCAGATACAAGGTACACACACGCAGCAGGCAGCGGTGTGAAACTGAGCTCTAATAACTGTCATCAATACTGATTTTCAGTGTTCATTATCCTGGACAGTACCATCATTACACCCATGCAGATTCAACCCACAGCACTGACATAAAAATGATATTACTATGAATCCACTGTACACGTAGGAGATGTTTTCCTGTTCAGTTATGTACTGGAAAAAGTCCTGAGCAGACCTCAAAGCTCCATCATTATATCTTCTGAGAGACACACTCGCGTTTGAAATGGAAATTACAGAGTAGAACCCGAGTATGGAGCAAGTGTGTTGTTGTATGCCTCTACATTTCCCATTTCCTCTCTGTGTGTGTGTGCGTGCGTGCATGTGTGTGGATAGAGTATAATTTATAAAATGATTATTTCAGGGCTGTGTTTTTCTCCGTTTCCTGGTTATTAAGGAAAATTTGATATTTTGTCTTGAGCCAGTCATGTTTTTAAACTGAACATTATGTTGATTGGAGAAAATAAAATGAAATTATGGTTTACACTCGATCACGACAAGTTTGTAAGACATATTAACCGACAATGTTGGAAGTCAAAGGTTTTTATTATTGCTCAGTAAAAGCTGGCCATTACAGACAGCAGAGAAGCAGTGAATCATATTTTTGCACTTTGTCCAGACAGAATCTTTGCTGGAAGTCAGGTTGCACTCAGTTTTAAACACAAAAGGTGCCGAGAACAATCATACGCCTACTACAAAAGAGCTTAAGAGAGAAGTTCAAACCCTGTGTCTATCTCACCTCCACAGCTGGTCAGTCAGGGCGTTGAAATGTCTGATTGCTGGTTTTGGTTACAGAAATGGTCGGTCACTCAATCCTCAAATCTGACACTGAGAAGGTGTTGGGAGAGGGAGTTTCTGAATCTATTTCTGTTGAAGAATACTGAACTCTTAAAGCCCAGTTTCAACATGAACTCTATAAATCCGATTTATATTTTATATAAATCTCTGCGGTGGGGAGGGGGAGTGGGGGGGGCTCAGGTGTAGATTATTACTTTAACAGTGTTGAAAGTTTTACGTCAGTAACGACACTCAACGGTGACATCACAGTGTACTGACACACCCAGCAATACATTCATACATCACCATAGCAAGCTGAGAATTTAAAAAAAAACTTTAATTAACCCAGAAAGAGATTTTCAATCAGTGTTAAATTGATATTTAATGAAAACAAAATATGCTGTCATCAGGCAACTGGTGCTCTGTGCAGCGGTAGGGGCGGAGTTAGGTCACGCCCCCGCAGTTACACACATTCACGGTCACCTAATTCTACACAGCAATAACAAGCCAGGGAATCATACTGTCACTGCAATAGTATATAAAATATTCATGGAAGAAACATTTTACTGCACATTTAAGTTGCAGTTAGGACAACCCCCATTATATAACCTTAGATTATATAATTATATAATGTTATATACATTATATAAGCACTGAATAATTTTATTTGCCTATACCCAATGTGTACTTAAAGTAAACAAAAATGTAATGTAGAGCAGACTTAAGAAGTGCAGATGAAAGGACAATTGGTGGTAAAGACAGAAACAAAAAATAGACCTCAGTAAACAGGTGAGATTAACACACAAACAAGAAGAGATGTGAGTAGTTAGAATATGATTGTAGGAGGGAATTGAGTGTTTCACACCTTTCTAGATTCATGGGCTGAACTATAGGTGGTCTGGCAGGAGGAATACTGAAGAGTGTGAATACTGAGCGCTGCACACTTTATGATAGAAGCAGCCTTACAGTAAACACACACTCAGTCCAACCGGGTGACACAGCAAGAGCTCGTCATGTCGCGTGTGCAGTCCTCCATCTTTGTCTCATCACCATCATCACGTATCGCAATGCTCCCAAGCTGCTGGCATGCTTTCCTCTCTCTCTCTCTCTCTCTCTCTCTCTCTCTCTCTCTCTCTCTCTCTCTCTCTCTCTCTCTCACACACACACACACACACACACACACACACACACACACACACACACACACACACACACACACACACACACACACACACACACAGTGCCAGCTGGTCCCCCCCCCCTCCCCCATTTACCGAGCACTACATGGAGGGATGGGAGTGTGCGCACACATCGACCCAGCTACAGACTCATCCCTGCTGTTACATAAGAGCCATGTAAAGGCTTACAAATCAGATTATAATAGCCATAGGCCACACATTCAAGAGAGGATAGAGGTTAGTGAAGCAACATGGCCAACCAGTGGACCGATGCTGGCATGAGTTTGAACAGAGGAACAGCTGGCACCCCGTCCCATCTGGGTGTTTTGTCCAATCAATCTGTGCTCGTTGCCTATCTGCAGGTTTTGATAAGATAGGACTAAACTGAGCTGCTAATTTAAATTCACTTTTCTATTCTGTTAGGTCGTGTGAGACGGGTTTTTTTTTTTTTTTTTTTTTTCAAACATCACAACCAGCAGCACTGCTGAACATTCTCCCTGCTAATGTCGCCCCAGGCTTCGAGGATCTGCGGGATTACTATCGTCCTCAAACAGCTGTAGGTAGATCAAGAATCACCAAACCTCCATGTTGGCTCTGAACTCCACCGTTTAAAAATAAGAAAGGGATTTTGCTTGATTCCCTGGGAGCACAGGTCTATCAGGACAGCCAGGACAATTATAGGTGTGCTTATAAGGTGCTGATAAGTACTCACTGTTTGCACTTCCTGGTGTTATATCCTTAGGAATCCTGCTCAGCTGAAGTCAAGGTTTAACCATGGCAGTATGTTTGTCAGTTAAGGTGAATGCAGTCAGACATATTGTTGAGTCACAGTCCTCGGGAAATGTGACAATAACAACAGAGAGGCAGAGAGACAATCTGTAAAACGAAGAAAAAAAAAAAAGGTCACGAGACAAAACTCTTCTGGGCATGGTTATGCAATTGTTTTAACTTTTCAAGACTTGGTAGTTCATTGTCCAATTCCTCTCTGTATGTCTTTGTCCTCCTTTATAGTCCTTTTATTGGTGAAAATTCAGCATTATAAAGACCACCAAAAAAAAAAAAATGTGAAAACACACCAGTACATCTTAAATGAGAGGGACAAATGTGACGAGAGTGTGTGTTGCACTGTGACATGTCCACACAGAGGAGAGAAAAGGTCAGCTAGGGAACAGGTATGTGGAGCAGGAAGGGAGGGATGTTTTAAATGCTGTCAAGAAGAGTCAGATCCTCCTGTTGTTGTCCAGCAGCAGCGGCTGTCCTCCTAATAGCCTCACTAATCACTCTTGTCATTTTTAATCTCCCTTTTCCACCCAGGGCGTATTTAAAGCAGGGGCCTCCGTGTGCCCGGCTGGGATTAGACTAGTGAGCAGGAAAGGAGGAGGGGAGGGGAGGGGAGTAGCAGCAGCAGTGGCAGCAGCAGTACACTCCTTGTGCACCTCACATTGGGCGCCATGTGACTCATGCTCATGCTAACAGTGCAGTTTTTAATGCATAATATACTGTCTAGGCTAGGAGGAAGATGAGGATAGATGAAAAGACGTTAAAAGATTTTTTTTTTAAACACATGGATTACATAATTACAGCAGCAGGTGATTCACCTCTGCATACATCATAGATATAGAAATATTATTAACAGTGTAAATTAAATTCCTGTAGTCTTTATTCTGTTTTGTAAAATACCTTTTATTATATTGTAGGTGCTTTTAGTGGCACGGCTCTTGAGATGTGATTGAGAGTCGGTCTGTTAGTCCAGACTGAAATAACTCAACATATATGAAATGAACTGCTGTGAGAATGTGTGCAGACATTCAGGCACCACTCAGGTTGAACCGAGTGGCAATCAACCATGATGTCACCCTTTGGTTCGTGAACTGTCGTTCTGAAAACTCAAGTGTTTTTTTTTTGTCTGCCGCCATCTTGCTATTTTGGAGCCAGAATGACCATATTTGGACAAGCCGGGGAGGATCGAGCTGGTCATCTGAATCGATCTCAGAGGACATTAAGCCACGCCCACCTATAGATGGAACCTGACTGCACCACAGACCTGTCAATCAAACTGACATGCCACCAAATATACAGCTATTTTAGGCCTAGTAACTAATAATGGGATTATTTTCAGGTTGACCGCCAGACACGAATAAGAAGGTTAGTTTGGTGCTCATGTTAGCATACTGACATGCTAACCTAACATGGGAATCATGGCAAATACTACACCTGTTTAATATCAGCATTAACAGTGTGACTGTGAGCATAAAACTCAAAGCAATTATCTGCTACATTTCCAAGTCTAACAAAATGAGTGAGTACAAGTTCAGCAGCCTTAACCAGCTTGTGCATACATGACTTCAATCAGTGCGTTGTCATTTAAAACAAGTTCTTGTGTTTGTAGATGCACCGAGATCATTTTTTTGAAATTCAATGAACAAACCACATCCTTCAGTGGGTTTTTACAAAATACACAGAGGTGATATTCTTTCATGCAGACAACACAAATATAGTCTCTTTTTTTTCCCTCACTCTATACGTAGCATACTAGAGGGAATGTAGCAGATAAAACAAAAGCAGAACATAAAAGAAAAAGTGTTTAAAGTAATATTTAAAGGTCCACCAAAGTATTAAGCCTTACTTGTCGTTTTCAAAACACAGAAACCGGTGCAGAAATATGAGATAATGAGGCCACATCATAACCTCAGACCTGTGTGTGCAGGTGCAGATATGATGTTGTGGTATTGATCACAGCGTGTTCTGCAGTGAGCAGCGTTATCTAACCTCAGACTCCGGTTTAAAAGCGACAACAGATGCTTTGTGTGTCAGAGTGTCTCAGGTAGGTTTTCTTGTCAGCCTTTTAATAGTATCAGCTAAGCGTGTCTTACACAGGTGTAAAACCTGCTGTTAAATTGCCAAGAGTGTTTTTGTCTATCTGTGTGGGCAGCTCTCTGCATTGAAAAGGAAATAGTGATGGGCTTTCCCCTCATTGAATATAATAGAGTTGGAACAAATAACGGGCAATGGGACAGTGGGAGAAATAACAACATTTGTCAGTCCATCCATCCATCATCTTCCGCTTATCTGGGGTCGGGTCGTGGTGGTAGTAGGCCAAGCAAGCTGACCCAATTTATCAGTGTTGGATGAAACCTCTAAACTCTGAAGGAAGTTGTTCTTCAGATTATTGTAACATTTTTTTAGTAAAACTATATATAATTTTTTTTTTATTATTATTATTATTATTATTTTTAAGTAATAGGTAGACATTTGCGTAAATATACTTATTTGGTTTCTTGGTGAGTTAAGAAGATTGATAGAGTGGTAATAATCCTCTCTGTAAGAAAGTAAAGAAGTATATTTCCCAAAATGTTGCCAAGTCTTTTCTCAAATTGAAGAAGCTTTAAACAAATCTTTAACTAATAGATGATAAATGTTGTAATTGTCCATTTGTCCAACAAATCCCTTCCTTTCTGACGCCATTCCTCTGGTAACAGCAATTATAACCCTTTTTTAAATTTTAAATGAATACTGTAAATTAAAAAATTACTTTGATTTAATTTATAGCATTAACCAACAAGACCTGTCACAATGTATGCATGTTTTTTTGTTGTTGTTGTTGTTGTTTTTTTTACTAATCAGCCATCGTTTAGTACATTGCTCAGTTCAGTCTTTGTTATCCTTCATTTGATACTGGTCTTCCAGAACAGCAAAAACAGACATTTGACATGTCGGTAAAACAAACCAAAAAAATGTAACACTGTAGCTGTTAAAACAATACATGTTAACAATAACTGAAAATACTGTAAAACAGGTAAACACCAATAAATACGAAGAATAGATAGATGATTTTTTTCATTTAGAACAGTATGAACTTCATCGTAGTAAAATCCCCGACTTGAGTTGAATCTTTCTCAACAGTAAACACACAGTAAATTGGCCTGTTATATTATGCTGCGTTTCCAGTTTATTACACCTTGTCGATGTCACCTGAGGCTCCAAGAGCTCTGAACTCTTAAAAGAGTGAGCTGTCAGGACACACTTTACTGAGTGATGACGCAAGAGATTTGGCGGACAGGGAGGAAGGATACCCTCTAGCCTTTGGCAAGATCTCTGGGCTATTTTCATTTAGCATATTTAATCTGGTCTGATTTGGTTTACATGGGTGGCAGTCGGAGAAAAAAACTAATTGAGTGAGGATCAAACAACTTGTGTGAACCAGACCTGAAGGTTTTCTGGATGTCAGTATTTTTATTTTAGCAGTTAGTCTTGTTTTGTGTGTTTAATGTTTGTGATGGTTGGTCGATCCACCGATTCAGTCTAGACTAAAATACTTCAACAATTATGGGATATAATTGTCCTAAAGTGTTGTACGAACATTGAAGGTCCCCAGAGGATGAATCCCTGACTTTTGCTCTAGCACGACCTTGACGGGGACATCCCAACAACTGTCATGCTGAAAGTTCCCCTTTCATCACTTTTTGCATCAAAATAAGGTCAAAATTTAATCTTTCAATACTTTGGTTTATGACCAACCTTCAAAGCCGATACAGCTGATCATTCACAGATGGTGAAAATGCAAGAATAATGCCCGCTAAACATTAGCCCTTTTAGCATTGTCATTGTGATCTTGTTAGCATGTTGACACTAACAAACTACAGTCTCGCAGCAGAACAAATTACACCAACGGATGTAATACACCCGCCAGTCCACTAGAGGACACCATGTCACTGTGACGGTTGGCCTCGCCATGGCGTTAAAAGTAAACAAGTGTGAAGAAGGCCATTTCACAAAGAACAAAAGGATGAATAAAACACCAGACTCTCACCCAGGATACCAGGGTTCCAGTCCACAAGAAAGTGCTGCGCATTTCTTTAAAGAAATGTTTTCCTAAATCTTCCCAAGAAGTTGTTGTCCCTAACCCTAATCACACCAGGGCATGGCAAAACCATGACGCAAAACCATCTAGTGGACTGGCGAGTATAGTACACGTTTTGGCGTGATGCCAGGTTGCTTGCAGAGCTGCTAGAATGATTGTAGCCTCATTTCTTGATACACTTGTTTGGTTCATCTTGTTGTTTTGTATTACACTTGACTGAATTTGAGATCTTCTATTGATTGATTGATTGATTGATTGATTGATTGATTGATTGAAGTCAATATTGTGTAACTCCCTCTTTATTCAGTAACATGTTTTCCTGAATTCATATTTTACTTTTATGTTTGATCGCTGTGTAAAATGAAGTTTATTTCTACCGTCACCTACAGAGGGAGTAAAGTGTCTCCGTACTCACCTTAAAATCTCAGTTGAACGTGTATATGCCGGGCAAGGTTTTGTGACATCACAACTAGTTTGGAAGCCAATCATGGTCCAATATAAACGTTACACTAGCATGATGTGAAAATTTAAATTCGTGAAGCTAAGAACTGACTTTACAGTTCCCATCTTGTGTCCCATAGTTAAAGAATGAACATTGTTTGCATATTTATAGATTCTTTTCAATTATTAGATAGAAAAATACATTTAAGCTTTTAACAATGGAATCAATTTTTTTTTTGGACGAAAACATATCAGCTTCAAATAATCATTCAAAGCTTTTTACGTCTGAAATAATGTGCCCCATGCCGTGAAACTGGATCTCTGCATTGGCTCTCCGTTTGGAGGAATCACGAAGCAGCTTCGTGAGCACCGCACTCGCATGCATCAGCACCGCTCACGACAGTCTTCATCACGATGAGTGTGTGACGCTGCAAGCTGTGACGTCACAGGTTACATATCATCTACGTCACTACTGTCGTTTCCCAGCAGCCAACTGCGCATTTCACTGATCTGTTTAAGTTTCGCTTCACACTGCCGCCACTGCTGCTCAGTTCACCTTGTCGTGTCTTTCCCCTTCAGGGACACTGAGAAAGAGGAGTGGGAGGCCTGAGAGGGAGTGATGGGTAGAGAGAGAAAAGGGTGATGTTGGTTGTTGAATGAGAGACAGATTAGAGATCAGTTGTGTGAAAGCACAGTGACATTGCTGATTCCCCAAAGGAGGATTTAGATCGCTGGTTTCCTGGCTATTCGATGAGATCGTTTGCTTATGTCACATTTGCATTGGGTCTAGTAAGTATAGCAGGATCAATCACCACTCCCGTGGTTATCGGCTGGGACATGCCATATATAGTCGTTTAATGTGAGGGCATCAGGACGCATCTCCTTCCATACTAATTTGCTGTCTCCTCAGCTTGTACAATAGCAACTCACGCTGCAACTGTCTGGGGTTTGAATGTGCATTGACAGCAGCCGTGGGCGGCAGCATGCACAGCAGTACTGTTGCACTTACTCAAAGCAGCTACCAACTGCTCATTTTTATTTGTTCAGTTACTCTTCCCCTGGAAGGCTGCATGCAGGTCCCCACAGACGCAGCCCGACTGAGTTGTTATTCCTCCATTTAGCTAAAGAAATAACTTACCTCTACTGACTGTGAATCCCCAGCCTCCCTCAATCTCTAAGCCAAATAAATAACTGTGTATGAGCCTATGTGTGTCCCATAACCAAATGAGATGAAGCTGGAATAAGAGCTCTGAATACTGTGAGAGGTGATTTTAGTTTGCAACCACCCAAGTCAACATCCAGTGCTCCTGCATCAGGGATCAGATGAGTAAACCACTGCTTTAATTCCTTTCTGATTTAATCGCTGTATTAAATACCATTTGAATGAATTAAAAAAAACCTCTTTGAACATTTACAAAACAAAAAAAAAGTCATCCTGAATAAATGAAATGAATATTAAAAAAATTAAGTAATCTATACACTCAGGGGAACAAGTGTTTTCTTCAATGTAAGCCGTTCACTGTGGTTCTCTGATAGTTACATAAGTTTACATAAGGTATTAAGCATAGAATAGAGGTTTGTAAAATCAGAATAGTGACTGCAGGATGAGGTTAAGCTTTGGTGTAACCTTTTTTGTGAATTGAAGTCTAAATATGTGATTGACCGATTTGCAGTACTATGGGGCACATTATATTTACTGTCTGCTGCTGCTGCAGCTGCTGCTTTGCATCAAGTCAAAGTTGCCATAAAGGAACATAGAAAGCAGTGTCACACAAATTCTGGAAACTGACACACAATTTGCAATGTTTTGTGACAATATCAGTCGTGCGACATTCAAAACAACTCCATAGACTGTATGATAAAAGTGGACATAAGGTCTGGGTCTGAAAAGTGAGGCCAGTGCAGAAGTGCCATTAAGTGCAATACCACCAAGGGCCACTAGAGGTTGGCTCCAAAAAGGATCTGGCTCCTTAGACTCCGATTAAACTTATCATGAAATACAAAGTCAATACATTTTTATGGTGTCATCTGATAAAGTCAGTCTTTCTTAATAGTTTTCTGGAGGTTCATCTGAAAATATTTCCATTGTTTATTAGATATTAGGCCTCTAAAAGCGTCATGTTTGGGGCGTGTCTGTTTGATTGACACGCCTGTGGTGCAGTCAGGTTTCTGCTATCGGTGAGGGGGACTTAGTGTCCTCGGGCTCCCAACCAGTTAGAGTCAGATCCGCCACTCGCTCCTCAACAGTTTGTCCAAATATGGTCACTCCTGGCTCTAAAATAGCAAAATGGCTACGGCCCAAAAACAAAACTCGAGGCTTCAGTACGGCAGTTCACAAACCAACGGGTGATGTCACAGTTGGTCTCCCAAATCTCAATTGACTTCATACAGTTATTGAATATTGAGTGGTTCTTCTGTGAATGGCCTTTAAATGTAAGATGGAAATCTAAACAAAACACGTGTTCTGTTGACTAAAATTCCAGTCATTTTAAAGCTTTTCTTTCACATGTTCAACCCAGTGTGGTCTTTAACGTTAATCCTCATCATGGTTCAGAATTTCAGACCAATTCTCTCTGTAGAGAAAGAATGATTATGCTGCAGAAGCACCAGAACAGTGACTGTATCATTCTGCACAGCCGTTACACTCTAACATCATGAGCCTACATACACACTGACAAGATTAAAATTCAAAACAAAAATAGTCACTCAAATTCTCTCTTTGATGTTATTCTTCTCTTTGTCAGCTCAGATGACTCATTAACGTCAGTGTGTGGAGGGGGCCTCTTTTTTGAAATACTAGTTTCTGTATAAAACATGGCCTTTTTTTGTCTGTTTTGTCCATTAACGTCATTTGTACATCTAAACCCGGCAACAATCGCATGCAGCTGCATTCATATGATACCCCAGGTGTAATACAGTTCACTATAGAATTAGATGGCCTGTTCGAACACCAGAAGTGTCTCTACAGCTGCGGCTCATCGGCACATATAGTACGTGGACCCTGTGACACGTATACATTCTGCTGTACATTATACCTCCATCTTACCGGCTCAGTTCCCCTCTCGCCTTGTGCTGCCATCATTAAGCTTGTATCCCCTCTTGATCATCAGGTCTGACACAGTAAAGGATGTGATGCAGAGAGAAAAGGAAATATCAAGAAGTTACATAGGCACCTGATAAGCCAGGCATGGGCAGGTACCTGTCTCCATGGCAACGAGCTGTAGGAGGATTTGAAGACATTGTGAATGATGCCCAGGTGAAACTGATGACAGGAAATGTTGCTTGCTGCGAGCTTGTACAATATGTGCATGTATGTGTCTGTGTGTGTTTTGCATCGCTGTCAGGATATTGAGCTGTTTCACGAGTGGGATCTGAAGAGACTTTGCTGAGATGACTCAGACCACCAATCCTCAGAAAGTCTTCCACTGCAAAACTCTTGTCACAGGCTTAGTCTTATAAACCTCCCTGCTCTTCCTGTCATAGATCACCCCTCTTTGGTTTTACTACTAGAAATGTATCTCTCACTTCTACTCATTTTAAGTATTTCCTGCTGGAAGGATTTCACAATGATTTATAAAAAAAAACGGAGAAGATAATTCCATCAATGTAAGATTCATCCTTTGTGTCCAAGAAGTGCATCCACAGTGCAACTTTTTTACTCGAGGAAAGATTTTGTGCGCTGACCTTAGCGTTCATGCTTTTGTTAGTCACACGTTGTGACGTTCCCTGAAAGCCTTTTTCTCCCTCCCTCAGTCCTTCCTCTGAGGGCAGTGTTTGGCCTCGTTGTGTCAGATTGCTGCCCCCTCAAGGTGTCTGGTTATATCACACACTGGAGCTGGATGGCAACAGAGCTGCTAACCTTATCAGCGAACAGAGAGGGGACGGCAGTTATTTGGGCATTTATGTCCGTGCACGTGGACCTGTGCCATGTCAAACCCTCGCAGCTTGTTGGACGACCATACTTATTTTATCTCTTTGCTGCTGCATCCGTGTCAAACATGATGCATGATGGAAGATCTTGGCATTGTTGAACAGTGAGCTTGACACGGAAATTTAAAGAGCAGAAGCTAACACACTGCCTTTCTTTAAATCTTTTTACATTTGTATAGTGACTCACAGTGGGTTCCGATGTGAAGCTGACAGACTCAAATAATTAACATGATAAAAAAAAAAAACATATCTGCTACACAAAATGGTTTTTTTCTCACTTTAAGCTCATTTGTTTCTTTTTTTGTTTTGCAAAGCACTTTTTTTTTAAACTTTTTTTGTCCTCTTAAATTGAAATGAAACAGTCTGAGAAGAAAGCAGTGTTTTTTTAAAGACACAAAGTGACAGACTGATGGTCAGAAGGAGACGTTGCTTCATTCTAAACGGTCTAAAGCTAAAAAGATTGACTTATATTACCAAAGTTTTGTAACCATTATTAACACATTATTTGCAGGTTTATTCCATTGAAGATCACAAAGATGAAAATTGCTAACACACACACACACACACACACACACACACACACACACACACACACACACACACACACACACACACACACACACACACACACACACACACTCTGTGGTTTTGTTACACTGACAGGTTCACTTTACAGGATAAATGTTTGTGAAATTTGAGTTTAAAAATGAACCTTATCAAAACAAGAACCGGAGCACCACCCTGTTAAAGAGAACAGTGAAGAACAGTATCTGTATAATTCATTTTCGTGAACAATTTCATAGTATTATGATATAAATGTCTCCATTTTACCCTAAAACACAATTTGAAAAAGGAGCCATATTTACAGGAGAAATCTTTTCTATGTTGTGTCTGTAGAGTTTTAATGTGCAACACTTGAAATGAGTAGGTTTTTTTGAGTAAGCTGTTCCTCTGGCAGATCATTGATTTGTTGCAAAGGTCTTTCACAATGAATGTTTCATTTCAGTATTGAGATTTTCTGAAATGACTTTGACCTCTAACATTTGCAGCATTTCGTATTTTCATTATTTTTCGAGCTGATGAAATGTTTCTCTGTTTGTTTTGCAGAAAGTGAGTGAGAAGGTTGGAGGAGCAGAGGGAACAAAGCTTGATGAGGACTTCACTGAAATGGAAAAGGCACGTTTTATTACCTTGATAATTGACAACTAATTCAAAATATTACTATATGACTTGATTATGAAAATGTTGCTTTGCTAATCAATTCCTCCCAATCTGAATATCTTTTTGAAAAAATTGTTAAGTGATTTGTTCTCAAGATATTCTTCCTCCTCTTTACGTTTTCTTGTAAAACAGTATTTATTTCAATGTATTTTTGGTGTATGTCTGTGCGCTGCAAACATCCATACCCGGGATAACTTTCTATGTTTTCAGTACGTGAGCATAGATAAATACATGTGTTTTTGTGTGTGATTACTTTTGTATGTAAGTGTGATCATATGGGTTTAGCAGTTCCAGTGAGGCTGAGAGCAGCCAAGCTGTTCTGAAACAAGAACACAAAGTGATTCTGGCCACAGTCTCATTCTCACTCTCATCACCGTTCTGCTGAGAAAAAGCAACACTTTTTTATCGCTTTTTTTTTTTCTCTGCTAGATGGAAGTTTTAAAGAGCCATAACCTGTGATTATTCATTGTCTATTTTTGTTCGTGTGGATTGTTTCTTACTGGGTATTCCTGTGCCTTCTGTGTCTGTTCTCTTCCACATGTTTAACATTTACAGAAGGTGGACACCACCGCTCGAGCAGTTCTGGACATCATGACCAAGACTACTGAGTATCTGCAGCCAAACCCAGGTAACATAAACCATCTCTGACTCACTATACAGTATGTCTCGTATATACATATTCACTCAGAGTTCAAAGTTTGGGAACCCCACTAAGTCAGTAATTCCCTGTCTGGCAGATTTCACAGCTAACAATCTTGATTTAGGAATTTTCAGTCGTTCATCACTTTCAGCTCTGAGGCCATCTTGCATGTGCATTATCTTTAAGATCAACCCACAGATTTTCACTGATGTGAAGTCAGGGGACGGTGAGGGCCACTCCAAAAGCTTCAGGGTTTCTTGAAGCATTTCATTGTGAAGTTTGAGGTCTGCTTTTGATCATTGTCCTGTTGGCAAGGTCTCACGAATGCTGCTGCTTTTTCTCCAAACATACCTTTGGTGATTGTGGCCAAAGAGCTTAGTTTTGAACAGTGATTGAATCTTTTGATGAAGCTGGAGGTAAGGTTTCCTTCTGAGGACTCTTTCATGTAGATGCTGTTTGTGCATCAGTGCTGCATTAACACTCCTGTGTCATCTAAATCTTCCTGCTGCTCCCTGCAGTCATACCGCATTTCAGGCTTTGCCTTTCTGCCCAGCAGTTGTGCATTACCTGAATGTTTTCTTGCTCCTCCAGTTCTTGTCAAGACTTCTGCAGTTCCCTTTAAATGCCTTTTAATGGCATATCAGACCACGTAAATTGTCAGCTGGGAGCACTTTGATATTTATTCATTACATTACATTTCATTTAGCTGACGCTTTTATCCAAAGCGACTTACAATAAGTGCATTTCAACCATGAGGGTACAAAACCCAGAACAACAGGAATCAATATTCACAGGCCTCCTCTGCTTTGTAGGCATCAGTTAGCTTCATTGTCACGTCCTCTGTCTGTAGTTTGGTGCAGCACATGGTTGTTACATTTCAAGAGTCGGAGAATTTATTAAAATCTGAACTATCATCCTGACCTAATGAGTCACTTATACCGTGGGACTCTTATTTATAAACGAATGTCTGTTACCAGATTTACTGGGAAATACAGAGAGATTTATCTGGTGGTGATAGATTTATCAGCACTGTGTGAACACATTTGTCTTGAATGTTTCTGGCGAGACAGTCCCACACCGTCAGATGAAGCATGCCATCAAAGACTTCTGCTGCCCTAGCTGGCTAACTTCGAGCTTAGCCCTAAGCTAACTTAAACGGGGACTCAATATTTCAGTTGTGTGACTCTTCAACTCTGTCCGAATGTTGTCAGACTAAATGGATCAAATTCTGAAAGTAAAACAAGTTGTTTCGTTAGAAATATAACACTGAAAACCAACAATCCACCATCCAACAGTCACTGCTGCGAAGATCAGTTTGATTATTTTGTGATTTAACATATATTTTCCATATTTTGAGCACATGATATCAGAAGATATTCCAATAATAAACATATTGTGTTATTATCTCTTTAAGTTTATTGTAATTTACATACTTTTCTTGTCCTATAAATTGAGGCTTGTTTTGCCATTTTCTTTTTTATTCTGGTGATGCATGCTGACTTTTGTGTTCCCTCTGTGTGATGTTAATCTCACACTCATGACATCTCATCTTGGATGCTTATTGGTCTTTTAAAGGTTTGATTCAATGCAGAATTTTGCCTGATAAGTTATATAATTAGTGGTCATCTCTTTTGTATGTCTGCAAAGAAACAATGAAAATCACTATAAACATCAAAAATAAATATTCCCTAAATTAATTGTAAACATCAAATTACATCAACTGCATGTTGATTAGATTTTACTCTGGTGCCTTCAGTGTTCTTTAACTAGAACATTTAAAACATAGTCAAACATTTAGCCTGGAGCTGTTTAATTATTGCTCTGTCTTCACAGCCACCAGAGCTAAGATGAGCATGATGAACTCTATGTCACGCATGCGGGGCCAGGAGAAGGGACCGGGCTACACACAGACCGAGGCCATCCTGGGAGAGTCCATGACGAGGTTTGGCAGAGAGCTCGGAGAGGAGTCTAACTTTGGTGAGCAGCAGCACATTAAAGCTTCTCACAGAAAGTCTGACAAACACTTTTTTACAGGCTTCACAAGAACAAATTGGCATAATTTTATTCCCCCAAGGAACCAGTAACAGTTTCATCAAAAATGTATGAGCCTGTTTTTCAGATAAGATCCGTGCAATTTGCCTCGTTGTTTAAATCACAAGTGAAGGTGTTAAAATGTTAATAAAGAGACGTACCTGTCTTCAAAATCTGATGTGGATTGTAAATTGATGTCGAAGACACTTATCAAATATCAGAAATGTATTAAAAAAAAATCCACACCATACACTGGCAAGTGTGTTATCCATGTGTTTTGTAGTTTTCTTCATGTGTCTTTATGTTTATAAGGCACTGCTCTGATTGATGCTGGGGAGGCCATGCGTGAGCTTGGAGAGGTTAAGGACGCTCTGGACATGGAGGTGAAGCAGAACTTCATCGATCCAATGCAGAACCTTCATGAAAAAGATCTGAAGGAGATTCAGGTACGAATGCACAACTTTGATGCACAACCATGTGGAAAAAAAAACCTAATCATAGTCATCTTCTTTAGGGCGAGGGTTGATGTTTACTTTTTGGTTGTCTTTTGTAGCATCACTTGAAGAAAATGGAGGGTCGCCGTCTGGACTTTGATTATAAGAAGAAACGTCAGGGCAAAGTGACAGACGACGAGATCAAACAAGCACTTGAGAAATTCGACGACTCCAAGGAGATTGCTGAGCAGAGCATGTTCAACCTGTTGGAGAGTGATGTAAGAATTACAAGTCTCCCAATCTCACTTTTCTCTCCCTGCTTCGCAGCTCTATCTCGGTGTGGATTTTTACCTCCTTAATATTCTAGCTTTCTATTGTCGTCTCAAACCTTCCACTCTGTGTGTATCCAGAGACTGCATCTTTTTCCCAAAAGTTCCGGCAACCCCCGGCAATTAATTGACTCTTCAGAGGTCAAGCCTGAAAACCTCTGACCTGTAGATTATTTTTCCCTCTCCGTGCACCTTGACAAGAGGTGAAGTTGTGCCAGAAATTTCTATTTGCTTCCACAATGAATTGACTTTTGACATGGTGGTTCCAGTTAAATAAAACTTTAATTCATTGTGCAACATCACCCAAATGCAACAAAAACAAAACACAGTTAGATAACCGGTCGCCACATATTATACAGAGCGGGCTTGGAGAATGTGAATCACCTCTTGCGATGAACCTGTAATTTAAGTAGGACTCTTGGTATTTTCTTTTAAATGCAGCTTTCTTTTTGTTGGTGGTCTTGTTTTTTTTTTTGTTGTTGTCTCATCATTCGGTCTTTCCTCCTTTTCAAGGAAACTCGTTTGTTTTTTGCTCATTTTTGCTAGAAAAAAAACTGAGACAACTGCGAGAAAGAGGCATGGGCAGAAGTGGTAATTTTTCAAAATAAAATACCATGCAGGCTAATGTAAATCAAATTAAAATAAATAAATTTAAAAAAATTATTCTTTCTGTGCGACCCGGTACCAAATCCTCCACGGCCCAGTACTGGTCCACGGCCCGGTGGTTGGGGACCCCTGGGCTAAAGGACAGACAACCCACTCTTTTTTCTTTGTGTAACCAACGGACGAGTTCACAGTCGTCCTTACTTTCTTTTTTAGGCTTTTCTTTGCACAACACAGCAAGTATCATTCATTCATTCACAGCTCTGTTAGTTAGTGCCAACTTTCCAGTGACGTCATAAAGCTGGTCGTGAAGCTGTGATTGTTCAGGGGCCAACATGCATACTGTCGTGTCTTGGCAAATTCTCAACAAAAAATTCCTGACTCCACATTGGGCTAATCTGACACAATGACCCTCTTATGAGATACAAATATTGCATGACCCAAACCCGGCGCTACAGTTTGAATAAAAACAAGACACGCACATGAAAAAATGTATAAATTGTTGACTGATCAAGAACGCTTAGTAAAGCAGTCACATTGGGCTTTCAAAATATTGTTGTTGTTTTTTTTTTTACTGTTTTTTGAATTTCATAGACTAAATGATTGAGAAAAATAATTCAGAGATTAATGACAAAAACACCCCAAGTTTGAATACATTGCAAATCATCAGCTAAATATGTCGATGTGTAGTAGTTCCTGTGTTTCTTCTGTGCTTGTCAACAGATTGAACAGGTGAGCCAGCTGGCTTCATTGGTTCATGCTCAGGTGGAGTATCACAGCCGAGCTGCTGAGATCCTCACACAGCTCTCCAGCAAGATCGATGAACGGTCAGTCTTGACACTTAACTCTCCCACTGGGCCTTTATGTTTTAGTCGCTAGATGTACTTCCAATAACATACGGACTGTCACAGGATTCACTGAAACAGGATCTATTGACGAAACACAGCCAAAGGAATCGAATGTGTTCAATCTTAATCTTTGTTATTTGTGCTCTGAGGGAATCTTTGTCTTCTTTTTTGTAGAATAAGAGATACTGCTGTCAAACCAAGAAAAGAGTACCTTCCTAAACCGCGGACGTCCATGGACCTTTCCATTAGTGAGAACCACAATGGAGGCATCCACAGTGCTCGCTCCCCAGGTGAGACCCAGAATACAAACCTCACTGTTCAGAAACACGTCCAGAAACTATACCTCATACTTTATTGTATATGCACTGACGAATCTCACAAGTTTCAGTTAATGTGGAGACAGAAAATTTGAATTTTTTTTTTTTTTTTTTTTTGTATTTTATAGTATAGTATTTAAAGGATAGTTTCTGGGCTCGTTTCTATTATTTTATTTTATTTCTCATGTTTAACCTTTTCTGGTTTTAATTTTGACTGTAAATTCTCAAATAGAAACCAATACTGATGCTGGTGAGTATTTACTGACAAATAAAGGTCATACACAGCACATACTAAATCAGTACAACACACTGACTTTAATTTCCTAATATAAAGCAACTAAATTGCAATGCTTCCTGCAAATGCTTCATAATAAAAAGCCTTTTGGGGTAAAAAAAAATAAATAAATAAATAAAAAAATAAAGCCCCCTCCTACATCAAATTTATAACATGCATTCATCCACATTAAAAAAAAAAACAATTTCAAGTGTTTTTCAAACAGCAGAAGAGAAATGTAAAAGAGGAGAATAGAGCACCTTATTTCAAATAAAATAAATAAAATGTATTTGAGAATTTACAGTGCGTTTATTGTGTTTGTTAATTTAAACTTTCTTTCTCCAAGCTCTTTTCCCATCATTTATGAACAGTTCTTACCTGAACAGAATATCCATCAGTCCAGAACAAATAAATACAACTCTGTACTCTTGTCTTTCCCCCTATGATTTTTGTTTATTCTTTTAGGGGCGAGGTCTCCAGGTGAGCCAAGTCAAACTTGTGCTTCATTTCTGTCAATTTGTTTCTATGTCTGTGAGCTCATCATCTCATTTCTCCAAAACCATCTTCTCATTTACACTGAAAACTCAGAACTAATCCCCCACCCCACCACCACCACCACCCCCACCCCACCCCACACACCCCACACACACACCCCACACACACACCCCACACACACACCCCACCCCCCACCACCCTCTCTTCCCCTTTTGCAGCAAGGTCTCCAGGTGAGACAAAAGTGAATCCCGGAGAGATACAACAATATCTCTTCATCATCTTTCATGGTTGTTTTTTTTAATCCACTTCTTTTTCATTGTAAGAAAATTGTTTCTCTTAAATGATCCAAACAAAAAAACAGCAGAAAATCAAGTGTCACCTGCTCTCTTTCAAACAATGCCCAATCGACAATGACAAAAAGCTTATGAGTGGACGAGCATTTGCTATTTCTGCTTTGTTTTCTTGTCTGTTCTCTGATCTGTCTTATCCTCCTGTTCCTTGGTCTGTGTGCCTCTTCACCTCAAATTTGTTGTCTAACTTGCGTTACCTCTTGTTATGTTGTTTGCTGACCTCATCATTGCTAACACCTACTGTGTTTGTCCATCAGTTCATGATTTCCCCAACTAAAAATTTGATTGTTAAAATTCTTGTTTCATCATTGTTTTCTCCTTTCCCCTTTGCAGCAAGATCTCCAGGTGAGCAAGAGTGACCTGGAGCGAGATGCAAATTCTCTCTGTCACTCTTATTTTTTATATTCTTCTTTAAATGGACTGTTAAATAAGTGTATTTTTTGTCTGCATTTTTTGTTCGCAGTCCTGTTTCTGTCTAACCCCTGTTTTTTTTTTTCTCATTTACTTATCTTTCTTTTAATGTTAAAGGAGTAGCTTAACATTTTGGGAAATGTTCTTATTTACATAAGATGAGAGGGTTGATTAGTAAGTTCTGAAACTGCCCCCGTTGCGCGAGAACAATGTGCAGCACCATGACATGCGCGGGGCAGGAGGAAGCTATAAACCTAATTAGTAAGTGATAAAAATGTAATTGCTTGATCAAAATCAGCACCCGACTTTCACATGTTCTTGTAAGTGCTTGTTCATGTGCACTGTGGTTCAGGATTTCTCCGTGGGCATGCCCAGTGGGCGCAAATCAAATTTTGTGTTTAACTCTAGAAATTGGCAACGGAGACCCTTTAAATGCTTCAGGAAACCTATAACAACAAAGCAATCTGCCAGGAAAGGTGTTTTGAGTGACATTTGCGTTTGCTAAGGGGGAACATTACTGAAAAAGGCGCATCAGGTCAGGTGGGCAACAAGGTGGATTTTTTTTGGGCATTCACTGGGTGATGCACCATGAATTTATCCCGCAGGGTCAATCTGTCAACATAGAGTTCTGATGTGACGTTTTGATGCGTCTGAGGGAAAACATTTGATGCAAATGACCTGAACTGTGGTGCGATGGCATTTGGGTTATTCAACATGACAATGCGCCCACTCACAGCGCATTGAAAACGCACAAGTTTCTTGCCCACAATAAAACAATCATCGCTCCTCACCACCCCTACTCACTGGATATGGCTCCCTGCTACTTCTTTGAGTTCCCCAAAAATGTGTCCCAAATTTTGCACTCTCCATTCAAGTTTCAGATGTATAAAACATCCCAGACCCAAAAGCATGTGTAACTCAGGAGCTGATTTTGATCAAAGCGACAAAACTTGAAGTATTTACTCAAAGGTTACAGTTTCTCTGTGCTCCGTACACGTCACAGCTTTGCGCCTCATTAACCTGGCCAGGCTAGTGGATAGCTTTGGACAGGGCCAGGTTAGCGGTTTGCTTTAGCCCCGTTCAAGTCTGAAAGGCCTTTTATAAAATTCCAGGGAAACGTACACTGCTCTTTAACGCAGGTGGGCCAGTTAACCAGTTGTTCATTGGCCATAACAACCAGTTTTCATCATTGAGACATTTCTTTTGTAATACCAAAAAAACTAACTGTTTGCAGCCACTTTCCATAAGCATAAATCTCACATTTGTGTTGCCTATACAAATATCATACTTCCCACAGTATACTAACATTTATTACTCGTACATGTTTGTACTCTTACTGATGTAATACTTGAATTTAAAAGTTAAAATACATTTGTAGAAATGGAAAGACAAGATTGAAGAGAAAATGTGGATAATATAGGTGACATACCATTTTGGGAATGAAATGAAATTGTTGAAATACCACTGAGAATAAAGTGGAAATGTTGAGAATCAAGTGCGAACGTTGAAAATAAAAAGTCAAAACATTGAGAATAAAGTTGAAATACCATTTTGAGAAGGATGTTGTAATGTTGATGATTACATTTAAATGCAGAGAAAAAAGTTCATTTATTATTCATTTTATTTCGGGAATGAAGTCGAAATGTTGCAATACCACTTAAAGTGGAATTAAGTGCGAATGTGGGAAACAAAAAGTCAAAATAAATATATAAAGTGATACTGTTGAAAATAAAAGTTGAAATAGCATTTTGCCAATTAAGTGGAAATGTTGAGAATAGAGTGGAAACATCAAGAATGAAGTCAAAATGTCAAGAATAATAGTGAAATACCATTTTAAGAACAAAGTCGAAATGTTGAGAACACAAAATGGAAATCTTGTGAATAAAGTCGCAATTCAGTGAATAATCAAAAAATGAAGTTAAAATGACAAGGATAAAGGTGAAATACCACATCAACAATAAGGTAAAAATGTTGAGAATACAGTTGAGATGTTGAGAATAAAGTGGAAATTTTGAGAAAACAGTTAAAATACCATCTCAAGAATAAAGTAAAAATGTTGACAAAATGTTGAAATATAATTTTATGAAGTTGAAATCCAAGATTGAAATGTCAAGAATTAAGGGGAAACAACATTTCAAGAAGAAATTAAAATGTTAAGACTAAAGTTGAAATGTAAAAAATAAATGAAATATTTCCAAATTACAGTAGAAATTTGGGGAATAAAAGTGTTTTCGTGAAACTTTTTCGGCAAAGGAACGGAGCAGTAATAAGTAAAGGTTGGGACTTTAAGGTTGATCGCTCTCCTAATTTGATTTGATGGACCAGAGAAGTCGACTTTATTCTTGAAATTTTGACTTGATTATCAAAGCAGTATTTTCACTGTTTTCTTGAGATGTTGACATTTTTGTCAACATTTTGACTATATTTTCAAAATGCAAAGAAAACAAACCTTCTCTGATCAGAATTTTTGGTATGCCTGGAACTAATCCTGAAAGTTCGACTTTGTTCTCGAGAAGAAAAAAACAAAACTAATTTTGCTCTCATTGTTGTTTTTTTTGTTATTGAGGCCTAACGCTCCGTCACAACAATGAGCCAATTTCACATTAAAAAACGAACTTCCAACAAACAACCCAAAGGATATGAGAGCGGAGTTGATCCTCTCATCTAACTCTCAACCTGAAAGAGAATACACGAGAACATTACCCAAAATATTAAACTGCTCCTTTAAACACTTTGCTTAATTCTAATTTGCAATCACTGATAGGCATGTTTTGTGTCTCTTTTGCTTTGTCTCCTCCTCTTTTCCCCTCTTTCAGCCAGGTCTCCAGGTGAGCCTTTCACAAGCTTTTCTTGTGATCACTATGTATTGAATCTATGTGCAGCATCTTATCTCCTCTTATTGCATCTCCTAACTCTGCCTTTCTTTCCTTATCTCTCCAACTCTCTCTTCGTTATCTGCAGCCCCCATGGACCAGCCTTGCTGTCGTGCACTGTACGATTTTGACCCTGAGAATGAAGGTGAGCTGGGCTTCAAGGAGAGCGATATCATCACCCTTACCAATAAGATCGATGACAACTGGTACGAGGGAATGCTGCACGGCAACTCAGGCTTTTTTCCCATCAACTACGTGGATATCCTGGTGCCGTTGCCCCACTAGGACGTGACGACTGCAACAGATCCTGGCCCCCGGTTCCTCCCCCCAGTATTTTCAGTAACCTTTTCCCTAAACATTCCTACTAACCACCTCTGCTCCGCTTCAAAGGAGTTAAAGCAGCAACAACACTATAACCAACGAAGACGTGAGCAAGATTGATGAATTAAAGCAAGTATGCATCAAATGAGCGTAAAACCTTTCAAAAGAAAATGAGAATAAATGAGCATTGATATTGTTGCTTCCCCTAAACCCCGGAGGTACCTTCAGGCTTCCATAGTTATTTATCCATTTCTGTCCCAGCTTTTGTCTCAGTTTAAGTTGGCTGTCAGTCCGTCATGAGTTTATCAGAGCAGCTTAGCAAAATAACACTTCTCATTCACTGTATTTTGTGGAAACCTCAACAGTAGATAGAAACTTTTCTCTCACATACTACAAAAAAAAAAGGTCCACGTGCTTCATGTTGTTAGAGACTGTAGGTCAAGCATGGTTTCAAGTGTTTTAAACGTTTTATCTTATAGGAAATATGTTGAACAGAGTAGTTTTGTTTTAAATATTCCGCATTTTATCGGTAGTCGTCTTGACATGCTCGGGCAGTTTCTGAAGAAACCATGTCCCTGTGATGCCCTAAAAAGTCTGTCCAATGGATGTCCTCCCATTTTATCTATACAGACTTTTGACAGAAGTTGTAGACATATTCATTAAGCAGACAACCAAGATTACCCAAAGCATTTTAATTTTTTACATATCAACATGTGGGCGTGATTGGTCATATATATCTTAGATACCAAAGTTATCTGCGAAAACCTGTATTAACTCCAACAGAAGGTGTCAGCGGATCTGTTTGATGCTACAGGGTGAATCTTGCAATTTCTAGTGCTTTGATATTCTCTGAGGAGGGGGCGAAACTGTATTCTTAAGTATGTGACATTACATATCTGAGCCAGTGATTAGTGAAGTGATGACATGATTTGCAAAAACACAAGTTGTGAAGTTTAAACTGTTTGAAGTGATGTAAGAAAACTATGGTGCATAAGTTTCAGTCCTCTGACATGTATTTTATCAGCAACGTGAAAAATGGTTGATGTATTGTGATATAATAACTTATAGGACTTAATCGGTCATTGGGGCACCAGTTTTTGCTGCAGCTGAAGGTGTAGCTTGTTTTGCTGCATTCCTACTAGTCCAATTAGTATTCTGTCGTTTAGCTGTATAAGCCATTGCCTAAGACGATACTAGATGTGAATACTTTATAAGGAGGACAAAGGAGTGCACAAACGGCTGAGTGGAATGAGAAATAATTTGTTTTTTCTCGGTGTGAATTTTTTATTCACTGAAATGATGCAACTTTTACTAAAAAAAAAAAAAAAAAAAAAAAAAAAAAAAAAAAAAAAACCTTTTTTCATGATAATACAGACAAAAAGCCACTGTTCCCCCCCCATCCCCCACCCCATTCCATGTCATATTACACCTCAGAAAAAAAAACTGTTTTCCATGATGTTTAAATTTCCCTGTCCTAGCATATGCTTGTATGCAGTATTGTGTGACATTGTTTTCCCATTTTTCACTGATGATGTTGAACACAATCCAACCCAGTTACATGTTTTAGTCAGGTGAGCAGGTGCCACAGTGCACACGTTACCCCCCAAGGTTTTATTCTCTGCAATGTCGACGATGTATTAACCTTTCTGCAAAATAGTCTGCACAGCAGCAATACTATTATTTCACCCATCTTGAAGTAATGTTGTGTGTGGGGGGAGGGGGGTATTTGGGTTTGCATAGGGACAGGGCTATAGAGTACCTCTAATGCTGAGGTATTTAATATATACTGTCTCTGACAGTGTTCAACATTAAAACAAACATGGGCGTCTCTGATAAAAGGACCAATTCATTACATACAGAAGATTTACAATAAGTGATGCTAAATCAACTGATAACCCATATTATGTGTTTTGTTTTGTTTTTTTTCAAAGGGAAGCACAACTTTAACAGACAGTATACTTAGTTGGCTGGGGAAGAATAGCGATACAGTTCAAAGAGGTCATGTATTTATTTATTTTTTAAGGGCGGAACAATTCCTTCCTTCTTTTTCTCTTCACTTTTTTTAACAATCGTGTGTATCTTTGCCCTCAATGAGGACTGTACAGCTTTTTGTGTTTTGTTTTCACCTTGTGTGTATAGTCACGCATCTACAGTAACGTATCTTATTTTTGTAACTGTGACAAAAGTATACACATACAGTATAGATGTATATATACCGTATATTACCCAAAAATAACGACAAGAGGGATTCTCTGTGCTGCACATGATTGTCTTTGGATTGTTTTGTTTTGTTTTCTGTTTTTGTTTTATTTTATTCTTGCACTGGATATTCTAAAACTGTATGCTTAATGTAAAGAAAAAAATGTGATAAGTCAATGTAATTTATTCAAATAAATACCAAGAAATGGTTATTGCCCTGACGAATTTCCATTTATACACACATCTTTGCATTTTCAGGTAGAAAGTTGTTATTAGAATTGAAACATTTTTACAATCGTGATTCAAACCTGAGCTCAAGACGAAATCATTTCATATCATACTAAATAGCAATTTTACTTCACCATACTTCTCAAGCCATATTTTCATTACATGGAGCAAACACAGCAGGGTCTTGGCTCAGCAAATAGAAGAACGATGCATTATTCATTTTCCTGGTGGATTCTTTCATGTCGTCTTGTAAGAATCCAAACAGGAAAAAATAGGTCAGGTGGGAAATTATTTTGTGTATCTCCAACAAAACTGAAATGTCTTAATAATCCTGCTAGTGCAACACTATCAGAGTCATGACTGCATCTTAAAGCATCTTTAAGGCTCCAAAATTATATTAAACACACTGTATGCATGTGTAAACTGGGATAAACAATGCAATCTTTTACAGCCTTAACAAACAAAGAATTATATCAGAGCTGTTGTAAATACTATAAATCAGCTGGCGTAGTAGTGGAAAGCAACTATATTTCCTCAAGTTCTACTTTAGTGCAAGTACTGCAAAATTTATTGCAAGCTCTATAGTGTTTTCTGCTGTAATCCAAAGGGACATGTTGTAATTTCTACTCCATTACATTTATTCAGCTGTTAAAGTTACTGTGTAGAAAAAGGTTTTACAAGCACAACATATATTAAATATGATGCAATGCCACACATAAAATAATTAAAAACAGCTCCACTGACACCAACTGCAACTTCAAAATGCCACTAAAACAGTCTCTAATATTATACAAATATAAATCTAAGAGGGGCCATTGTGCTACATAATTACTTTTGGTACTTTAAATATACTTTGCTAATCATATTCATATACTTTTACTTGAGTAACATTTGCATTGTTGAATTGCAACTTTAACATTTTTGGAAACGGGGTTGTACAATCAGTTTTTCTCTCAAAACCTCAGAATTAAAAATGAAAAACCAAATCCAAATTCATATATATATGTATATATATATGTGTGTGTGTGTGTATATATATACATACACACATAAATAAATGTTATTTGCTCAGATTTGACTTTAGCTCGAGACATCAGGGACATATACGACCATTATCAATGAATGGGAATTTTCATGGTTTGGAAGAGAAGTAGCACAGTGAGGAAAAATATAAAACTAGTCTGGCACCACAGTCCTGAATGCCTGACCAGAGTTAAATTTGACCACAGTGGACTGAGTAAGGGTTTTGAAACTTCGGCAAACATCCAGTTTACAGAAGAATATTACTCTGAAGTTAAGACAGTTCAAAATTTGGTACATTTTACATGTATTGCCCTGTCATTATAAGGTTGAATGCATTCACTCATATTCTCTCCCAATGGGCACTGTGCAAGGTCAAGGGGGTTCTTACTCTATCCTATTATATTGGGTGACAGGGAGTGTGCGCCTACACAGCTGGCCATTCTGTTGCAAAGCAGAAACTTATACTCTTGATAAACATTCATACTCACCTTAAAGCAACATGTTGTCTCCTGTTCGCCAGGCCTTTGTCTGTCTACACTGGAGGACCTACAGAACGGCAACAGACATAAGAGGAACAGCCAAGCTCATGTTTAAACTTTGTTAAATGTAGTCTGTCATTTTTTTTTAAGGCTTTACTGCAGAGCTGATGTATTGTTCTGAATTACACTGTGAATGTTTTCTTAATATTTCTAGACAGCTGTAATAATATAAAATTGTCAAATTTCTATATCATATGTTTTGCCTATGTCCATAGCAGGAAATGTTGGCACATATCATTAATTACCATCCATTAGAGATGATGTAAGCACTGCAGAGTAGTGTCCTGCAAGAGAAGCTAGCCAGAAAGAAGATGAGGTCTGGTCTTCAATTAAAATATGATGTTTCTATGTTAATAACATTCTCCGGAGTCTGCTGACAACCTCAGAGGCCTCGTGGACGAGCTTAGGCCCTTTGTGTCTTCAGCTGGATATGTGCTTCGACTGTGGGCTAGTAATGAACTGGATGGCATTAGCCACCTCCCTGAAGATATAACACTGGAACATGTGATTTTAGAGTGGATGAAGATATGAGACAGGCCCCGTCTAGTGGCAACCGTAGACTGTATATAAAAGTGGACATGGCTTTTGGTGCAGTCAGGTTTCCGCTATAGGTGGGCGGGGCTTAATATCATCCGGTTTCTAATCCAATCGAGTCAGATACACCAATCGCTCCTCCCCACCTCGTCCTGGCGCCAAACCGCTCTGAAGTAGGAAGATGGAAACGGCCAAAATCCAAACTCAAGGCCTGATAGTTAACAAATCAATGGGTGACACCACTTGGTGGCAACCTACTGCCTAACTCTCTCGCTTTCACTCTCCACCTGCAGTCTGCCTCACCACATGCGAACTTTTGACCAATCAGTAGGACCTTGGATCAGACCTTTCTTCCTTGTGCAATCTGGAGTTTGCGAAGGACTAAAAAGACTAATGAGGATTTGTACTTTGTTCAACGAATGAAAAGCCTAGCATGAGATCACCTCAAGGTCCTTAAATGCTAGAATTAAAACACTCAAGTAGAGGTCAATGTCACCCATCACTATGGGACCCTCTTTACTTTCTGTCTTCCCGCGCTTTAGGAAACACTCTGTGGCAGATAGCAGTGACATACGTGGTATGTTTCACCAAGTTAGATTCACCAGACAGTCCTCTGCTTCCTCCGCAGGGACCTAAGGGGTACAAAATAGTCCGTTTTTAAGGTCAGTATAACCTCCTCTGGTTTTAGTAGTCTACACTACAAGAGCCAAAGTCCTGGTTCGGCACCTGTGGGATAAAAAAAAAAAACGAGATTCGAGTAATCCAGCACTTCCAGAGCTCCTGCGTCTTGCTTGGAAAGAGAAGGAGATTGAGCTTTCCCATCTGTAAAGCATAACCCTCCAAAGATGCTATGTCAGCCCTGAGCTAGATTCATCCATCAGCCAAAGTGAAGTACATGTGTTTTGTGATGCCTCACAGCAGCTTGGTGGGGAATCAGTACTGAGAGTCCCAGTGGAGAGGTTGAAGTGGCATCCTTCACAGGACGATCAAAAGTGTTTCACAGGAATCAGCAGTGCATCCCCTGTCTGGAGCTGTGTGCTACTTTAACAGGGGCTCAGGTAGCCAAACTGCTCTGCTGGACCTCACTGTTGGTGGTCACCTGGCGTTGGGGTCTGCTGCCAACCCTGCAGATGACATCATATGGGAATGCCACTCTCTGCTCTAACAGCTGACAGCCACTGTGGCCCATCTTTTCTGCTCAACAGCCCAGATTAGTGGCCAAAAACACCACCAACTCCAAACATCCTCAGCTCACCGTGAGGAACTGAGAAAGCCAACCTTCAGTGACCTTACTGGGGGGGGGGATTATCTGTACCAAGAGATGCCACTCAGTTCACCACCTTAAGAGACTTTATAGCTGCCACTGATCACTCTGCACATGGGACGGTCCAGAACAAACTCACAGCTGAGGATAATCATAAGGCCCAAAACTCATTCCTACAAGTGCAGCTATACTGCTTCCACAGAGACCTCGCCCAACTAAAGGTGGGGAATTCCAGCTCTTAGCAGCAGCCCCTCGTCACTCTGGCTCCAGAAATGAACGAGAATCATTTGTGTAGGCGGACCGTTATGCCACAGTAACAGGCTTGATTCAGAGACCATCTATCCAGCTGTGCAGGTTACCAAATACCCTTCACACAGCTGATTATTCAAGACTTTGATGAACTGCTACATCATCCCAGCTCCAAAAAAGTCCTTTCTGAAATTCAACTTGAATACTGGATCCCACCTGGGCTGGAAACCTTTTGCCACTATCAGTGTACCTGCATGTCTTCTGGCGGGCAGTAGAGGGCAGTGTTGCATGGAAATTATACATCAATTTGCCTGATGAGATGACTGTTACCAATCTATTATGTAGCAGCTCAATTCACTTTGGATAGATGGCAAACAGAGGTGGAAGTTGGAGGACCTGATCGTGCATTCTGTAATTGCATTTTATATGAAATATTGTTGGTGTATATTAGTAATCTACTGTAGGTGCACAGGGGGCTGCATGGACCAATTTGAGATTGAAAACACAACAAGGTATGATTCAAATAATCTAGCGATAAGAAATCATACTAAATGTATACTATACTGCCGTATTATACAAGGAATCATACTTAACATGTTATATTAGAAGTAATAATTATGTTGTAGCGATGCTGCACGTCAGCAGTGCTGCAAGGTGACAAATTGGTCTGCCTCAAATCACAACAATTAATTTTTGTCTCCCCACACCCAGTACATATCCCATGTTGGCTGTATTCAGAGTATTAGGGAACACTTTATACTTACTGGACATGCACACACTCTATATATGTCTAAAAGACAATCAAGAAAAATTTTAAACTTATGAGATTAAGTCATTTGCAATTGCTTTTCTAATACACAGTTCACATCATCATGCTGCTGCTGGTGGTCCTCTGATCCATTGTAATCAAGCTTATGCATTAGTTCAAGAAGGAAGTTCTGTTCCCTCCCATTACGTATTCATTCCTCTGTGGGTAAACGTGCTTTTCCTGCTGCTCTGTTTTCTTCATCACTTCCAGTTTCCCGCTGTCAAATCACTCATTCATAATCTTGTCGTACACTGTACGTAACTAATGATCTTTCTGCCCGCGTTTATAAGCCAGTCAGTTTCTCGTCCCTGTCCTTTAAATATCCTCGGAATTCTTTAATTCTTCCTTTCAGACCTCCTGATGTGCAACCTCTTCCTCACCCTCACCACCACCTCATCCCTCTAGTACTCCAGGGAGCTTCAAATACATTTTCCATCAGTCACCTCTACAATGTCAACCGTATAAAATGTCTATCCTAAAACCCTAAGATAGTTTCCTCAAATTTTTTTTGGGGTTATCAAAACAATCTAAAACCCCAAATAGTTTACTATCCTAAATGACAAAGAGGAGAGTGAGGGGCTGGAATCAGATAATTCTGGGCATTTAGCTTATGAATATTGACTGGCTTTATATATATCAGCTCTACGCTGTATACCCTAATGTCAAAGAGATTAGTTTCTTCATTTTAAAATGACACAATTAAGACAATGATATAATATACATTGTGATGTTCCGATAAAATAAATTCATTGTAAATTTCAGAATTTGATATATCTAATTTTACTGTGTGGTAAAATTTGAATCGTAGTAGAGGCATGCGATAGAAGGAAGCTATAGATCCATCAACAATTTGATAAGTTCGCTCAGGTTAGAACTGTATGACAGTTACTGTACATCAGTGAAACATTTAGGTCTCCACCCATTTTTTCTCACCACCAGTCAATCTGGCTACACCCTCTCTTCATACAAACAATTTAACCCTTGCTCTCCCTCAACACTGTTGCATGCGCACACACATCACACACATTAACACATTGATCCACTATAGGGGATCCTGCAGGAACGTCCTTTGAACTAAAACAGCAAGGTCTTTTGAGCAGCATCAGACCATGTCACCCTCAATGTCACACCCTGTGGCCGCTCCGCTGATCACAGTAAATATAGACACAGCCTTCACTTTGTTTAACATAGTGCCTGTGAGATGATTCCACGAACACTTATGCAAACCAAAAGGTACTGTAACTGGCACTGTCATATATGTGTACAGGTGGATACTGTGGATACAGGGCGTCTCCTTAAATGTTGTTTATGAAACTGTGCCAGCTATCTATCTGAGTCTCATTCACTGTTTTTCTTCAAACTGCAAGTAAAGCATCCTCTAGTGGCAGTTCACTTTAGGTGCTGCAGGGATCTTTTTAAAAAAGAAGTGTCTTTTGGCTGGTTACATTTTTTTGATTTCACAAATTAAGGTTAAAAAAAGCAACAACTCTAAAACAGAGGTAGAAGAACTTTACTAAAGTTTATACTACATACTTCCACTTTACTACTGTTAATAAGCAAATATTGAACTTCATCAACATCATCTGACATCTACAGTTACAATATAAAATCATCTCAGACATTTTAATGAGCTGTTAAGGATTAAACCTTCCAAAAGTGTACACAAAGGAGCGGCACCTCTGCTGCAACATTAAAACGTTTAATACACATTTCTCCAACAGTAATAATAATGTAGTAGTACGATACATAACACTGACTGCATAACTCATATGTGTATTTTTGAAAGTTTCAGTAAGTTTTGCTGATAATAATTTGATATATTCACCTCACATTTTAGATTTGGTCAATTTGGGTTCAAAGAATGTGTGATGGATAATATTTACTTGATGGATTCCTGTGTAAGAAGCTGAAACCAGTAAATTCCGGGCATTTTTTGTTTATAAATTGCTTCTTACGAGTCCTCTGCTGATAAAACATTACGTTTTGGTAACACTATCGGACTCATGATGTACAGTTCAAGTATCAAAACTGATGGAGCAGAACCAGAGACACATTGAGGGCCAAAGTTCAGTCAAAGGCAAAGCCGTGACACAAAGCTTTGACCAATGCTGACATCACCCTTTGGTTTGTGAACTGCCAGTTTAAAGCTTCGATTTTGGATTTTGGCCATCTCCCTCTTGGTATTATGAAGCCAGAATTAACCAGATTTGGATGAGCTGGGGAGGACCGAGCAGTAAATTTGACTCCATGTGATTGGGAACCAAAGGACACTGTGCCCCGCCCAGCTATAGTGTAAACCTGACTGCACCACAGGCCTGTCAATGAAATAGACATGCCCCCAAAATTATGCTTTTTGAGGCCTAACTTCTAATTACTGATGCGATTATTTTCAGATGGACCGCCAGAAAACTAATAAGGAGTGAATTCAGTGAATGACACCATTATGACTCGTAGAAAATATTAATTGACTTGGTATTTCATGAGAGAAGTTGAATGGGAGTCTATGCAGCCAGAGCCTTTTTGGGGCGAGCCCCTAGCAGCCCTCAGTGGTATTGCACTTTATGGCACTTCCGCATTGGCCTCATTTTTCAGACCTAAAAGATACTTTCACCTTTAATTCAATTACATTACATTTTATTTATATAGCGCCAAATCACAACAGTTTATTTCCTGGCACTTAACACATTAAAGTCCTTACAGCAGAACTTTACATTATACAGAGAAACCCAACAATTCAACAATTCCCACATAAGCTAGAAGGGAAAAACTCCTCTTTAAGGGAGAAAAACCTCCAACAGAGGTAAGGAAAAACTCCCTCTTAACAGGAAGAAACCTCTGACAGAACCAGGTTTAGAGGTGGGCAGCCATCTACCTGGACCGGTTGGAGTGAGGGGAGAGCAGAGATAGAAAAGGACAGCATAGAGATACAAGATATGAACTGTTGGTGAGGCTGACAATCACAGAGCAGAGACATGCAGCTCCACGGCCGGGACATCCGCAAAAGAAAGAACAGAAACTACGCAAGCGAGGAAACTGAATGGAGATAACAGACACTAAGCAAAATCTATGGGAGAGAAAAAGCATGAAGTTAAGGAGATGTGATGATGAGATATGAGTCTACAGAGAGTTAAAGAGTGAGAGGAAAGTGACAGCAGACAGTGAGCTCTCCAAATACTTCTAACGCACCTGCATTACAATAGTGGAGATAATAAGAGCGGAGGAGTTGATTTAGTTCTGTAACGACTGCAACATGCACAACGCTGCATTACATCATTCATTACATCACATGTCAATTCATTACATCACGTTCATTATATCAGTCAATTAAAACTTTGGACCTGCTCAGGTCGAGCAGACAGTCTTTCTCTTTCACTGATGTCCCTCCACCTCCTCCTCCACCTCCACCTGTTCTCTGCAGCCTCCTGCACATGTAGTCGGGCTCGTTTATCCGGACCGGTACCGGTACATGTAACCGAGAGGGTCGATGATTGTAACGTTACACCGGAGTACAAAAACAACAACCCTCATTAATCACGAGGACAAGGTATCCTCTGGTCCATGTTTACCATCACCCCGACATGTAAAATATAGAGTTACATATGTTATAGTTCCTTATCGTAGCTAGATGGACAGGCATAAAAAAATCTGCGGTTATCGGAGCATTTTCTTCTGAACTCTGCTCGGCTACGAGCTCAATAGAACTGAATAAAATCACATTAGGGGTTTGCCCCGCGGACTAAATGTAGCAGAGTTACCTCTGGAAAAGTTATCTGCCTCTTTTTCCTTCCTTCATCAGTAGGAAATTTAAATAGCGAAGCGCTGCTTTGGAGGTTCTTGCTTTTAGGAAAGATGCACTTGTGGAGGGAGACATCCTGTAGCAGCCAGCTGATGTACAATAACAATCTGACTATGGCAGGAGTAGAACTGAAGTCGAGTGGGATGACCTCTTGTGCAAATGAGCTCCAGGCTTTTATAGCATTTCACCGTGTGAGAAGAGGAGCCATGCAGAAGGTTATATAAACCAGCTGTGATCTGACGTAGATAGGTTGTTGTGAGGTAGATAGGTTGGGTTTTAGTCCCGCCTAAAAAAACCTGAGCTGAAGACAGGTGAGAAACTGTTTAACAGTCTAACTCCACATTTCAGTGCGACAAAGTTTAAAAGCTTTGCACACGCTTTCAGCAACTCATTTCACACGTATATAATGTATTGAGAAGCAAATCTTGGAATTTACTTTACAGCATCTTTAAAGCTAGAGAGGGTTTCTGCTTCTCGAACACAAACTGGGAACTGGTTCCACAGGAGAGGAGCCTGAAAACTGAAGGCTCTGCCTCCCATTCTACTTTTGGAAACTCTGGGAACCACAAGCAGACTAGCGTTCTGAGAGCGAAGTGCTCTTTCAGGATGATCTGGTTCTATAAGATCTCTGAGATAAGATGGAGCCTGGTCATGAAGAGCTTTATAAGTCAGCAAGAGAGTTTTAAATTATATTCTTGATTTAACAGGAAGCCAGTGAAGAGAAGCTAAAACAAGAAAAATATGATCACTCTTGCTAAATCCCACCAGTACTCTTGCTGCTGCATTTTGGATCAGCCGCAAGGTTTTTAATGAGTAATTTGGACATCCTAACAGCAAGGAATTACAATAATCTAGCATAGAAGTAACAAACGCATGAATTGTTTTTTCTGCATCACGCTAAGGAAGGATTTTCCTGATTTTATTAACATTACGTAGATGAAAGAAGGCAGTTCTGGAGACTTGCTTTATCTGGTGGCTAAAGGACAAATCCTCATCAAAGATGACTCCAAGGTTCCTCAGTGGTGCTGGAGGCCAAGACAATGTCATCTAGAGTAATTAAGTGATTAGAGAAAGAGTTTCCGAGGTTTTCAAGACCAAGTACAATAACTTCCGTTTTGTCTGACTTTAGAAACAGAACATTTTTGGTCATCCAGGCCTTAATGTCTTTTAGACAGGCTTCAAGTTTTACTAACTGATTTGTTTGGTCTGGTTTTATAGAAACATATAGCTTCGTGTCACCTGCATAACAATGGACATTTATGCAGTGCATCCAGATGATATCCCCTCATTGAAACATGTAAAGTAAAGTAAAAATTATTGGGCCTAACACTGAGCCTTGTGGAACTCCATAGCTAACTCTTGTTTGTCTGGAAGACTCATTGTTTACGTGAACAAACTGAAATCTATCTGATAAATACGATTTGAAACAGTCTAATGCAGTTCCTTTGATCCTCGTAACATCTTCCAGTCTCTGCAATAAAATCGTGTGATCAATAGTATCAAAAGCAGCACCGAGGTCCAGAAGAACAAGTACAGAGACATGTCCATTATCTGAGGCTATTAGAAGATCGTTAGTAACTTTCATCAGTGCTGTTTCTGTGCTATGATGAACTCTAAAGCCTGACTGAAAATCTTCAAACAGATCATTCCTTTGTAAATGATCGCAAAGTTGATTTGCAACAACTTTTTCAAGGATTTTAGAAATAAAAATTAGGTTGGAAATTGGTCTGTAGTTTCCTAAAACAGCTGGATCAAGAGTAGGCTTTTTAAGTAAAGGTTTAATTACAGCCACTTTAAAAGCCTGTGGCACATAGCCGGTTGGAATAGATAGGTTGATCTGATCTTATATGGAAGTACTAATTAAAGGGAATATTTTCTTGAGGAGTTTAGTTGGGATGGGATCCAAGAGGTAGGTAGGTAGGTAGGTATTTACTTTATTAATCCCTGAGGGGAAATTTTTTTCGCTACAGCAGCGTACATACAGAAGCAATAAAACAATAATAGAAACAATAGAATAAAATAATAGAATAGAATAGAATAATAGAATAATAGAAAAGCAATAAAATAAAATAGCAGTAAATAGCAGTAAAAAATATAAATATAAAATATAAAATGCACAGTATATACAGTACATTATATATCTATATATTATATACAACAAACCAAGAAACACAGTCAACATATATGTATATATATATATATGTATATATATATATCTATATATATAATATACAAACAAACCAAGAAACACAGTCAACAGTGTTATTGTACTGTGATGGATTTTGCCAGAGGTGAGTTATTGTACAGTCTTATTGCAGTGGGCAGGAATGATCTCCTGTATCTGTCCTTGTGACAGCGGAGCTGGAGGAATCTTTTAGAGAAAGTGCTCCGCTGTCCCTGCAGCAGGTGGTGGAGAGGGTGGACAGGATTATCCAATATGGACAATAGTTTGTTCAGCGTCCTCCTCTCCACCACCTTTTCCAGGCTGTCCAGTTTGTAGCCGATGATGGAGCCAGCCTTCTTAACCAGTTTGTTAAGTCTGTTGGTGTCACCGGCTCCAATGCTGCTCCCCCAGCAGACCCCAGCGAAGTACAAAGCACTGGCCACAACAGACTGGTAGAACATCTCCAACATCTCGCTGCACACATTGAAGGATCGAAGTTTCCTCAAGAAAAAGAGTCGACTCATCACCTTCTTGTAGACAGCATTGATGTTGGTCTTCCAGTTCAGTCTGTTGTCGATGGACACACCCAGGTACTTGTACTCCTCAACTACGTCCACCTCCTCTCCCAGAACTCTCAGCGGTTGTGGAGCCGTCGCCTTCCTCCTGAAGTCGACCACCATCTCTCTGGTCTTGGCCACATTCAGGAGCAGGTGATTTCTACCCGCCCACTCCACAAAGTCCTCCACTACTGCCCTGTACTCATCCTCCCGTCCATCCCTTATATATCCCACCACTGCAGAGTCATCAGAGAACTTCTGCAGATGGCAGGACTCTGAGTTGTACTGGAAGTCAGTTGTGTATAAGGTGAACAGAAAGGGAGACAGAACAGTTCCCTGTGGAGCTCCAGTACCACTGACCACCGTATCAGACAGCACACTGCCCAGACGGACAAACTGTGGTCTGCCTGTCAGGTAGTCAGTGATCCAGGAGACGGTGGGCGCGTCCACCCCCACCACCCGCAGCTTCTCACTCAGTAGCAGTGGTTGGATGGTGTTGAATGCACTGGAGAAATCAAAGAAAGTGATTCTCACAGAGTCACCGGTTCCATCCAGGTGAGACTGAGCTCGTTGCAGCAGGTAGATGATGGCGTCGTCCACTCCCACATGAGGCTGGTACGCAAATTGCAGAGGGTCCAGAGAAGATTTCACCAGCGGCCTGAGGTGGGCCAAGACCAGCCTCTCCAGCACCTTCATCACATGAGATGTGAGGGCAACCGGTCGGTAGTCGTTGAGGCCAGATGGAGTCGTCTTCTTGGGGACAGGAACCAGACAGGACGTCTTCCACAGCACCGGGACCTCCTCCTGCTTCAGGCTCAGGTTGAAGAGGTGTTGTAGGACCTCAGCCAGCTGGACGGCGCAGGTCTTCAGGACCACGGGGCTGATGCCGTCAGGTCCTGCAGCCTTGCGCTGGTGGATTCTCTCCAGCTGTCTCCTAACCTGGCCAGTAGTCACAGAGAGGGGGGAGAGGGGTGTGTGGGGGGGGGGGCAGGGGGGGTCGAGGTGTCGATGGAGGAAGAGCCCTTTGAGATTGAGGGCTCTATGCAGTTCACCAGGGGGTGCAGAGGGGGGAGGGAGGGAGGCAGCAGAGGTGTTTGGGAGGTGTGAGGTGTGGAGGAGACAGATGAGGGTGGTGAACTAAACCTGTTGAAGAAACAGTTTAGTTCATTTGACCTCTCCAGGGTCTCTCCCCTTGAACCCAGTAATCTCCTTCATATCGGTCCACACCTCCCTCACGTTGTTCTGCTGGAGTTTGGCCTCCAGCTTCCTCCTGTAGGAGTCCTTGCACTCCTTGAGCTTCTCCTTCAGGTGGCGCTGCACTCTCCTGAGCTCCTCCCTGTCCCCAGACCTGAAAGCTTCTTTCTTCTTATTAAGAAGCACCTTCAGGTCACTGGTGATCCACGGCTTATTGTTGGGGAAGCATTTTACAGTCCGGGATGGTACGGTGGTGTGTTCACAGAATTTGATGTATTCTGTGATACAGTCCGTCATGCTGTTGATGTCCTCCCCATGTGGTCCAAACAGCACATTCCAGTCCGTGGACTCAAAGCAGTCCTGCAGGGCTTCTTTAGCCTCCTGTGTCCACCTCCAAAGAGACAGGTGGATGATCCAGATGAGGAAATAATTGTAGTTAGCTCTGAGAGCTCAACAGGAGAGAAATGTTCAAGATATAAATCTGGTGCCACAGTTGCTTTCAGGGCTGCTGTGCTTAGATAGATAGAAAGATACTTTCACTTTTATAAAAAAAAAAAAAAAAAAAAAAAAGTCTGTGTTACACTGACACAAGGCCCTCTGGTGGACTGGAGGGTGTTTACATGCTTTGGCTTGATGGCGGATTGGCCCCACTGACATCTTTCGAGACAATTTATCAGACTCTAGGCAGCTCCCTCTGCAGCCACAGAAGGCTTTATAAAAAAATAAATTCACATACACAGTTGTACTTTACAAAATTGTCAGAGTTTCGCAGTAAACAATGAAAATATTATCTAAATGTTGCCCCATAATTTATGGGCTGAAATAATAAAGAAATCATTTCAGCTCTGAGAGAAAAAAAACTAAAGTCTCCTCTCCTCTCTTTCCCCGATTAGTCTGTCCGCAAGATTAATAAAAAAAAAAAAAAAGGAACCACTGACTCAAAGTCACAACACTGGCGGTCAAACTATACGTGGAAAATCTACATCCAGGCAAACAAGAACACGCCATGTGCATACACACACACTCCTCTTGTCCAGGTAATATATGTAATAGCACTTCTGACAACATGCCCACACACACACAAACACTGTAGGTCTGAGGACAAGGAGGAAGAGAGGAGATGAGGAAAGCAATCCAGTAAAAAGCATTCCTCAGACCCTCTCTCCTGGTGGGTGGCCTGCTTGGATGCTGCACCGCCGAGACAGCAGCTCGTATTTAAAAAAGCCCTTACAGCCATTGTGTCTGAGTCACCGACCCTCACACACTCACGTGGCTACTGAAAGTTTCTAACAATGATCATCAATGCTCTGCTTTAGAGCCAAATGATTGTTGGCCACTTGTCCCCGATTTTTCTAAACATTTATCGGCTAGATGATTGTTTACCAGCTGCTTCCATGTATTTTAAAATAAAGCTATCATTTTAATCTGAGTTCTGGAAGTTTTTCTTTTAAAATCTCGTTGAACTGGCCCGTCTGCGTGAGTTAAAAGTCAATCATTCATTTAGTTTGCGTGTAAAGAGAAGCGATGCTCCACACTCAGTCAGCCGCTCAGCTAACCAGCCATGGCAAGCTTAAACTGGCATTGGAGCCAATACCACTCCATCATATTTGACACTTGAATCAGCCACAGCTCTTGATGCATGAATGGCATGCATGTGTTCTGGCCAACCCCAAACCACAGCAGACCACATGGCACCCACACCAATCACAGACATGTTCCACATATTCAGGGAGGCCAAGGGAGCAATAACTATCAAACTCGAGTGCCACCCACAACTTACAGTGCATTAAAACTGGTTTCACTGCCTGCTGTCGTGTGTAAACGATACTATGCTACTGTATTCACTTAAAAGGCATGCAAAGAACTTGCACTGGACCTACCTGATCTCTTCAACACTGTGGAGCCATAAATAATGCATGTTGCATGACCAAGCAGTTTTTTTTACTAGTACTTGTACTCAATCTACTCAACATCTTAAGGTTTTCAGACATACCACACACACTTAGGTGCCTGTTTAACAGTCCTGCAGTAAATATTCTATTCACAAAACTTATAAGTTTGTATGATATTGTTTGTCCTTGCGTTTCTATTGTATTGCATCAATATTTTCTCTGCTTTCATTAACATAAACGTATAACATCCATGAAGATACATTTTATTACTGGGTTGTTGCATTTTCATTTTAGTTGTTTATTTCTTCCATTTTCAGAACTTTTGAGTAAATGGTCTAAAATTTAGGTAAAATAAATGCAACTTTGTTTTTTGGGGTTTTTCTTTAATGCTGTGAAATTTAATTTAAGAAATAGACGGGAAGTTTGTTGTTAACTTCTCTCCCTAATTTTCTGTCATCTCTTTATTTTACTGTCTGTGATAAAGCCATAAAAATGTCATATCATATTTTTAAAAAGGTGAATGTATAGTTAAAGAAATTGTTTTAACTCAGTGAACTTATGAAAGCTATACATCATGCTTGGTCTTTAGGATTTTTCCAGTTATATTAAAGAAAAATATGATCGTATATGTTATGAAACAAAAAGTGCTCCTTTTGGTTTTAATATAAATATAAAACATTACGTAGAAAACTTAGTAATTCCACAATGAAAAAACAATCCATTTAAATAAGTTCAAAATCTTAAGTATAATTAAAGAAGAATTATCACCAATATACATTTAGGTGATAGTTCTGGTTCTCTAGTTATACTATTATATTTAATTGATTAAATTACAAAAATATGAAAATGTAAGCAGCGTTATAAAGTCAGAACTAGATCAAGAAGAGCTCATTTCAACAACAAAGCGTCATTTGAAAACTACAGCTGATAAACAAATGTGGGGAATTAAAACATATAACATTTTGTTTTAATGTGGTGGAGGGGAAAAATGAAGTGGCATTTATTGTATACTTAAGTAAAGTACAAGTACCTAAGTACTTCCTGTAATTGGTTCAGCCATATGTCATTAAACCCTTTGGAAAACATGAGGTCTTTACTATAAGATGACGAATCATTTTAAACGTAACGATTGAGAAGCAAAATAATAAATAGTTTCATTAATATTTATGTATTTTAAAGCCCAAACAAAACAAAGACACTCTTCCTCATTATCTTCCTCTCCCCTTGTTTCTACCAGTCGTGTCAAATAAAAAAGCACATTTCCAAAAGTACTACTAGATATTCTTCAACAGTAATGTACTTGACACTTCTACTCTATAATACTCAGAGGAGAAATGTTGTGCTTTTAAACCCATGCATGATGGGCTTGTAAAATACCAAACCAACAGTATTTTAAATAAACTGTTCAAATTAGAGCTTTCTTTCTTTATAATGTCACTATAATGCATGAATGCATCATTATGAATCATTTAATAATATATTATAGCACAGAATTTATGGTTGAATAGTTTTTCTTTTGCTATTTTCTGCACCTTCTTGCTAAGAATTTTTTTTTAATTTTACTGAAGTAACATTTTAATATTTTTCACTCTAATAAAGACTATTTTTACAGTCTGGTTTTGCTACTTTTTCTCAAGTAAAAGGTCTGAATGTGTCTTCCACCACTAGTCTCTACTCTTCTGTCCTCTTACACACACTTAGCAACACAAAACAGCGCAGAACATATACATAAACAAAGAAAGACATAAAGATAGTGGGCACATAAAGCCAAAAGGAAAAAAAGAATAGAAATCAATAAAAGAGTTACAAACCTCAGAGAATTAACACCCCCCCCCCCCCTCCCTCCCACACACACACACACACACACACACACACACACACACACACACACACACACACACACAGACACTACAAGGAGCAGCTGTTAGTGGGAGTGTGCCATTGTGTGTCACTACATGTTTTCCTGTGGCGTTCACACATAGTTTCTCTATTCAGCAGGGAAGCCAAGCTCTCAACACCAGACTGAGGCAGCTAATACCCCCGTCTGTCAGAGGCGCTCAAAGAAGTGATTGGAGATGACAAATGAGGCAGAAAGACAGGTCAGGCAGCTATATGGCAGCAGCAGCAGAAGCAACTAGAGAGATTAGAGAGGAGGCGGGGACTGAAAGAAGCATCTAAGTCCTACCAGGGAGGATGTGTTTTATGTGTGTGTGTGTGTGTGTGTGTGTGTGTGTGTGTGTGTGTGTGTGTGTGTGTGTGTGTGTGTGTGTGTGTGTGTGTGTGTGTGTGTGTGTGTGTGTGTGTGTGTGTGTGTGTGTGTGTTCTCCCATATTTGTTAATCATACCGTGAGGGCCTCTGGGGGTCTGACGCCACACTTGTCTGTCAGGTCTGAGTTTGTTTCCAGGCTCTGGATTTACTTCCAACACCAGATCTGTCCCCTACGAAGGTCTCTGTCACTCAGGCTTACACAATGGAATTTAAAGGGCCGAGAAAACGTACGTGAAAATGCAGCCGCAAAATCCTCGATTTTAAACTTCAAACTGCGATTATCAACGTTGTTTAAAACTCACCAAGCTCTGTGGCAAGTGATAGGTTTCATCTTGGTATGAATGTTGAATTAAGAAGGGTTAGAGGCAGGTGGGAAGGAGTGTGAGGAGGCTGTGTAAGGACCCAGGCAGCCCCAACAACAACGTCATGGACCATTTTTGACAATTGAATTCAGCCTGAGCTTAATGAAGCTAATAAATATTAAGAAAATCAGTGCTCCCAAAAATTTCAAGAACAAAAGTATCCAACACCATGTTATCACTTTATTTATCATGTACTGCTAGATAGGCCTCATAGACAGTTCTCATTTGATGTGTCTATTAACCAGATAACAACTAATTATATTCAACCCCCTTGAGAAGGTCATATTCTGCTGCTACTGTCGTTGGTTTGAGATCAGGAATGAAGAACATTTTCACAAGTCTTCAAAGATGATATATTCAATTCAATAATAATAAATTCTAATCTAATATTTAATAGATTTCTTCTTTGATGCATTTGTTTGCTGATTTTATACCCTTCTTTTGAACCTCTTATCTTTTTTATTGTTGCATATTGATATGCCACTATGATCTTTATGGCCTTGTGACTTGTTCTTTATCGGTCACTTTGTTTACCTAATATGAAAGTAAATAAATGAACAAACTCTTAGAACACATTAAGAGTGCATATTTTATGTTTCATGGGAATTAATCAAAAAGACACACTACAAAAATAGCAGTATTTAACTCAGAAAACACAAAACTGAAAAAAATATTCTCAGAAATACTGAAAGATGTATTAAAGCAGCTGATAGTGAATATTGTAGATAATGATAGAAATAGTTTATGAATAATGATATTAAATAGGGTTAATATTGATAAACTCAATAATAATACAAATAATTAAGTACTTGTATTTACAGAGTAGTGTGTATAATAGCGATACTTTCAGTGCAGTTTTTTTTATAACACCTGCAGACAGAAAGATATTGATGTTCAGTTGTTCAGGGAAGAAGTTGATGATGGAAATGTATTTCTTAACAATAAGCTTGCGCCCCACTCCGCCAGGATATTTATGAAGAACTTGGTTTTGAGCCAGAGTTATTTGGCAGTCCTGAACTCATTTACTTCAGTGTAGCTTAATGCTGCTCATAAATGCTCCACACTGGTTGAGCTCGTAAAAGGTTTTTCAAGTGTGAGCCAACAGTGAACCAGAGAGAAGGGCTTTCATGACAAATTGTGCCAGGTTAAGGGCCAGCCGCACAGCATGCAAAACAGTACAATGGGACAACATTTGGTGTGCAAATCCATCAGTCCATTCAAATGGTGTTCCATACAAAAGGTTGATACACAAACAAATAAATGAACCTGGGGTGGGCGGGCGAGGGGGGGTTCAGAATAAATGAAAAAGAGGTGTTTCATCAGCATATATTTACAAATAGGATTAGGCTCAAATCTGACACGCTCAAAAGACATTTAAAGTCACATCAGACACAATAAACATATTGCCAGTGTAATGCTGCAGATATTGTGACACTAACAAGTGTCAGGATTTCCCCATATGGTGTTTAGGAGGAGTCTCATCGACTCAGGTGGTGAAACCTGTCTGTTTATGGATCTATTCTCTTTCTTAAATCCCAGAGGCAGTCACACCCATCACACTGCCATTGTGCAGCTGAAACTACTCTATGCATGACAGAGTGTGGGTGCTCAGGTTTATCAGCCCATAAGCCCGAATCACACACATACGCACACATAGATATGTGCACAAACCATCAAACTCAATGCCATGCACACACGCAATTTAAAGTGATGGTTTTTCTGTCATTTCTGCACTTAGAATATCCTTACTTCTGTATACAGATGTAGGGTCTCTATTTGCATCCAGGTGTTGGACTGGCAGGAACGTTTCTGTGTCAGACTCTGATTTAGTTGTACATTCTCACTGGGCAGTTAAGACACCCACGTACAAAAATAAGCTCTCTTATTTTCTGAAAGAATGCACAATAACTTGTCAAGAAGCAACACTTTCTACTATCAAACAAAACTGTTTTACATGCCTTACATGTTCAGATTTTAGATTCATAAAGTTATTTTGAATCGGAACAAATCTGTAACTTTGCAGTTTTGCAGCTTTGCTAATGCAACATATAAACTCCCCTTTGTGCCATCTTTCCTGTACATTTTCTGTCGCCTCCTTTAATCTCCCCTTAGCTCGAGGTTCAGTAAAGGTTAACTTTTTTTGTCTCCAAATGTTGCCTTTAAAGTGCAAATTCAGTTTATCATAATTCATTTCTGATCATCAATTATAACATTGAATTCACCAACGAAATTACGGAGATCTGGAAACAGAACAACATTTCTGCATATGGCAAGAAATGGGAGTAATCACAGGATCAAGTAACCAATAATTCTACCAGATTACATTATATAAACCAATTTATTTTGTATTCTTTTTGCTTCATTCACAGATCTTAGGAATGAAGTTAGAGAGTAAAGTCTCATTTTTACTACAATGGTTGCCAAATCTATAAAATTGAAAAGCAAATGGCTCTCCACCCATTACATCTGTATTTGTCAGTATTAAAACAGCTTTATGTATTTGGATTGTTGATTTTTGGATTACTGATGAGGCTTTTAATCTATGAACCTTTGATGACCTCCCTGTGTCTCTGCTTGCTATTCTGTATATGGACAATAATAGACAGGCAGTATATAATGTAAGTTGATATATACCCCTATAACAGCATAAATGATGAATAGACCATGACAAAAATCTGTGAAAGTTAAATAAAGAAAAGGAAAGTATCTTCGCTTTGGGCCAGACTTCCACCTGCACCTACACAGAGAGAAATCCAGGTGAGTAGGTTTCTAATGGGGGAGATTATCATCATTGTTCAACAGTATTTCCTTTTCTCTGTCTCAGCCACTCATAATGTTTCCTCAACAGTTGACCCACCTGTAACCTTTGTTTGTACCTGACTTTGGCGATCTTTGCCAAGCACAAGCCCAGAGCACCTCATGACAAAACCACAAAGGCCGCTTATCACCCAACCAGCCGAGTGGCAGGAGAATAAATCTACTATTATGTCATATACAGCTTCAATTTAAAACAGTCTTTGAAACAATACTGCTTTAGGGGGGCTCTGTGTAAATTTACAAATGATAGGGGTTATACTGAAACAACATTCTTCAACAGGTAATTACAGCAATTATACTAGTAGCAGATCCTCAGTAGATTCAGTCCACAAAGGGAGAGATATGTTGTGTTTGAGTTCCTGATTGCTTGCACACAAGATGTGGCTTGTATTGGCTTTTTACCTTAAGTACAGATAATCCACATGTGTCAGTGATTGAGGAGGTACAAATCCCACAGCAACAGACACACAGGTGGCACTAGAAAGAAACAGCATACCAGCCTAGATTTCTCTCTCTGTGTCTGACTTGGCCATGCGAGGCTGACTCAGAAGGGCAAGGTCCCTCTGCACAGCCCAGCTACAAGTATGCATGAGAGTCACAACACCCAATATACTGCTGCCTCTCTCCATTTCCTGCAAACTCACTCTCTCACACACACAAGTGGACTGTTCTGCACCACATCCTGTTTGAGTGGTCATGCTCAAGTCTCTCAGCCAAGTCATCCATGAAGATGTGGATCCACCATTGCGTTGCATGTGTCCTTTCTCTCAGGCAGAAAGAAGTTGAATTATTCCAGCACACATAGTAACTAGTAACATAGTAACAAGACAAAACAACTAATGACAGACAATGACAAAAATCACTCATTCAGATCTTCCAAGTAGAAAATATTATTGTCTGCAAGACAACCTTTGACTTCAACTCACAAAGAAATTTAACAAACACTTTGCAACTTTGGGGTCAAGATTCCTCAAGGGTTCACAGGATTATTTAAGAGAACATTTTGGGAAATACAACTGTTTGCTTTCTTGATGAGAGTTGGATCAATTAATGTCTATACTAGAACACGACTGATTTATAGGTTGAAATATTTCGGTAAAATGGTCTTCACTTACATAACACCTTTCACCTGAGTGGTCTCAAAACATTTTACAGTGTTTCCCATTAATCATTTCACACACACACTCACACAACAATGATGACAGAGCTAACAAATAAGGTGCTCGCCTGCCACTGGGAGCAAAATAGGGTTCAACGTCTTCCCCACGGACACTTCAGCATGCAGACAGGATGAACCAGGGGTTGAACCACTAACCTTGCAAAAATCACACGTACATCAATATTAGTGAATGCTGCACAATATGCACTGAATGAAAACTTTGTTTCACAGACGGTAATGTACAAAAGATGCTTCAGGTAATTTAGACAATTTTTATTTGTGCGTGTATATTAACAGTTATTTATGATTATTGTATTTCCAATTAAGTTCACTGTTTCAGTGCACTGATGTCTTAATCTCCAACCTTTTCTAGACCCCTCAGATCCCCTGATCATTCTTCTCAGTTCTTCAATCCTCCTTATCTCTAAATGTACATATGTGTGTGTGTGTGTGTGTGTGTGTGTGTGTGTGTGTGTGTGTGTGTGTGTGTGTGTGTGTGTGTGTGTGTGTGTGTGTGTGTGTGTGCGTGTGCGTGTGCGTGTGTGTTTAGGGCAGGGATCCCTGGCATTATTGGATTGATTTAGATTTTTTGGGGGGAATTATGGATTGGCTATAATAAAGAAATTAGTTGGGATGATGGCAGTTTTAATTATTGATGATTAGACTAAATGATGGTGACTGAATGTTTTATGTAGTGTTGAAATTTCATTTGAGATGCTTTTTGTGAACTTGTGTGGAGGTTTTGGCATTTGTTTCATATATCTTTCATCACATCTTTTATGTTTTTTTTTCATATTTTATGTATCTTGGGTTTATGCACGTGTGTTCAATGGTTCACTGAGGTACAGGATAAATTTCCCCTCTGGCAGGGTAAAATTAAGTTTAAGTTGAACAATCACAGGGCAACAAGGTTAAGAACTAATGAACTGTGCAGTTTTAATTCAATTCAATTAATTTCTTATTTATAAAGTGCCAAATCATAAGACAAGTATTGAAGATGGTATTCTCCATTCTTTTATTAAATGTATTGACTGTTTATGACTCATTTATATAAAAAAATAAAAAAATCTCTTCATATTAAATAAAATCCACAACATATAATGACAAACATGCATTTTCAGAGCCAAGGCTTTTTCCACAAGCGCTTCTTCTGCCAACCCTAAAAAGACATGTCAGGTGTTTGACAGCTGAGAAAACACAACACTGTGCTCAAGGATATCAGTGGAAGCTGGATGAATACCTGTATCTTCCTGCTTAGGAATCAGAGGATTTAGGTGGCGGTGAAAGCTTGTCTCCAGTGGCACACAAAAGCCTCGTTGTGCACCAGTGAACGAGCAAATTAGGATATGAGATTTCAAAAATGAACTGCCCATTATTGTTGCAATAATGGAGATACAGTTATAGGAGGGTGACAAGCTCACACAGACAACAGAGACAGCCGAGGCCACATAATGTAGCAAGTTAAACCCTGTAACTATTGGTAACTTTGGCATAATAAGGCAGTGCTTTCAAACGTACACATGATCTTTTTACCGTTTCCACAGGTAGACTTATTGGCTTTCCTGCTGCGAGTTGCAGATTGATATCACTCACATATCTGTACAGTAGATGTAAAAAAAATTAAGCCATCGGACAGTTAGCTCAGCTTAGCATAATGACTGAAAACAGGGGGAAAACATCGATTTGGCTCTGTCTGAAAGTAACAATATCAGCCTGCTGGAGGCATCTCCAACCCTTAGCTTGGGAACTACAACTAGCCGCCCCGTGTCAATGCAGCAGAGGTTGAGCTCCACTCTGATAGAGACACACAGAGATCAGAGGACAGAAACTGCGACCTGCAACTCGCCTGCAAAACGCAGCAGAGACTCTCACACTGGAGCTGGAAAGAAATGCAGTTGAAAACAAAGAAATGCATACAGAAGAAAGCATGAACATGCTGTTGAATTTATGCTGTTGTGATAGAAAATTTTTCAATTTGTTATTGTTCACATAAAAGAAGCTTATTCAACTGGTTTGGGTGGAGCTCAGCTATGTGAATAAATGTTACTAAACATGAATAGGTCTTGTACATTTTCATTTAGGTCCCAAAGAAAAGACCCCTGGCACCTCTAAAGCTTACTATTAAGATCAGAGAAAAGGACAGGTTGGGGTTTTACCAAAAGTTATGTGTGGAACTGTTTCTTAGCATTCTTTTGGATTAAAAAAAAAACATATAACATGTTAATTAATAAGCTTTAAGGGTGCTGGCAGGCAGATTTTGTTCCCTTGGGCTGAGCCTGGCGGGCTGTTTTCCCCCTTTGTGAGTCTTTGTGCAAAGCTAAGCGAACCATCTGTTAGTAGTAGTGTCTTATTTACCCTACAGTATTTAAAGTGTTATCATTCATCAGTAGAGAAAGTGCCGTGCTTAATTAAAAAAAATTCTTAATTTTTCCTTAAAAGCATCTTCAAAAATCTAGTTTAAAATAACCCATTTTTTAAATGACATCACTTTGAAGACTGAGTTGCGTGCCATTACGTGCCCACGTGCAGAATGAGCTGCATTGCACAACTCAAGAGACAAACAGCGAAAGCTTTGCTTCATGGGAAATACTTTGGCAAAGCCACAAGAGCTCCCTCCTTCGCTCTTCTCTCTGTTTCTGTGTCAGGCAGCAGACACCGGCAGAGAGAAATGAATCTGTGGTAATGAAGTAGAACAAAATAAGGACGGCGCTCGACTTCTACAACCACCCTAACGTGCAATCCTATTGTGCAACTGAGGTTCCTTTCAGGTGCAGGCATGGGTAAAAATGCTCATGTGCGGCTGCCTTGGCTCTGTGCAGGCTGAGACATCTATGAGGTGTTGACACATAGATCCTAACAGAGCCCAACTGACATAGACACACTGACATTTGCAACCAGGCATGACTTTAATTGTGAGCTCTGTTATAGCGCAGGAGGCAGATACTGTCTCTATCAGGTGAAGGGTGAGTCAGACTGTATGAGTCAGACTGTGTGAGTCATATCAAGGAAACCTGATCCATAACTGATCATAAATGGTGATAAAAAAAAAAGTGGATAATGTAATTTGCTTCCAATACATCAGTAGCGCAAGCCTATTAGTAAAGACTATAAATAAAGTAGTGGTTAATTCTCATTATCTGGTTTGGCGTATTTTTCCTTAGATCCTATCCGTGGTACTGGAATTATACCTCTCATCTTCCAGCATCAATGAGTGTTGATTTTTTTAGCAATAATTAGTTTGACTTGACAAGTGTAATATGACTGCTGTTGGTTGTGTCATGGAGTCGGTCCCACTCTGATGTGGCAGTATAATTGATTCAGATGGGTATGGAGCGTACATACTGTAAATGCAGGCACGGTGTTTGTCGGATTGTGTTTTAAAAGGCATGTAAGGGAAATTTGTTTACATGAATTCTGGGACTACAATAATTGAAAGAACTACAACTTGTCTTTTTAAGAATAAAAACCTAAAAGGTTTTGCTTCTTATTTTTTTACTTCAACAGTAATTTGATTTTTTTTAAACTTTTCTTTTTTTAAGTGCTCGGCAGCATTGGTTTTTTTTTTTTTAAAGTATTTGTGGCCATATTTGACAGTAGAAAGATGACAGCAGATGAGGGGGGAGCGAGAGTTGGAATGGCATGTGTTAAAGGTACCTGGCTACAGTGTATGGCGATTACATTTTACAGCCCTCATTTTAACCTCGATTCCACCAGGACACACTAGAAAAGGTGTATGTTAAACACCAGCTTCAGTTTTATTTGAAGAATAAGGCTGGTAATATAAAACATTTTACTTGTGCTTTAAAAAAATACCATGAAAAGGCCTTATTCCTGTTTCCTGGACATCATTTGTTACTCAAACTATGAGCCAAACTCTCCCACTGGGTGACCTGCTTCTTTGATACAAAGAACATGAGCATTGTAGTTTATCGTGTGTCAATCCTACATACAAAATCCTGCTGTAAATATGGATAGTATATGCAAATGTTGCAATCCATGTTTGAAATTAGTCCACAACAAATGCACTACACTTACTCTGTTTGAGTAACATTTGTTAAAAACCATATTGTTCAGCTGTTTTGGGAAATTATTTTGCTTCTTTTTAAAAAAGTATGTATTTGATGCCATTTTTATAGACGTAAAACTTCAGTAAGAACCAATAGGCTTGAGGCTGAGTGCTTGAGACAGTGTTGAAGTGTTTGAAAGTACTTGTTTGGTGATGATAAGACAAATATAGAACAATCCCAGCCTCATCTTTTAATATCATGTAGAAACTAATTTGGCCACTGAACGGTTGTTGTAGCTTCAGGAGGCTTCATCAGTTCAACAGATTGAATTAATTGGTTAAATGGAAGTCAAACAAGTGATTCATTCGACGTTTTAAATATTATGGAACTACTCGGGAACAGATGACAGTGAGGCGTCGTCAGGAACTTTCATCCTAAAGGCAGATTTAGACTCTACGAGAACTATTTTGGCAAAAGTACACACTCTAAGGTGGAGTGAAAAGCCGGTTGTAATGGCGAGGTGGGAGACGCTCTAAACGTTCAAATGGAGACAAGAGCATGCATTCCTTAAGAGTCTTTCCTGGAAGGTATTCAAAGTGTTGCACTTAGAAAGCGACAGAAGTGGACAGAGCTTAAAGGAGAAGTTCTTAATTTCTCACTTTGGTGTTTATTGTATAATGTACAGTAAATACATGGTCACCTCTCTGTCCTGGTTGCTCGTCTCTTTTTTTTTTTTTGCCCAACAGTGTGTACACGTGCTCCTCACGTTACCACACAATTCTTTTAGGATTTTACATTACATTACATTTCATTTAGCTGACGCTTTTATCCAAAGTGACTTACAATAAGTGCATTTCAACCATGAGGGTACACATTCAGAACAACAACAATCAAGAAAGTAAAATTTTCTTCAAGAAAGCCAAACTACAAAGTGCTATAAGTAAGTGCCATTTTAAGTGCTACTAAAGTTCTACTGTTCAAGGTAAAGTCGGAAGAGGTGTGTTTTTAGTTTGCGGCGGAAGATGTACAGAGTTTCTGCTGTCCTGATGTCGGTGGGGAGCTCATTCCACCATTTAGGAGCCAGGACAGCAAACAGTCGTGATTTTGTAGAGTGTTTAGCTCGCAGTGAGGGAGCGACAAGCCGATTGACAGATGCAGAGTGGAGTGAACGGGCTGGGGTGTAGGGTTTGACCATGTCCTGGATGTAGACTGGACCCGATCTGTTCACAGCACGGTACGCAAGTACCAATGTTTTGAAATGGATGCGGGCAGCTGCTGGTAACCAGTGAAGGGAGCGGAGGAGGAGCGGAGTAGTGTGAGTGGATTTAGGAGGTTAAAGACCAGTCGAGCTGCTGCATTCTGGACGAGCTGCAGAGGTCGGATGGCACTAAAAGGTAGACCTGCCAGGAGGGAGTTACAATAGTCTAGATGTGAGATGACCAGAGCCTGGACCAGAACCTGCACCGCCTTCTGAGTGAGAAGAGGACGTATTCTCCTGATGTTGTGCAGCATGTACCTACAGGAACATGTCGTTGCAGTGATGTTGGCAGTAAGAGAGAGTTGACTGTCAAGTGTCACGCAGAGGTCCCTAGCAGTCAGGGTTGGGGCTAACATGGAGTTGTCAAAGGTAGTAGTCAGGTCGAGGGTGGGAGAGTCTTTCCCTGGAAGGAAGAGCAGTTCAGTTTTGTCGAGGTTCATTTTCAGGTGGTGTGAGGACATCCACTGAGAGATGTCAGTCAGACAGGCAGAGATTCGTGCGGCTATCTGTGTTTCAGATTGGGAAAAAGAGAGGATTAGTTGGGTGTCATCAGCATAGCTGTGGTAGGAAAAGCCATGTGAGTGTATGACAGAGCCGAGAGAGTTGGTATACAGAGAGAAGGGGAGGGGACCCAGGACGGAGCCTTGAGGGACCTCAGTAGTGAGAGGACAAGGTTCAGACACATTTTAGTAACTCAAATTGCCTCCGGACGACCATTGTTTTTTTACCGGTTCACACCAAAATTAGTATGACTTAGGGACTTTCCAATGACGGACATGTGAAATGACTAAACGAACAACCTACAGAGGTTAAAATATTTAGATTTTCCCACAGGTCTATGAAACTAATGAGGCCTTTTGGGTGGATATTAAAACATATTCAATTGCACAAAAACAGTCCACAGCTTCAGTTCAACTACAGTCAACTACCTGGGAATAGAAATCTACTTTTATACTTCTATTATATCAATGTTTACTCCTCAATACATCAACATGTATGTGAAAGCCACATACAAACACACTTTCACACTCAGTGATTTAACGGCAGGCTCCCCGGGCAATGCAGCGCTTCAGTTATGTAAACTGGCCTGGGTTTGGAGCAACTCAACCGTCAAGACTTTGCATCCCCACCAAGCCCCTGCAGCTCCTAATGCAAACAAGATGCCTTTACTTTCTCAACAGTGGCCTGAGAAAGTCAGTGTGCGTACACACACACACACACACACACACACACACACACACACACACACACACACACACACACACACACGCGCACACACACGCACACCACATGCACAGACGCATACACATGCACACACACGTGCATACACACGCACAGCGCACACACACACACACACACACACACACACACACACACACGCTTGAAGTCAAACAGAAATAAAAAGCTTCATTCCAAAAGGGAACAAAACCTTTTGAATCAAACTAAAAACAATTTTAAAAATATGGTGTCATTTCAGGAATATTAGGCACATTTAGGGACATGTTTAACTATATTTTTTATTAACTTAAATCATCTTATTTTCTAAAGATTCGTACATATAGTCTACAATTGTACACCTCAAGAAAGTACATCACACATAGTACCCCAAGTGTACAAAGACTTTTTTTCAATTTAATTTCTGATATTTTGAAATAATATGATCAGATAAAAAGCTCGAAAATAAATAAATGTCCGGCAAGTAATATACTGATCCACAACTTTTAAACCAAAACACAGACTGAATAATACAAACTTTGATGTTTTTTGTTAATACAAAACCTATTTAAATTATATATAAACCACATCTACTGCTAAAAATCCCATTATTTTCTCTTTTCCTCGACATCACTGTTTTTTTTTTTACCTGTATCAGTACGAAAAGCCACCGACCACCTGTATAGTTGCAGCCACCAAAAGGTTAAAGCCAAGTGTTCAAATTCAAATGTCTCATTTGTTTGTCTTTGTTTGGAGAGAGCCGTTTCTCACTGGCATAGACAAGAGTATTGGTGAGACACAAAGTAAGAGACATGTTCATTTGCCTTGGCTGCAGCCCTGCTCTCCTGTGCAGCTGTCGCTACCTCCAGCCGTCATTTGCGTCTCTACACTGCGCTGTGACGGACAGGTGGAGGCCTCTCACAGCGGCATCAGTGCATGGCTCCAGGGCACTTAGCCGTGGAGGCTCCAAGGTATACCCAGTGATGCTAAACCCAAGTACATTTCAAGGAGGATTAGGGGACTCTGTTTTCAGCTAGAGCTACATGGGATTGAAGCAAAGCGCTCTGTAGAGCGAAGAAGAACTGAAGAGTCAGGCGATAATAAGATTTGTATTTACTGTTGCAGTCAAATATTGATTGAGAATTTTTTTTTTTAATAGGAACACAAACCAGTTGGCAGGGACTGTAAATCATTTAAGATCACAAATATTAACAGTTGAGTCACTTTTCAATAGCATAGTTGTAATCCACCAGCACAAACACTGAGATAAAAGGCTCATGAACAAATATTAGATTGTAAATGCTGAACTAGTGCCAAATTGAGATACATAAGCAAACTATGGTAACTAGAAGCCTGATGAACTCCAGTCACAACGGGTACCTGAGAAGTTATTCACCTTCAATTGTTCATAACCATCAAGCATAGAAAGCTGTCTCAGGCAAAGGGTGAGGTCTACAGCAAACAACATGACATGCCCATCCTATCTGTCACAAGCTGAAGTGAAGAAACAAACAATCCAACACATTACTATGGTCTTATGGATAAGAGTAAATTAATTTAAAGCCATATTACTTGTGTTTGCATTGTGTCGTGAAAACACAGCTCAAATTTACCGTTTGCAAAACATTTGACCTGACAGGTGAATTTTTTTTTATCTCATCTACAGCCGATAAATTCAAGCGTACCATTAAATGGTACTTGGTTCCCTGCATTATCTCTGATTTCGCTGCGGTTTTTACATTGTGAAATACTTTACATGTTTTCTATTGTGTGTACATTTGCTCTCTTCTTCTTCATTATTTTATTTTATTCTTATTGTATTAATACTAAATCTTGCTGGAAAAAAGTCTGATCCATAAATCATACATTGCAACACCTGTTTTCATTTTGCTGAGGGGAACTGCTATTGTTTTAACTAATGCTACATCTAAAAGTAGCTGCATTGACATTGTCTGCAAATCCTGTGACATTTTAAAGTATATTTATGTCTTTTTAAATTTAATTTTGAGTCATATTCTTCATATAAATAAACTAAAAGTTAAGAACCCTGTAATATTAGGGCAGAAAATTTATTTTTAATTGCTTCGTTTATACATTGTCACAAAACTTAACAAATAAATGTTTCAGTGTTATAAAAGAATAAAATTAAAGCAGCTTAAACTAGTGAATCTTTTGGAGTTTTGTTTGCCTGTTTTTAAGAAAGGATCATCATACTAAAGACCAAGATTAAAAGGGGCAAATATACACTTGTCTCTCTTGCCTCAGAGACATGACAATTGTCTCATAGATAACGAACAACACACTGTTCACAATCAAACATGTGCGACCCCCAAAAAATATATATCAATAAGTTATTCAAGCAGAAAACAATAGACAGAAACCCATCACTGATTAAACTGCCTGGTAGTTTGTCACGATGTGCACTGTCAGGAGAAATAAATGCTGTGTTTAACTAAAAATATGAAATCATCATTATAAAAAACTACAATGTAACTTAAAGATTGTGCAGTGTATATATATATATAATAATATATATAAACTTTATTTCTTTGACTAAGAATTGCGGTTTAGTCTACCTATAATAAAGAACATATTGCAAAGTACTACACCAGTAAAACGTTCAGGTGAATGTTTTACTCATGATCTAATAATAATCAAATAGTTATGAATCTTAATGATCAAACAATAATGATATCTAAGACTTGCCTAAACAGTAACACAGATTGTGAAGACTTCAAGAGATTATACCTAGATTACACCTGGATGAATTCAAACTAAAGACTGCCATAAAGATTTAGTGTAAAACTAAATAATTCTGCCTCTTAAAAAAATGTATTATTTACTTTTTATTACATCCTTCTTTCTCTTTCAGATTTGTCTGGTTTTCGTAAGATGCACCATCTTGGAAAACAAGTAGGTTAGGTTAGGTTAGGTAGTTACTTTATTAATCCCAGAGGGGACATTTTTTTCACTAGTATGACAGCAACGTTGAACTGACTTGAAGCAACGTCTAACAGGTATGTGGATTCCCATGTTAACCTCAAAAAGCCCCTCATCTCATCACATACCACACCCATCCCATCACATAACAGGGTGCTGCAGCTCCGGCCCAGGACGGGCACATCCGCAGCCCTCCCCACGGGACTAAACTTTTCATCGGGCTGTTTGTCTAAGCAAACCCACGCTCTCTCCCTCCATGCTCCGGCTCTGACACATCCCTGCAGTGTTAACCCGGCGTGGTGTTGAGCAGTGGGAGTGTGCTGCCGTGTATTCCTCTGTTTGTTTAAGAGATTAAGTTGGTGAACCCCAGCCCCCGTGGAGTCCCTGGACTTTATACCACCAGAGCTGCTCAGAGTATCAGCATTGTCTCCAACCATGCCGGCAGTGAAATTTGATAGTGTTTGAAAGTCCGCTTAAAAGCAGACCATTCACAGTTGAGACTGTAAGACGGAGCTTAATTTTTTTTAAACTCAATATGTGTGCAGCAGTTTTCTGTAGCGTATAGAACTCACAGAGAATAAAATATTTGATGATGCCAACGTTAAACCACGTCCAATCAGTATTACCTACAAATCACACAACTAGTTTCAATCAACAATTTCTATGTCATGAGTTGGTTATTCCTGTCTCTCAGGTTGCATCCAGGCTTTATGATGATGGCCTATATTTTGCATGCTGAAATCACAGAAGGGCCTTTTGTCTGGAAAACATTTACATCTCTTAACACAGCTGGCTTGTCCAACCACTGGCATAAAACAAACAAGGAAGCAAGGTAGAAAAACAACACATAGGTTAAGTTACCACTAAAGAGGTGTTTTAGTGTTAAACATCAAAACAACATGGACCATTTTGGAGTTTTGAAAAATAAACTGAGGTCAGCTTAAAAGGACAATTTGAATATTAAGAGGAAATAATATCCTCTTAAAAGGTCCCGCAGAGAATAATTATGATAGTTGATGGTAAAAGATAAATGGTAATAAAAGGTAAACAAAGAAACTGATGTGTTTTTTTTTTTCCATTTGCAGCAATTAAAACTTTTAAAAATCCAAACAGACATTTAGACCAGATACATTTTTAGCCATCTCAAGATATTAGACATGCATTATAACAGCATTAGAAAAATTTAAATTTAAATTTTCACAAATAAGTATATAGACTTTGTCCAAAAAGAACAATAGACCCTTATAAAGCTGAGGTATGTTGAGAACATGTGATGCTCGGGGGGGTGTGGCCCTTAAGGTGCTCTGTGGAGGTAATACACTCTTCAGGTAACGCTGAGTGACTCATTCTCACACACACCTTAAACACCACAAATGGCTCCGTCACAACTGAACTCTTCAACTTAACCTGACTACGGGAATAAGCTGAATAAAAACGACTTTTAATGAAAGAAGATCTCTCAGAAGAGCAAATTACTTTTACATTTGAGGAACTGCTGGAGTTGGACTCAAAGACAGTGAGTTGCTAAAAACGAATGTGAGCTTTCTAGCAAGGTCGTGTGTTGGGAAATCTCTTGTTTTGATTTCCACTGTCCAGGATCTATTTTTTTTCCTCAGACGAAAGAAAGGGAAGCTCTGGAATTCCTAACACTGTGCAGCTTTTGCAGTAAGTTCACTTTGTCTTTGAAGGCACATTTTTGAGCTTTTTATGACAATGCCAGTGGTCAAAGTGGAGAAAGACTCTTCAGCAGACACCACCTTGCCTTCCCCCAATCCTCCATCGCAGACAGAGGAGCAGACACGGGGTCGAAGGAGGAAGAGACCTCTGCAGCGGGGGAAACCACCGTACAGCTACATCGCACTCATTTCTATGGCTATAGCCAACTCTCCTGACCGCAAACTGACATTGGGGGGCATCTACAAATTCATCACAGAGCGCTTCCCCTTCTACAGAGAAAATTCAAAGAAGTGGCAAAACTCCATCCGCCATAACTTGACTCTAAATGACTGTTTTATCAAGATCCCCCGAGAGCCAGGACGGCCAGGGAAGGGTAACTACTGGGCGTTGGACCCAAATGCAGAGGATATGTTTGAGAGCGGCAGCTTTTTGAGACGCAGGAAGAGGTTTAAGCGCTGTGACTTGAGCACCTACGCCTCGTACGTGCATGAGATGCCAGTTTTCTCTCCTGTCCAGATTACCAGATCATCTGCATACACCAACTCAGTCTACCCCAACATCAACGTCAGTCCGACCTACGGGCAGCAGCTGCCCTCTGCCTACTACCCCTCTTCATCCCCTCCTGGGTTCGGACATGGCCAGGCCCGCATGTTCAGCATTAACAACATCATAGGACATCCGACTCCAGCCAACATGCTGGCAGGTCAAGGTCCAGAGGGGATGCAGCAGCCCAGCCGGAGCTTCAGTCCTGAGGGGCTTCCGAATGGCTCCAGTCCCTGTGGCCTGGGAGCCACGGGTTTCCAAGGTCAACCATGCGGAGGAGCTGTGCCGCCCCGGTCCTCTACACATCCGGGGTTCACGTACTCGGGGCCAAACAGCCATCTGCACCATCATGCACACCAGGGCTCATATGGACAGGGTCACACCCAGGGCTATGCAGCAGCAGCAGGACGGGTCCATGTCTCAGCTCACGGGTCTGCGGAAACGGTGGACCATTACGGCAGGGCGTCCCCAGTACAGCTGGGTTCCTTCTCCCAGTATAACAGTGCTGCAGGTCCCATCCCCAACACTGGGGGATACCTGAGACACCCCACATATCCGGGGAATATGGACCGGTTTGTGTCTGCTATGTAAGTTACTGAGAATGTCGATACAAGCTTCTCATGACCTTTTTAAAAAGAAGATTTCAGACGGCACCAAGTGAGCCAGAAGTTTCTGCGCACAAACACGTTTGCTTTTCTTCTTTCAAATCTGAACGGACTGACCTCTCTTGACACAACTGTGATTTTCCGCATTAATTGTAGAACCCACTTTCCGTACCGATGGTAACCAACTTTTAGAAACTTGCCATACATTTGGATTTAAATGTCAAGGCGTCTTCACAGCAAGAGCATAAGAGTGTAAAATACTTTGTATAATGTGTGTGGTTGAGTTGTTTGCTTTTTTTGACATGACTTGAATGTGCTAGTTCAATATTTACAGTACAGCTGAGTTTAAAAGTTTGTATAAATTATTGTGCTTTGTGGTCATAGGCTTTGCAATAAGTGGCTTGTATGAAGAACGTCATCTGTAGTTCATCTGCATGTATTTTGTAGCCACATGAAAATGCATATTTAGTTTGCCTTTTTGGAAATAAACAGAATGATATAGCACTTTTGTTCTTCAAGAATAAAATATCTAAATTAATAAATCACTGCTATCACCATTTAAGCAATTGTGCCAAAACATTACACCGTAATTATTTTTTTATTTTCCCCAGAAGGGAATCTGATTTGCACCCAGGTGACATCTGTTGTATTTGTAATGGCTACAAGTCAGTTGTAAAACATTACAAAGTAACAAGGGATAAACTATCACGGGAAAAATGTGCCCCAAACGATTCGTTCTTGTGTTGCTTTCTACACTGTTTCAGCTCAGCTGGTTTGAAGTGTTGTCTGGAGCCACAGCTTTAGCAGTCACTGTGACCGGGCTCAATTATCACGTCGAGACATCAGCACAGCACTTAAGACACTTCATCCGCAACATGAATCCACTAATCAAGAAAATGAATTGACTTGTAACTCGATATTTCATCCCATAAAGACAACAAAACACCAGAGACCAGAAACAACGTCTGCATGTCTGACAAGACGAGACTCGTAAAGAAACATTTCAGCAGTTAAGACACTTAATTTTTCCATCAAAAAAAGCTTTGTTGACAGATATGACTTCATGTTTTATTCTTCATTGAAAAGGTCTTAGTTTTTCTTGAGTGCTGCCCCCCCCCCCCCCCCCCCCCCCCCCCCCCCCCCCCCCCCCCCCCCCCCCCCCCCCCCCCCCCCCCCCCCCCCCCCCCCCCCCCCCCCCCCCCCCCCCCCCCCCCCCCCCCCCCCCCCCCCCCCCCCCCCCCCCCCCCCCCCCCCCCCCCCCCCCCCCCCCCCCCCCCCCCCCCCCCCCCCCCCCCCCCCCCCCCCCCCCCCCCCCCCCCCCCCCCCCCCCCCCCCCCCCCCCCCCCCCCCCCCCCCCCCCCCCCCCCCCCCCCCCCCCCCCCCCCCCCCCCAGTTTAAAAATCTATCATTAATTGAAGCACAAGAGAAATCAACAAATGGCAAATTCTAAGATATATATAAAAAAAAAAAGACAATTATTTAATTGTTATAAGACCAGAATTTAGGACAGGAGTGATAAACAGCACAGATTTGATTGAAAAAGAAAGCAGCTTGATTTATGATACAATAGCAGGAAAGGTTGAGACCGAGTTTTGTGAGCGTTTTTCCACAACAATATAAACACAAGTACACCCATTCAAAATAATTTCACTGAATCGATATATTATATCCAGCAGTCAACACGAGGACGAGATGTGAAACCCTTGAAAATATTGTTTGTTACGATCTGGGTGAGAATAACTGTATAACTGCTATCACCTCTATATATTCAATATTCAGTGTGTTGTATTTCAAAAAGTGTCCATGAAAGATGGTATTAATATTCACGATAATACACACAAAAGTGCGTACTTTAAAAGAAGTTTTTAATTGTTTCATTTTCTTCGCTTATAAAATGCAAAATAAGCATGAAGATCAAAGAGAATTCAAAAAGACTTTAAAACTATTTTAAATCACAAGAAATAAGAACATTTAAACGATGACAAGCTAATATATAACAGACATAAATACAAGAAAGACACGTGACAGTGACAAACGTGTCAGCCAATATATTCAACAAGTTTTTCGAGTTGTTCACAATTCTTCACAACGTCGGGCAAAGACAGCAACATCTGAGGGGAAAAGGAAAACAACTATTACCTCAAATATCCAAACATACATCAGCACTGACAGGATAGAAAAAAAATGACATGAAAAGCATCTCTCACCTCCCTGACTTTATTGATCACGTTGTTTAATATCTGGAGCTCTTTCTCACTTTTCTGCTGGTTAGACTGATGGATCATTTGCTGTGAAAGACATTAAAACATTGTAAACATCCTGAATCACCCTGTCACTTATAAAACACAGTCCTAAAATACTGCCATGAACATAATAAAACAAAATTCTCAGTAAATGAAGAAAATGCTGGCATGTAGTCAGGACTGAAAGTAATACTTTGATTGGTCAGTACTTACATGTCTCTTTGCTCTTTCAAGGAGTTTAACTCTGGCCTGCTCTCCTTCCTGAAGACTTGCCTTCAGTCTCTCCACCTAAACATCAAATCAAGAGATGTCTGAGAAAATGGCCATTGAAGGTGCATTTTTTTTTTTTTTTTTTTAATCAAGAAAGAAAACTAGGAAAACATGTAAATGATTAATAAAGAGTTAATGCACACAAAATATATCTAACTATACTGATGCCATAACTGACAGGATCATACCTCTCTCAGTAACTGGATCTTCTCTTCCATGAAGTGTGCTGGGTTAGCTGATTGGCTACCAGCTTTCCTCAACTCCTCTCGCAGGAACTGAGACTCCACCTTCGACTGCTGGAGAGCGCAACGAAGCTCAGTCACATCCTTTCGTAATTCCTGAAAGGAAAACAAGTCAACATCACAATAAAACCAGTTACATTAAGAGAACAGTCTCTCCTCCTGTAAAACAATGGGTTTTGGAAAGCGTTATTGTTATTAAGTGCCTTACATAATTGTCAGTCTCGAGTTTCTTGTGAATTTCCTGGGCGACTTGTAGTTCTACCATCAACCTCGTCACAGTTTTTTCATCCTGTGTCAACAGAAACAACTTTTACATGAACTATTCAGTGCTTTTCTCTGCTTGAACAGATTATTCCCATCAGTCAGCAGTCTTCTGTACCAATTTATAAATTTGTTAGACATCATACATGAAGTCAGCACCGAGATGTTTAGTAGCAGCAGTCTTTACCTGAACTTTCTGCTGCAGAGCCTGATTTCCTCTTTCCATCAGGTTATTCAAACGGCTGAGCTGATGTTGAAACTCAAACACTTCAGCCTCATGTCTGCTGTTTGCACTCAGCTGCTTCGCCTGCAGGCCGCAGCTGGAACAGTGCATTAAATAACAAGGACTGAATGCAACACCTTGAATCTTACATTAAGATGACACAAATAAGAATTATACAAATGTGAAAAACAATTTGGAAAGAATTCAGCATTACCTCCATACTCCAATCAAAAGGAAGCTCATAGCTACAGATATCTTCATTACATTTCTTTAACAAATTTATATTATGCCCATTCTGTTATAGATTTGGTCATCTATACCAATAATAAACTCTGATGAAGGTCCTGTGTTAAAAAAACAAACAATTAAAGTGCAGACTATTTTAGTCAGAGTTGTTGTTCACATTTGGTTTTCTAATGAAATAGCAGCAGTGTACCTTAACATCACAAAAATGTATCCAGTGTTAAAATGGTTAGTAAATTAATTGATCGATGGTTAAAAATTTTAGCTACACATTTCAGTTAATTGATTGTTAGTTTAAGTTATTTATTAAGCAAAAAATACCAAACATGTTGATTCCAGCTTAAAAATAGTTACTAATGTACTGCTCGAATTATAAAATGCTGCAAAAGAGTAAAAAAAAAATATGCCCAACACAATTTTCCAGCTCAATAAAACTCAAAAACATTTAGTTTACATGGTATAAAATGGAGGAAGGAAGTTCTCACGAAAACAAATCAATGAGTTAATCAATAAATAAAACAATTGTCAGCTGGAAATCTACACTTTTTAGTCATAATTTCCAAACAGCACGCATGTGTCTAATATCCTCTTATGGGTGGAGCTAACTGCTACACCCACAGGAGTCCGTCTGTTTCTTCTGCCTCTCGTGTCTGACAAATATGTGTAATTATGAAATTGTCATACTTGGGTCATTGGTCATTACCAAATCAGGAAAATCCATGTAGGAAACACGCATGTGCACGCACGCACATTTCATAGCACTTACATGGTGTTGTGCAGCTCCTCCAGCCGAGAGTCTTTGCATTGTTGCACCGACTTCAGGGTGCTGCCGAGCTCTGCGACGGTGTTGCCCAGGTCAGCGAGCAGCTCTGCCACACAGCTCTGCTCTTCTTCCTCTGGCTCAAAGTCTACCGGATTCAAGGGATTTTTAGGGACGATGCGGGTGAAGGCACTTGTCTCACTGAACAAAGTCTCACACTGTGGCTCCGGGTATGTCTGAGGGGACGGAAGAGACAGCGAACTACAAGTTAGATTTTCAGATGTTCAAAGTCTTCAGATTATAGTAGTTTAAGGTTGTTGTTATTTTTTTTTTTTTTTTTTTTAACTCTGCAACCGCAGATAACATTAAAAGGATCCAGAATAATAATAACAACAATTATTAGAGTGCGAGAACACATCATTGTCAAAAAAAAACAAAAACACACATGTAGCATGTTTTTTCACATGCAGGGTGAGCTACAGGAGTGGCAGGTGTACTTGTTTTGACGTCTTCCTCCTTCTCAGCAGTTAATGCCACCATGATGCTGTCAACAAAGGAGCTGGTGTTGTGACGACGCTCCATGTTGTAGACTGGTTCAGTCTCTTTATCTTTCTGTGGCTCTGGTTTCTGAAAAGTAAGACATACAGTATAGACCTGTGCAAAAGTTGTCTCTACTCTACACTTACGAGTTCATTTCAGAAGTATATGCTGCTATCAAATGATTCATACATGATGTTTAAAACCAAAGTGACACATATTTCAAGGGTTCTTAACAAGTGTCCGATTCTTCACTTTCCTAGAAAAACTGAATTGCTTTGCATGATGTGTGTATCTGCATGATGTGAGCATGAGCAAAGGCAACAACTCTGGCCAGGCTGCTCTGTAGTGGGTTGTGTTACTGCACTGTATGTTACCTGGTCACTGAGAGCAGCGTGGAGCTCGTTGGTGAGTCCCCGCAGTGTGTGATGCAGCAAAGTGATTTCAGTGACGGCCTGACCCATCTCCTCTCCACGCTCCAGCTGGGCTGTTCTGGCTCTGGACCTTGCGGCTTCCAGCTCCTCCTGCAAACTCCTGTTCTTGAGCCTGAAACACAGACAGATAAGTTATCATTTAGTAAATGAACAAAATGTTAAACAACTTCAGAACAATTTGTAGTAAGATTTGCGTACTTAAATATAAGTGCCCGCACAGAGACAGACTGAGGACTTGTTGACCCACAGAGATATACCACAAAGCCAATACGCAGATATGACTTATTTTCTTTTGCTTCATGTTTTCTCGTACTCACATTCACACGGAAAGGGCATCCAACACAATATAATAAGTACAACACAAACTGTAGACAAAAAATATTTAAAAGAACAACAACAACAGCAACACCAAAGCAGTGAATGATGGCAAACGTAGGAGTGATGAAGTTGACACAAATATCAAATTTAAGCTAAGATTAGGTGAGTGTTACTCTAAACTTACTGAAGTTGACAAATTTCTGCTTTTAGGTCCTCACACTGGATGTTCCTCTCCCGAAGCCCCTGCAGGTTTTCCCTCAGTGTACACTCGCTCTCAGCCACCTGCTCCCTCGTCAACTCGTTCTCCATCTGTAGGAACTGAAACACAGGACAACAACAGGAGAATTAAACTATACATCTCCCATAAAATTCTAAAGACTTTTGTAGTTTACAGCATCATGAGTGAAATTAATCTCCAAGCACATTGTTACAAAATAAACTATGTTGCGAGAAAGATGTATTTGCTCTGCACTAAAGTAAAATCTACAAATTTTTAAATACAAAGATATCGCTTTGCCCTCATGCCATTGACTGAATATAAAGGCAATGAACAACGTACACGAGTAGCCGTGTAAAAGGAAAAGTAAGCAGCTCTAAATCACAAAAAAACATTCCAAACAAAGTATCCAACACGTATACGTTCTCCAAGCTGACCTCGTTGGTTTCCCGCACACCGCTGAGTTGTGTACAAACATCCTGAAGCTGCTGGATCTGCAGACTCTGAGACTGGGAGAGCCTTTGCAGCTGACCGAGCTGCTCCTCACTCTGTGCCAGAGCCTGACTCAAGTCACACACACGCTGCTCCGACTGACCCAGCGACGTCTCCGATCTGCACAAAACCAAAGACAAAACGCGCAGCAACGTGAGTAGCAGTATTTTCTGAAACATTTGCAGAAGAGCAGCCGGGAGCTTGACTTGCTGACCCAGAACAAGGCTGCCTGTTGGCCCCAGTCTCCCGTCATGACTTATTAGCAGTAGAAAGAGTTAAGTTTCTACTAAACAAAAGGACTATGAATATATCATTTTACATATTTTTATAACAATGAGGGATATTAAGAAGGATGTTTTAACAAAAGATAAACTTCCTTCATTTTTGTTCTCATATCAAACCATTTTCACCTGAAATGTTATTGTGTCTCCACTTACTCATTTGCTCTATCCTTGGCTTCCTTTATGTCTTTCCACGACTGCTGCAACCTGAAAGAAACAAATTTTAAACTTTTAAATTTCAGAGGATAGTTTTTCTTAGTTTCCCTAAATAAAAATTATCCAATATTGCCTCATTTGTTTCTTAATTTCTAAGCTGATATGTTCAATCAACAAATTCCTGCTGTTGTGAGGCTCATACTTTGTAGTCTGAGCAGCGAGTGCCTGCTCCAAGAAAGTGTAGGAGGCCAACGTGGAGGAAACTGTGGCAGACAGATCAGTCACTTTCCTCTCCAGCTGACCCTTCTCTTCCTCTTTTTCTGTCAGCTTCTGTCGCAGCACACCCATCTCTGACATTTAATGAAAGAAAATAACAATAAGTTAGCAAAGGCGGATAAAGAAGGATGAAATGAAATACCCAAAGAACATTAATCATATTGATTTAAGTTTTTACCTGACGTCATGATTGTCACTTGCAGGTTTAAATCACCAATCTGCTCCCTGGCAGTTTGGAGATTCAAATAAGCTTCGTTCAATTCTTCCTCAATCTGACGAATACAAATTTGTTCAAATGATAAGAATAATTTTCATTCTTATGAGGCATGAGTACAGAAGTGGTGCTAGGCAGTACGTGACCAAATACATTACAGACATCTGACCTGCTCTCGCTCTTCAATAGCTTGTCCTCTTGCAGAAAAATGCTCATCTCTCTCTCTCAAAGCAGCAGCTGCTTTCTCATTCAGCTGCAGGAGCATAGGAGCAGTGTTCTGCAGAAGGCTTCTGACCGTGCAGAGCTGTGCAAAGATGACCACGTCAAAGCAATCAGTGTAATGAGCATTATCATCACATGTAAAACAAAGCTCAAATTACTGACACCATTTATATGTAAGGGTATGTAGTTACTGCCGTGCTGCTGAAGAAGTGGGAGTTAATGCTTTTGAAATTGAACAACAATTTGAACAATTTCAGTATTTCTATCCCAACAGACAGCAAAGGTTATGCTACATGCTTATCTCAGTTTATAGTCAAGAAAATGAACATACTTCTTTCATCAAACTGGACTGCTCATCCATGGTTTGGGACAAAAGATCAGAAGTCAAGTTCAGTGATTCAGTATAGGCCTCGTTCAATGCGACCTGCGTTAGTTAAAAGAAAACGGAAACAGAAATTACAAAACGCTGTGTTAAGCTGAATAGATTCCCATGGAGCTGCTTGGTTTTGCCCGTTTTCTGTACCTGCTCTGGATAGGTGTGCTTTAGAGAAGCCAAGAGTTCCTGCTGAGACCCAACACTCTTCTCTAGTGCTGAAATGTGTGTGGCACAGTGTGTCCTCAGCTGCTCCATTGCGCTGAAGGCCTGGGAACAAACAACCAGACAAACACTTACAATTTTCCATAGTAATTTCTGTACTTGTAATTAGGTCAAAGATCATTGCATTACACACATATTGAATTATAAAGCCCACACAACAGTTAAATGTTAAGTTCTTACTGCCTCCTTGGCTGTCAAGGTCTCCTCCATCCGAGTCCTCATGTCGTTTCTTTGATGAAGCGCGTCTTTGACCTTCTGCTCCATTCTGGTCTGTGTCTCCTTTGATTTCTCTAACAAAGACCTCATGTGTCCATACTAAAAAACAGAAGAAAAACCCACATCAACTAAATTAAAGCATAAACAAGTGCAATTGTTGCACTACCGTTACAGTTATATGATTACCTGATGAAATATTACAGAAACAAGCATGCTGTTGATGTGATAAAGATATAAAAAAAATATGTTTACATACATGTGAAACGAGGCCTTGATGGTCCTCTTTGACGATGTCATCTAATTCTTTCATGTTAGAGAGAGCAGCATCTGTGTCACTACTCAAAGTAGACTGTTGGGAAAGAAAACACACACATGACTGTTATTAATGGACAAAATCATGTGTATAATTATTTTTTTAAAGAATGTAAATCATTACAAAACTTAAGTTTCTCTCAGAAAACACATACAGGCCAAAGCCTTTAATCTATAAAGTTTAATCCTAGACCATTGGTTGTGTGGTTGTCTGTGTCTCACCATAGTGACCCTCATGTCTTGCATACACTGCTTTAGGGTCTGCAGAGAACTTCCATCGTGCTCCAACTCACCAATCCTGCTCAGAGCCTCCAAATACAGGTCTCTGTACATTGTGGTCTATCAAAAATACAAAACAAAGAATTACTTCAAATAAAAAAATTATGAAACATAAAATCTATGGAACTGTGAGTTAAAATAATCCCAGTAAGAGAATTGTATTCCACAAACATACCATTGTATTACACCATCTCTGTTGGCATTATGTGTCTTTACCTGGCTGAGCTCGGTGTGGTCTGTCTGCACTAGTTTCTCTCTGAGGTCTGAAGGAGCAGCGCCTGCAGATGGACATCCCTGAGCCCTGGCTGCAGTCAACTGTTGCACTAGAGCCTCAACCATGATCATGCTGGACCTCAACCTCTGCTCCAACTCCTGTCTGGGGAAACACTCTAAGCTGCCTGGAGGTAAACTGAGGCAATATCCACAGGAAGAAGAGCGAGAGGCAGAAAAAAAGAAATCACAAAAAACTGAATTAGTATTTGTCAATAATAAAAAATTAAAAAAAAATCATCTCTGGCAGTCTAACCTTAAATTTTTTTTTTTTTTTTTTTAAATAATTCAGAGAGAACACTTACTTCCACAGGAGAGGGTCAGTCAGAGTGCAGGAATCAACCACAGTTAAATCCCTCTTTCTCTCAAACAGGCCAGATGTATTCAGGCTGTGATCTACCATTTTCACAGGGCTTGTACCCACACAGACACTGTGGGATTCTGCAGGAGTGGTTTTGGCTGGTGGGGCCATGTGGGAGGCAGGAAGTTGAACAGAAGCAGCGACAGCAGCAGGGCCCATCTTCCCTGATGCCAAGATGAGGAACTCTGCCATCTGCCGAAGCTGCTGCTGAAGTGGACCATTAGGAATCAATGGGATATTCAGAACTGGCTTCTCAACTTCAGACAGTGGCACAGCACTCAGCTTCTTTCCCAAATCCTCGACGAGCTCGGTGATCGGGTCTGGCTGGGGCTTGTAACCAAATGCTGTGGAGCTGAAGAGAGGACGAGGAATGGGGCTTTCCAAGTTCTCCAGCCTTAACCCGGTGTTAAGTGCAGCCAAAAAGCTTTTCTCACCTTCAAAAGCAGAATTCTCAGCAAAAGATAAGTCTTGACCAGGATCCCCCTGAGCCTTTAATAAAGACATAGATGCACTGCTGAGCACAGGACTGAGGATTCCCAACTGCAAAGCTGAGGCAAAAGAGGGACACTCTGACAAGACGTCAAAAATATCAGGGTGGTTCTCTGCAGGAGGCTCCTCTGCAGAGGTAGAAGGAAGAGTTCCATTTCCAGACGAACCAAGGGTACCGTCTTCTTTCTCACTGGATTCAGTGGGTCCCCTGCTAGAGTACACTTGAAAGACATGTTGCAGATGTTGCTGCACCTCCACAGGTGTCAAACTCTCTGCTGAAGCTGTAGGATGGCTGTGGTCAGAAATCTCAGTTCTATGAACCACTGAAGGCAATGCACTGTCCTCAGGATGCATTGTACACTTTGATATTTCTTGCACTTGACGTGTAACAGTTTGATTGTCTGAAGTTTTTAAAGATTCACTACTACCTGCTGGGTCAGTATCTACCACAGCTGCATCATTTTCCAAGCAGCTGTTAGGTTGTTGGGCGTCCTCTTGAATGAGATCCTGTGTAATGCAAGTAGCTACACTGTTGTCCTCCAGGGGTTGACAGAGTACAACATTGTCCTCGGGTAGAGGGGAGGTCCTCCCGAACAACTGGGTGTCATCTGATTTGCCATCCTCACTTTCTGTAATAAGAGAGCTCAATGTAACACCTTCTTGTCTGCCAGCCGGGCTGTCTGGTCCCACCAAGCTCAGTTGCTTAACTTCTTCAGCATCAGTGCTGCATGGCATCGGTTCCTGGGTAGTGGAAAGGTTTCCATGGGGAGGTGATGAATAATTTTGAATATTACAGTACATGTGATCTAAGCGATCATTACCGTTTTGCAAGTGATGATCATGAGCTAACATGCTTGGATTCATACTATAATTGTATGACTCTCTGCTGGCCACAGTGTGGTTGGTTGGTAGAAGAACAGACTCATCTGCAAAACTGGTGCCCTCTGAAGTTTCAATCTCACTTCCAGTGCAGTTAAATGACTTAAAGGTTACATCACTCAGTCCAGTAGCAGGATTTCCAGAACCAGACAAGGTAGTGACGACAGTAACAATATCATTTTCATTGCCACAGTATGGATGATCAGTATGTTCTGCTTGACACAGCTGGTCAGAGTCATCAGGGTAGTTACTTGAATTAACACTGTCGTCTTGTAAAGGTTCACCGAGCTCTGACTTGGGCAGAAGAATGGTCTCATCTTGTAGTATGGTGACATCTGCAACTTCCACCTCACCTCCATCACAGACAAAAGATTTCCAGGTGACATGTTTCTCTTTACTGCAGTCGTTCAAAAAAGCTCTTGAATCTTCTGTGGCTTGTTTATCATCCAGGTCACCAGAAGCCAGTGTCGTGTTGGGAATTTCACCGAGACATGCTACACCCGTGTCATCAGAATACGGCTCTTTCATCCCAGTATTGTGATAGGGGTGTTCTATGTGGTCACAACATGACTGCGCTATCATACTGTCAGAGATGACTGTATCTTCTGTGTCGTTGTTACATGCAGCCTGGTCTTTAGGCAAAATAATACTCTCTTCTGCACACAATGAAGAGACTGAAATGTCAACCTCACCACCAGCACAAATGAAGGATTTAAATGTCACATCTCCAAGTGCACAAGCAGTCTGAGTGGGTGTCATATCAACAGAGGGAAGATCGGTTTGTATTTCTTTGGTGGATGGAGTAGAATGAAGTTGCGACTCTGGGTCACTGAGAGGAATATCAGCCTGTTGATAAAAAGGAGAGGTGGGTAAGAAAAAGCCACAAATACACTGAAAACAAAGAGAGTATTTCTAAATGTTAGTATAAACCCACCAATGTCCTTTTCACAGCATCGAGTTGTGATTTTGATTTGATCCTTGATGATGGAGTTGAGAAGTGAAGAACTTCATTGCCCAGACTTCTCAAAGGGGTGCGCTCGCCATATCTGCTGGAGGGCTAAAATCAAGAAAAGTTGAATGAATCACGGGTAGTCAGTTTGCTCATAACACTGCAGACTGTGCGTGACATGAGTGCAAAAGTTTTACCAAGCCTTCCCCTCTGGAACTTGACTTCCTGAAGGACATAACTCTGGAGTACTTAGAAACTACCTGTACAACTGCAAAAGAAGACCAAAAAAAATTCCTTTTAAAGCTGTTTATTATGTTGATTAAACTGCTCGGCATCAAACACACCATAGTTTCGGGATAGTGTTACCATAACTTAAAACAATAGTCAGGCATACATATGATTGCTAAAACGGGTTTTCTGTGCTTTAATCATTCCTCAAACTCATAATGGCTGCTAAAAGGCTTCTTTAAAATGCAATTTCAGTTTAACAAAACATAAAGTTTGATGGGTCTGAGTAAGACGAGCGGCTATATTTCAAAAAGAAAATTACAAATGTTCCCCTTCATAATCTATTGGACAGTCTTTTTTTTGTTTTGCTGGAGTGGAGATATTAACAGAAAGCAGAAATTTTGTACTAAAAAGATTTGTGACTTCAGACGACATCCTCTTAATTCAGATAAAGTGGAGAAAGTTTTTTTTTAACACAATGAGGATGGTGGATTTAGTTGACCCATCACTTACATTGACACTGAATTGGATTAGATTTAGACTTTATTAATCCCACAATGGGGAAATGTAGTCCTCACAGCAGCATAGAAACACAAAAAAGCTGCACACAATATGACAAAATTTACAAATACGTATACATAAAATAAGATAGATAAAAATAATTATTTTGGAAAAAAAATAAAAGCAATGAATACACACACACACACACACACACACACACACACACACACAATATATACACAAGCACAAATACAATAAATTAAATAAATACAGTTTAAGAAGAGTATCAAAAGAAGACGTGATCACAGCAACCAAACCAGTAGCAATGTTTCACTGGATGGCTGACTGCTGTTTTAAGACCGACTTCAGTCCCTTTATATTATACAGTGTATACACAACAGGGAGAACTCGTGTTGGCGTCAACAGGCTAGCCAAGAGGCTAACTTTCGGGCATTTACGTTATCTGTAAGGTACAGGCAGGCAGTAGACCACAAACAGCGGAATCAAAACCGCTATTAACAACCCAAACGTATCTTAAATGCGTGAAGTAACTCGACATTGTCACAGGGTGTTGCGAAGAACGATAATGGCGCAGGCTTTCTAAACGTAGTTAAGAGTCGTTAGGAAACGTAAGCAACGTTAAGTCCTTTATTCTGGCACATCTCGCTGAGGAAGTTAACGAACATGTTTAAATGTCTGATGCAGACCGTTAAATAATGTAAAAAGTACCATACCTTCTTCAACGTTACCAGCCAACTTTGACCAACATGAAAGAAGTGACGAGTGTGAGGTAAAACAAATCTGATGTGGAGCTGCCGTCAACCGCGTTCCGTTCAAAACACAAATGGCAGCACTGCTATTGGTCCATTTCTCTTCTTCGGTAGGTTTGTGGCGCACCAGACGGACGCTCTGTATACCGCCACCTACTGCTGCCGTCTACAGGAGCATAATGTTACTACACCAGGACTGTTTTGTGGCCAACATGAAATTAACAGTCATCTCATGTTTCTAGTGTTTCGTTTTTTTTCTTTTGTGATTTCATGTCTGAATATGAACCATAACCGCCTCTTCATATCCACATCATTTTTCTAATATTAATCTTTACAAATTAACATTTAACCATCAACTTTTTTATAAATTCTCTTGATTCACATTCAGTCTGTAGATCGACATTTGAGACTCACCCCTTTCTGAAAATATTATTCTCACTAACTTCCAATTTAATCAAACAACTGTAAGGCTACAACAGTTGATGACCAAAGTTCATTGCCATAACTGTAAATTAACAAAATTGAGTTGGCAACTTATCAGTTCAGCAGCAGAACAAGGTAAAAGATGTATAAAAACAACTAAGATAAAACAACACAGTAATAAATATATAAAAGATAAAACAGGCATCAGCTTGCTTTAAAGTGCAAAGTTAACAAGTTAACATTGATAAAGTGTCATTTGTATTGCCTATTTTTAGTTCTCAGCAGCAGGTGGGGGTGGAGGGTGCGGGGGTGATGGAGGCAACAGCTCTGGGGGAAAATCTGTTTCTCAGCTTGTTAGTGCGGGTTTTGATTGTCCTGAAACTTCTCCCTGATGGCAGAGGAACAAACAGAGTGTGACCCGGGTATGTGATGTCTTTGCTGATGTTGCTGGCTCCCTTCTGTAGGCAGCCAGCATACACAGTGTCCAGGTCAGGGAGAGCAACTCCCTCAATCCTCTGTGCTGTTCTAACAACCCGAGCCAGGTCCCTTCTGTTCTCTGCTGTGCAGCTGGCATACCACACATTGACGCACTGACACAGGATGGTTTCAATTGTGCTTCTGTAGAAGTTTACCAGAAGTTGAGGGGGCAGGCCAGCTTGTTTCAGCTTCTTCAAAAAGAAAAGCCTCTGCTGGGCTTTCTTCATCAGGTGGGATGCGTTTAGGGTCTGCAGTTATGTGGAGTCCCAGGAATTTGATGTTGTCCACCCTCTCCAACTCCTCCCCATTTATGTAGAGTGGAGAGGGTGTTGTCTTCCTGGTTCTCCTGAAGTCCACTATGACCTCTTTTGTTTTGGTGGTGTTCAGGAACAGATTGTTGTCCGAGCACCATTCAGCCAGATGTTGGACCTCCTGTCTGTAGTGCATCTCGTCGTTGTTAGAGATGAGTCCCACCACAGTGGCGTGGTCGGCAAACTTCACTATTGTGTTGGAAGAGCAGGTGGAGGAACAGTCCTGGGTGAAGAGGGTGAAGAGGGCCGGGCTGAGCACACAGCCCTGCGGTGCACCTGTGTTCAGGATGATGGTCACCGATGTCCGGTTCCCTATCCCGACATTCTGTGGTCTGATGGAGAGAAAGTCTATAATCCAGGAGCAGAGTGAGGTAGAGAGTCAAAGATAGTTGAGTTTATGGGGGATTTTGGTGTTGAAAGCAGAGCTGATGTCAACGAAGAGCTGAAGTCAACAAAGAGCATGTGTCGGGGTGCTCCAGGTAAGACAGGGCCGTATAGAGTGTGATGGAGTTTGCTTATTGAGCGAACAGATCTCTGTAGATGTCCTCTGTAGATCTGTTCGCTCGATAAGCAAACTTGTGGCTGTCCAGGTCTGCTGGGATGATGTTCTGGATGTGTGATAATATCATCCTCTCGAAGCACTTTGTGATAACTGGGGTCAGGGCGACTGGGCAGTAGTCATTGAGGCAGGTGACTGCTGTCTTTTTGGGGACAGGGACAATGGTGGTGGATTTGAGGCAGGTGGGGACTGCAGCTTGTTGTAGGGGAGAGGTTGAAGATGTTGGTGAACATCCGTGCTAGCTGGTCGGCACAGGTCTTCAATGTGCGACCCGACACCTTGTTTGGTCCAGCTGCTTTGGTGATGTCGATCTTCATCAGAGTGGACCTCATCTGGTGGTGCTGGAGGAAGAGTGTCTGCGAGTGTCTGCATCTCAGCTGTCGCTCCGCTGTGCTGCGTGTCAAAGTGGGCGAAGAAGCGGTTCAGCATGTCGGGGAGTTCACTGTCCTGATTGATCTGTGTGGTGCTAGTCTTGTAGTCAGTCAGGGTTTTTAATTCCTCTCCATGTGCTCTGGGGGTATATTTCCACAATAGTGTGAAAACAAATGCCACCTGACAACATAAGTACAGTCTTGACCAATCATAAATGTGCAATATTGTTAAATCCTGAAAATGTATGGGGCAAATAAGCATGCTTTAACCCTTTCCACCCATAAGGTCCCTGTAGGACCAGGCTGTTTCTGTTACTAAAACACAACCTGCTGCAATTTTTTTTGATGATTACTGAGCAAATCTAAGGATAAGGAAACATATTGTATTTAAAAATTCTCTACCTTATCAATAAAGCCCAACGTTGTTCATATTAGCCACAGAATCAAGGACTGACTGAATTTAGCAATGCTTTTTCAGGTAGAAACTTATATAAATACTCGAGGGCTTTCAAATTCAATTCAAATTTTGAATTTGTATTTATTGATATCGTGCCAAATAACAACATAAGTTATTTCAGGGAACGTAAAGTCCCTATCACAAACTTTAAAACATTAAAGGAACCCAACAATTCTCTACAATTGCCCTTATTTTTCGATAATTTTTACAAGACCAAAAAATATAAATATATTTCAATTTCATTGTGTAACATTTCTGCACCATTTAGTTTCATGTCAATGACAGCTCATAGAGGGCAAAAAAACATATTTAATTACCTATGCTAATCTTAATATACCTCAATTTGTATCTGTTTTATTTTAAGAATGTCTAAATGACCAATCTTACATCCCAAGTACAAGTTTTTCAGCAAAGAAATTTCATGGAAATATTGAGGTGAGGAACATTTGACAGGCTGTTTTTGTTTTTCTACATACATGAAGAGTGACGCTCTCCACCTCCAGAGCTTTACTCACAGGGTTCTTCACACTGAGACCATATGGCACTGAACAGGTCGGACCTGCAGCACCTCAGCAAAGCCTTGCCCAAACCAGCAGGTGATGTCAGCTGTGTCAAGGGTGAAGAAGAAGAGTCTGTCTCTGCATCGAGTCCTCCTGTAGACTGAGCGGGGGTCTGCTGACAGCACCCCTCTGATGGCAGCGGCCGCCTCCTCTGGACTGCGCAGAAACTTGAACCTGGGTCTGTCACTTTCAGAAGGTCCTGTGTGGTGCATAAGTTTGTTTTTCAGTCATACTGCTCTGCTATGAATGTCCTCTTTCACATTAATCTCTAACACAACAGCACCCTCTTGTGGAGAAAAAGAAATGAGCCTTTTCTCTGCGTGAAGTGAGATCGTCTTACCTGACAGGTGTGTGGGAAGGAATTCTGCCAGCTCCCTCTCAGCATGAGGGGTGAAGCGGACATCTAGACTGGCAACAGGGGGCTCTCTGATCCAGCCAGCAATGGTAGTGTAGGCTTCCTCTCCATAGCAGGGGTGGTCCACAGTCAACACTGGAAGTTTGGTGTTAGGAGAGTCTGAAACTTGGTACTTACTCTCACTGTCATCTTGGGTGACATAGGCCTTGACCTCCTCCAGCACATTGCAAAGGTCTTTGGGCAGAGAAAACTGAGCACTGCATGAATTTGTTAAAGAAATGTCAGTTTGAGATTTGTCCTTTGAGAGTAGACTCCCCACATCGTCATCATCTTCTCTTTCCCTTTTTAAGTTCAACTGAGCATTTATATCCGAGTCTTTAAGGCAGCTGGAGAAGGTTGTCTTATTTAACGACACAACAGTTGCATGTGGTAGTTCTGTGTTCGAATCATAAGACTCTGAGTCCGTGCTCATCCTGGTGTCGGGACAGTCATACTCTGGGATGTAGGGTTTGATGTCCAGGACTGGGGTTCCAGCAATCATGTCAATGTCTGACAGATGTATTGTGTCACCTTGGAAGATAAAGAAATGCATTTGTTTCTTTCAAGAGTCCTTTATTTGATTCTCTGGCTGAGCTTTAATCGGACAGCAGAACATTTAGCTTGATAAGATATTTAACTGCAGGGAGAATAAAACAATATTCAGCCCATCTGTGGAGTCTAGCGTTGAAAAATAGCTGACAAGTAGCAATTTAAAGCCCCGTTCAGAAAGGATCAACATAACAGGGACATGGTGAGAATAAAATATTGTGAGATGTGACATACTAACAACAAGTCTGAAATACTAAGCAAGAGATAACAACAGTATCAGCCTGTAGATGATATTACAACCTCACATTTGATGAGCTCTTGCTCTGATGACAGCTTAAACTATTTTGTTATTCATCTTTGTACTGGTTCTCAAACAGGCCTTTAAGTTGTTGTTAACACTTGTCCGTCCAAGGTATGTTATGTTTTCTGTGTGGATTGTTTATTTGTTTGTCAGCAGAGTTACAGAAAAACTGCAGGCCTGGTTTACATGCAACATAGCGGAAGAAGCCAGTAAATGTTGGAGCAAATCAAAGGGAAAATCCATGAATTATTTTTCACGTCCATTTGAATTGCAAGGACGAACATTTGGTACACTAAATTCCACACATCTTAAATTCCAGTAGAGTTCAAAAGTAACAAAGCAGGTCAATCTAGAAACACGAAGACTCATCATAATTGAAATTCTCAGGTACCAGTAAAATCTCTGGGATACATGTACTTGCCCAAACTTAACACATCAAGCAGATGTTATGGAGCACCAAAGGTGTGCTGGTAAAGAAATGTAGCCCTGGACTTACCCGCTGAAACTGGACCACTTACAGCACACACTCATGTGCACCCTGGATGACAGGCACACAGACAAGGCCGGTAAAAAAAAAATTTGGTATTTTTTTTTGATGGTCCACCGACCTACTAATGCGGTTACCTAAGGGGGATTGGTCCCAGTATGCTCAATGGCCAGTGACCCACTGTGGGGCACTCAGGGACAATAGTTTCATCCGAAAGAATCAGTCCAATTGTATCATCGCCACAATTGTAAATATATCCTGACATATTTAATGATTGCAGTTTAAGAATGAATTAGAATCATAAGCAGGTCAATTTAAGAGATCGCCATTAAAATACCAGGATGTGTCTCTGTACAGGATTTAAAAACTGGATGAGCAGAGAGTTTGCCGAAAAAAAACGTAATAAATCAATGGTGTAATTATTACCAGATCAGTGGTTATAAATTACCCATATATGCCCACCAGATAGGATAAAAGTCATGGATCAGCACAGGTCATGTTAAAATCCCCCCAACTCCCACAGTGAAATAAATCTAGTCCGAATTCGTTTTAACACACATTTTGTTGACGACACTCACCTTCAATTTTGTCAAGCTTCGCCAATGTTAAGCCCAAAGCGTTCGGTCGGTGGGGACTGCGTGTCGAGTACACGCCAACTCTCTGACCATTCAGTCTAGGAGGCTTCACTTTGGCTTTGTAACTCAGGTGCCCGTTTTTATGAAAGACAAAGATGATCCTGCAGCAATCAGAAAAACAGAGGACATGAAATAAATAGTAGAGTTTGGATTGGCTTTGTCGAAAATGGGCAGAAAATCATATGACAAGTGTTAGATAAGTAGGCAATTTCAGTCAGGGAAAAAATAAAGCTACCAAACATTACCTGAAAAATGTCAGATTGTTTATCTATACAGCCCTTAAACACATTACCAGTCTGACATGGGTTACATTACACAGGAAGAATGAAGTCTCATTCAAGCGCTAAAAGGGAGCATAAGATTGAAACACCTCCGAATGAGTATAATTTGTACTTTTGTGTACTTAAATTACACAGTTTGAAGAAGTTTTGTTTAAAGTTTTGAAATCAACTGTGAATGTAACTCCTACATTTAAAATGTAATAGATCAAAAAGCCATATTCAGCATTTTGACCCAACAGCCCTTCATTGAGGTGATAATCACAATGTTGTCAGTTTTTAGCATCACATCTGACAACAAATATACAGTCAGTGGAGAATAAAAAAAAGAAAACACCATGCCATGGAAAGGACTGTGAATTACATATACAGAAAAAAAATAAATAAACACCAACAACCACATGTAATGTACCAGACGTGGGAGTATTGCTCCAGGCCCACCACAGCGTGCTCCGGGTTGTTGAAGACGCTCTGCTGGATTCTCAGTTCTGCCCTTGAAGGGCCACATATAGTGGGCTGTCTGGGTGTCCCGTTCTTCATGGAAAAACAGGAGCTAATGTAACCAATCGGGACCGTCTGGATGTTTCCTGCAATGAAACAATGTTCAATATTTTTTTTTCAATTTGTGACAAGGCACCACACATGCAAGGACCTTTGTTTAGGCATATGGTGGGGTCTTCTTTACACCAGGACAGTTTTACTCAAATTATTATTTTTTTAAATCGCCATTTTTCGCCTTGCTTACAGTATCAGAATATATTAAACAGTAACCCCTGTATAATGACGTGTTGTATTGGCAGGCCAATAACATACTGAAAACATACACAGTCCTAGTTTATACAAACATTTAGGTGAGTGTTAGAAAAGTTAATCAATTGAGGGATTAGTCAACTGACAGAAAATGCATTTGTCTGTTTTATAACATTTGTCTAAATGTATTTAAATCTTCTGATTTTTTTGGACATTTGATCCAAATCACTGACTGTATATGCATTTTATAGAGTCTATGCAATCTGGAGATGTCAGATTTGCATTTTTTTTTTCAACTATTTTTGACTGCATGGCTAATTAATCAATAACAAAAAATAACCAACAGATATCATCAATGAAAACATAGAAATGACGTACCTAATTTAATTGAAGCTACTATGTATGTTGAGCCTCTTTAGATCAAAATATTACTAGGTACAAATACAGTTTTATCTTAATTGCAGTAGGTCATAACATTTTTAAGTAAATGAAAATAATATCTTCCTTTCTTTCTTTGTTTATATTACAAGTGTGGGTGATTTTGAATTTGTACTGATACCTTGCTCTAATGCAGCCTGTGGAGATGGTGAAGGCGCTGAAGGTCTCCGGTCTGTATCATCTTTACTGAGTCCAATCTTTGACACAGCAGCCTGAACAGACATCATATGTTTACGATGAGCTCTGACTGCACTGTCCAACATCTGCCTGTTGGTGGAGAGTAAAAAAAATATATATATACTATGTGAAAAGGACAAATGAGTGGCATCTACAAATAACATCAACATCACGACTGAAGCGGATGAGAGATGAATCTGCTATGTCGCCAGAGGAAACATAAATAGGTACAAACTGCTATAAATTGTATTGTCAGATTTGTATTTCCATTTCGGGTCAAAAACATACCTCAGGTTCTTGATTTCTTTTCTCATCACAGAAACCTGCTGATTTAGTTTATTAATGTGCTCCCCGCAACAGAAACACAGCGGAGTCATCTTACTGATTTAAAGGAGAACTAGAAGAATAAACAGGTCTAAAATAAGTTAGCTCTTAGCTGCTGCTGCTTCGACAGAAACAAACCACACGCTGAACAAACATGTGGGAGTTCCTCAAAGGCGGAAGCACACGTTTGACTTTATTGTTGGCCAACCAGGAGTGTTTCACGTGACAAACTGATGACTGGCAGCTCATCAAAAGCAGTAAATCCTTCTCTCAGTTTCTCATAACCCGTGTATTGAGTTGTATAATAGTTGTTTTAGGCCAAGGCTATTACGTGTAAATAACGCGTGCATGTTGCAAAAGGCATGAATATATTTGCACCACCATCACCCGCCACGGTATATTTTCTGTCAGAAGGGGGCAGCCAAGAGTTATTTCGTTTACTATGTGTTTTTTTTTTTTAAAAAGCTTTATTTGATTCCAAAACAAGCAGCCAACACAAAGGAATGTAATGTAGTGCATCTACACAAGTATGTTACTGTCTGTGAGTACTTACCTTCACGCAACTGGATGTCATTTTACGTTGTTTTTTTTTATCTGACTGGTTATTTTACATGTTCAGATTTTACATACAAAAGATCCCCTCATACTAATACACAGTGCACTTAGAGAGGAAACAGAATATAAAGGTAAATTTGCAGTTGGTTTTACTTCATCAGCTACAAAACTGCAGCGCAGTTTAAGCTCTAATTCATCATTAATGAAGAAAAAAGATGTATAATAATATCAAACAATGGCAGGAGCCACACTGCTACATGAGTAAACTTCTTTTTAATAATATAGGTACATTGCCTGATAATACTTTGTATTTTTTACTTAGGTAATTTTGACTGCAGGACTTGCATGTGTGATTCAATGTTTTAACGTTGGGGTAATATTAAGGTAAATGGTATAAATTAAGGCTAGAACTAACAATCATTGTCACTATTGATTCGTTTAGTAAAGAAAACAATTAATCGATAATCAGAATAGTTGCTAATTACCATAGATTGAGTCATGGTTGAACTGACTGATTACTGTAGCTTTAATCTGAGTACTTTTTTTTAAAGTCTGTATGGGATAAACCACCACAATAGTTTTATAAACAAGCAGGTACAGCCAAGTGTACAGAAGACACAGCAAACAATGTCTTGCTCACTGTACGGCAAAATAAAATACACATTTCAATTTCAGAGCAGAGAAATGTTTATAATATTTCCACTGATCCGAGTAATTTGACCAGAATACATACTTATTATCATTACTGCTAATTTTCTCATCCGAGTGAAAAAAAAAAAAAAATGCAAATTCTTGATGTCGCAAAAGCAGATAGATCCTCAAAAAAGCTTTGTTCCAAAATAGATTAATTGCAGTCTTGGTAAAAACTGGACACACACACACACAAACTAGTTAAGTAAAATATTGAAAGATGTAAATAAAAGGATGAAATAAATGAAACAAGTTAAAGGAAATATTTTTTACTGGAATCGTCACATATGTGTCATATCATGTTGAAATTTCTGCTGATGACACAGGTAATAATGACCAAAGTTAAATGATGTAAGCAGTGAATTTTATTTGATGAAAAACAAGTTTTACAAAATTCAATCAAAATGAATCCACAATTACAAATACATAATTAACAGTGATTAATACCATTTACTTTTAAATAAAAGCAAGCAAAATTTGCTGTTCACTAATGCAAAGTACAAAAAAAGAATTCATAAGCTTTGCAGTGAAGCACAGCCAGAATAAATAAGCATATATGTTTGGTTTGAATTCATAATTTTTTTTTCAAATAAGCAATTCATAGGCTCGTTGTGGTTGTTCTCTTCAACCAACACACTGCTCACTAACAAAATAATACTAAGATACAACCTGTGACCTAAGAGGAAGTAGTCTGGCTTTGCATGTTTTGAATTGAAGCACTATATGAACAGTGTGTTTTAGAAAAATGACAATTAATTTCCTGGAAGATATTCCTGCGGCAGAGGCGCAGAGGACAAGGTTGGAACAGAATATATAATTTTATTTTGCTCGGGCATGTCGATGGACAGCGTTTCTCTCAAATCTAAAAAGGACAGAAAGACCAATTTTAGACCAAGCAAACATCTTCAGACATTTGGTAGACAGGCAACATTTCAAATGAGTGTTACTGGTCTTGTATTTCCACAACATTCATACCTTCATCAGCTCTTTTGTCCTGTGATGGAGAGATGTCTTCCTCCTCATCTGAGCCCAACTCGTCAATCAGGATCTGGTCCATGGCCTGCCTGCCTTGTGACTCTGTGTAGAGGGTCTCCACCTGGGGAGGAGCTGAGGGAGCGGCAGGATCTGCAGCTGGAACTGAGTCTTGGGACGGAGCTGGGGCTGAAACAGCATCTGGATCTGGAGCTGAATCTTGGACAGGAACTGGAGCCGTCTCTGGAGTTGGTGCAGCTGGAGCAGGAGAGGTCAGAAAAGGAGCAAAGACAGGGCTTTGGACAGATTCAAGCAGTGGTGCAGAAGCAGGTGCAGCAAGGATGGGAACTAGTTGTGATTCCACCGTGATCACGGGGGTCAGGTAGTCTGATATTTGATCTGGGATGACCTCAGCAGGTTCAGGTACCACCACTACTGCAGGACCTTCCTGAGTCCCCGCTGCCTCTTCCTGAACAACTGATATCTGCAGCATGGGGTCAGTCTTCCTGGGTCTCCCCCTCCTCTTTGTACCACTCTTGTCCTGAGCTCTTGATCTTTTCCTTTGGCTCTCCACCCTGAGAGTACAACAATTGTAATTAAGCTCAACAACAGTGGATATTGATACAGCTCTTTATGCTACTTTACAAAGCTAATAGTACAAAGTCCTTGAACGGGATCTGGGACATCAATAGAAAGACCAGAGCAACCTTTGCTTTCCTCTTGCTCCATATTCAATATAAACCAGATGAGTGATAAGCATGCTGAGAGCTGATAGTGTTTTCAGCATGCACTGTAAAGTACAGTGCCACAATGCAAAAGCTTTCTAACTGAGGCTAAAACTTCTCCTCCCACTCTCTGCTGCATCAGAACAATTATTTACAATGTAAGTGGTAAAAGTGCTTAGATTTGCAGAACTTCTTCACTAGTTCATGAACATAGCTGTAAATGTAGGTCAGTGCACAGAGATTGACTGTGCTTCTCAACAAATTTACCCCAAAACCCACTGGTTAGTTTCCTTCTCTTCTGCCTCAGCTTTTCTCTTCTTGAGAAGGTCCCTGTCCCGCAATCGGCGACGGATTCCACCTTTAAAACAGAAACCCAGTACAGAGAAACCACATGTTTATATCAAAGATACACTGAGCAGCATTTGTTACGCATGACTCGCTAATGTGACTCATGGCATATAAAGAGTTGATTTATAGAGATTTTTTTTCTTTGCAGCTATATGCTGGCAAGGCTTTAGCAGACGTATTTACAAGCTTGGGTTTAATGTACAATTACACAGATAGACACAATTAGTCTGTCATTTGTAGTATAACTGCACAGACGTTGATCAAAATACCTCGGTCTCTGAGTTGACCTCAAGTCACCACACAGTGTACAAAGATGTAACTGGCTCACTCAGCTTTTTGGTGTGAACATACTGAAGTACCTCATTTTAAAAGAAGAGAAGAATTTCAAAAAGTTACCTTGGACCTCATTTGGATTTTGATATTCCAACTCTTCTTTCTCTTGTTGTGACATCTGCTCCATTCTGACTCCTGTTTTGAATGAATTCAACTCATTGAAGGCGGGCAAGCGCAGAAAACAAGACAGAATAACCTCTGACTGTTTTCTATTCCCACCCCTAAATGAATTATCTGGTTAACCATTACCATAGTGCAGGGAGAGTACTTGCAGCTTTGGTCTTATCATATTTGTAAAGGCGGATGAGTTGGCGCAGCACTGACAGAGAAAAAAAAAAAAAAAGTTGTGTGTGTGGGCAGCTTGTGATAGGAAGAAATACATATATATGTGCTAATGGAGGAACTCCATATAGCTTATTTAGACTGCTGCTCAAAAATAAAGCAAAAACGGTACATGTAAAATACTTTTTTAATTAAACTTGTGAGCAGACTAGTCAATAAAATAAAATGTTGTGCATGTGCTGAACCAAAAACTTAATCTTTAAGCGAAATAGTTTACAAAAGGCAAAACTTTGAATGAAGACAATTATTCAATGTCTAAATTCTGAAGGGCCCAAAACAGTTCGGGTTTTATTAAGTTTTGAATATGTTTCAAAGGCCCACATGTGGCTATCTGAATAAATACTAGTTAGTTATACTGTCACTAAGAGATGTCAAATGGGTCTGTTTGGGGGGGGTGAGCTACATTGCAGAGCACTCAGATAGCCTGAAACCAAGTGAGAGATCCTGTCTTCTAAAAGAGCAGGGGCAGATCCGTCTTATCTCTCAGATGGAGAGCAGCTCAGTTGGGGTGTGTTCTCAATCTTCTCACAACACATTGAGCCCTGATGTGTGTGTTTGAGCCACTCAGAGAAAAAAATGGCTATCCTGCAGAGTAAATAACACTCAACTGCCAATTGCCTCCAGCACTGTAATGGAAATGTTGAGGGTCCTTTTGTTCAAATCACTGACTTCTGTGTGGAGGGAGGTTCTTGCAATCCACACACAATTTCTTTAAAAAAAAAAAAAACTATATATATATATATATATATACACAGTAAGAGAATTTAAATTACTGTCTGTTTGATGTGCATTCTTTATGGGTGAACTCATGAGTGCAAATAAGTGGCAGTGGAAAATATTCTCTCATTTTAGTATTCAAACTCACTACACACCCACTGCGATAAACAACACCGTTAAATTTAAACAAAAACTAATTTACACACACTCAAATTCGAGCTACAGATGTTCACCAGCACCTCCATTATCAGTGTGGACTCCCAGCTGGTCAAAAGATCACAGATGGCACACAGTTAACTCTTCAGATGATAAAAAGGTCCAACAAAGGACTCCTTCCAAGTCTCTCTAAATATCTGTCACTATCAGTATCAGCAGTACTGTTGCAGCCAAAAGCAGAGACGGCTGTCATTCACAAACATCCCTGCTGATGCACAATGACACCCAAATTTGAAGAATGTCAGTATACAGTGCCATCTTCTGGACTGCCTTTTCAACTACCAAACACCGTGTTAAAGACTGTTTTTATGTGTATATTCTGAACGTATGAGGCCAGAGATATGGTATTTGGATAGTGTGCCCTCAACAGTGGCTATATAGCAGTATATGGCTAAATCCATCCTATATCCTTACTATATCACTAACCTTAAAAAATTTTTTTTTAAAAACCTCCATAATTTGACAAATATACAGAATATTAAGGCTGATTTGTTGTTTTATTTGACTCAAACTCAGCCATCACTCTCAGTAGTTTTCTACTTCATGGCTCTGGGTGTCTCAGGAAGTAATGGGGAGGGGTTGGAGGGGGTGCCCGACTCCTCCATATATATATATACAATGCTCTCTTTACTGCAAACCAAATACACCCCTCCTTTCTAGTAATGTGGCCAAACTGGTGGGGGGGGGGGGAAAGAAAAAACAAACAAACAGGCATTTATGATTCATGCTTTGAGTTTATTTGTCAAAAATGTACACACAGATCACACATTTGCAAGATATATTTTTGCTTCAGTAGGCAACAGGTTTGCATAACATTTAAAATGTGTGATTTTTGCCTGACCTGTGCACTGATTGTGGGACCATTTAAGTACACCAAAACGCAGGTTTTCTTTCTGTGAAACTTTATTAAGTTAGGCATAAACAGAGTTCACCATGTGACCTACATTCTCGACGTCTATTTTGCGTAATCTGCACACATGTATTCTGCACAACGTCGCTGCATCACATTGACTTTAAACACCCCCCCCCCCAAAAAAAAAAAAAAATGGCTCATGTCTTCACTAAGCACGGTACAGTAGTTTCCTTGCAGAAATAAATTGCACCACAGCACTGTTTCGGGGGCAGCGTCATGTTTTGTGACTGCAATGCCTATTGAGCAGCGATGGGCGTTTCTGGACGCAGATGGCGCTGTTGAGCATATATTTTGTTTCAGTCCCGTTTCCCTCCATGGTTTCCCCTCTCTCCGACTAACTTAGCGTTTGGCTCAGTTCATTATACAGTCCTATATTCTCCCTCCATTAGGGCATCTCTGCCTTTGGACTGAAGATCCCAGCAAAACCCGAGAGAGAAAAGTTTAACTTTCATAGGGCACGATGGACATGAAAAAGAGGATCCACTTGGAGCTAAGAAACAGGACACCGTCTGATGTGAGTCGTGCTTTTTTTTTTTTTTTAAAAAAAAAAAAAAAAAACCAACCCTTAGTTTTCTGGCTAGCCTCGCTAGCTAGCTTGCTACTTTTTTTTTTTTTTTTTTTTTTTTTGCGAGTGACCTGTGTGGCTAAACGTAATGGTGACCACATGGGCTTTTTTTTTTTTTTTTTTTTTTTTTAAAGATGATGTTTCTTCTTTATAACGGGGCGGAAAACACTCGGTACAAACAAGCTCCGATCCCCCTTCTTCTTCTTCTTTTAATACTAGTCTCGGATTTTTTGGGGGGGCGTACAAGAGAGGGGCACCGAGACGAGGGGAAAAAAAAAAAAAAGCTTTATATTCAATCGTTACTTTGAAACGACGAAGTCCCCCTTCAAAAGCTCCGGCTGCTATTATCGCAGTGCTTTAACCGTTTCGCAGCCCCCCTTCCTCGGTCGGTCAGCGGCGCACACGCACGCACGGTGGTTTCGGCTCGTCTCCACCGCGGTGGCACAATTTAGTAAACTTCTTTTCACGCCGATGTGTTCAGGAAACCTGCTTTCCCTGCGCCGCGTTGTGCCATTCAAGAGCGAGAGCGGTGTGTTTTATACAGACCTTGGGAGCCATGTTTTGCTGCTAGCATAACTGCTATATAAAAAAAAAAATAATAAAAAAAAAAAAAATGGGGCGCTTTTTTTTAATTTTTTTATTACAACTCTTAAAAAGATGTTCGTGCTTTAAAAAATAAATAAATAAGAGTTTTTGCATAAAAGACTAAACGAGCCGATCGCGAGTCATGTGCTGACATTTCTGTAACGTTTACCATCAAAATGGGACAAATTCAGCAGCGACAACAACAACACACACACACACACACAAACCCAACACTTGGTTCACCGGTCATCGTTTCACCTCCTTCACTGAAGTATGAACCCGTAAAACACGAACCACCCCGCGGACACGCTCCGCTCCTCTCCGCGGTCTTTAAACACGTCCAAGCTGTTGCAATCCGTAAGTTGTTGTTTTTGGTTTTTTTTGAACGGGAAGTGTCCATCGGTTTAATTCCTGTAAATAGACCCGGTCGTCGCCCACCAGCAGCTCTCTCTTTCTCTTTTTCTTTTTCTTTCCTCCCCCCCAGCTGTCTGCTCTCTAAAATGTGACATGCTGATGAAAGTGAAGTCTGCTGATCGTTCAGACAACAAGCCAGATAACTTCGTGTTTTTTTGTTCCCGCCATATTACCCCCCTTCTCCACACCGACCCCCTCTTCCCCCCCCCCAAAAAAAAGACAACAAGAATACGTCCACTTAAAACATCAAAACAACAACGAGTCTGTGCTCCGGTATTTGTTTTTTTGTTTTTGTTTTGTTTTTTAAGCCGGTGGTTGTAACGATGAACCAGCGGCTTCATGAACCGAGACAGGCTGCTTGAAAGACCCGGAGATCCGGAGCACCGCGCTTCGTGCGTGGGCAGCCCAACAAAAAAAAACTCGACGGTCGGCGTTTCCCCCCCCATGCACGAAATAAAACAAATTTAACACAGGGAAAAAAACAACAACACTTCAGATGTTTACGTAGCTACAATCACTCTTTCTACACAGCACGTCCCGCCATTGAAGCGACCAGAGGACCGCATACTGTATCTCAGGCATCGCCATGTTGTCATTCTGTCGTCTCTGAAGCTCTGGGAGAGAGGACCTGTCTCCATCTTTGTTTTTGTTTTATATATACTAAAAATTTCCGTTCTCAATATATTTCCTTCGACCTGAAAGCGATGTTGTACCCTGTAACAAAAGCTGGCAATATCAAGGAATATTCCTTTTTTTTTTTTTTTTTTTTTTTCCCCCATTGAAAAGCTGGTTTAACAAAAAAAAAAAAAAAAAAAAAAAAAGAGGAGCGTCTTTACTGAGGGTGTAATTCGCAATCCTTCCCGCTGCTGCTGGGTTGGTTAATGGCGGGCAGACAGACTCGAGCTGCTCCTCCGCCGCACGGCAGCGTTTAAAAAAAGGGGGCAATGACTAGCCTGTAGCGAGCTAGCTCGCAAAAAAAAAAAAAAAAATCATTGCATTTGTCATTAGTGACTGAATCAGCAGGACATGTGGGAAGCTGCTGCTGCTGCTGGGCTCTTCCTCGTCTCCCAACAAATCGATGTATTTATCTGTCGCGGCCGAGCAAATGAAGCCCGCAGTGGTACAAAGCGTTGTTAGATGGAGCCACGAGGAGCGTTTTCGGTGTTTTGTTTTGTTTTGTTTACTTCACAAATCAGGATTTTTGACGTTTTGACAACAACTTTTTTTTTTTTTTTTTTCCTGTTCCACAATGAATTGCGCAACCAGTGTTAGCTTTAAGTAACTCAAACTAACTCCGCCTTCAGACTTGTTTGTCTTATGTTTTTAAGCAACTATAAAAATATATATATGCCTTTTTGAATCGCTTCACGCAAAGTAAAGGGCCCTTTCACGAAACGACCACCCCTGTTTTACGCGTTGTATTTAGGTTGTACAGCTGCTTTTCTTAACAGCTGTAGATTTAATTGACAAAATAAGAGTTTGTGAAATATATCCTAAAACGGGAAATATTTGGTTTGTTTTAGAATAAAACGTAGCCATAGAGAAGTATTACAGGGCTACGATTTAACGATTATTTTCATTATTCAATGAATCGGTTGAATATTTTCTTCATCAATAGATTTGCTGTTTGGTCTTTAAAATGGTGAAAGACAATGACCAGTGTTTGTCAAAGTCCAAATTGCAACCTAAAATGTTTTTTGTCCCGACCAACAGCCCGCCACCAAAATATAGTTTATTATCATGGGGGACTTAAAGAACCAGAAAATATTCACATTTTAGAAGTTGGGTTCAGGGAATTGTTGCATTTTTCATAAAAATAAAAATAATAATAATCACTCAAAACAATATATTGATTATCAGATATCAAATTTATTAAATGGCTAATCTTTTCATCTAAAGCAGTTATAGTATCACAACATGCATAAAATATTGCAGTTTATTAATGCGATATTATATTTTTCTACATTTCAGGTACGAGAACTCGTCCTCGACAATTGTCGATCAGTTGAAGGAAAAATCGAAGGCCTCACAGCTGAGTTTGTCAACCTGGAATTCCTCAGTTTGATAAATGTTGGCTTAATCTCAGTCTCCAACCTGCCTAAACTAGGAAAACTGAAAAAGGTAAGTGTGATGTTCCACCTTCATACGCCTTCTAAAAACTAATGTGACAGCTGGATTAATCTCTCTTTCCACTTGTCTTTCAGCTGGAGTTGAGTGACAACAGAATCAGCGGCGGTCTTGATGTTTTAGCAGAGAAACTTCCCAACCTCACACATCTAAACCTGAGTGGCAACAAATTGAAAGACATCAGCACATTGGAACCATTGGTATGTGTCCAGATGGATGTATTTTAAGAGCCGTTTAGATGCAACACAGTGGTTCCACATGTCTTTAGAATGATGGAGACTTGTGCAGACTTTATGCTTTTGGTGTTTTATATCATGTTAATATAATATTTATAGTCAACAACAAACTAAAACATGTATTGCTGTGGTGCATACACAGCTGTACTAAGGGAAATGTGGTTGTAGTTCATCGAATGTTATTACATCGTCAGCATACAAATACCAACTACATTTCTAATGTCAAGGCTGCTTTCTATATATATATATATATATATATATATGGACATTAATATTCAAACAAGTTGCACTGCATCATATACTGGAACTGACAGTGGGAAAAGGTCAGCAGGAACCCTTCTTATTCAATTGTTTGTTCTTAAAAAAAAAAAAGAGAATTATCATTGAAAAAGACACCATTGAATTCAATTGACTGCACATGCGGCTCATCTTGTTAAGGGTTCAAGAAATTTTTACGCATTTTACCATCGTGGTTTTTTTCCTGAAACACACTTTAGAAAGCAAAGCTTCACATAGAAAAATGACCAGATATTTTTGTCTAACCCAGAAGCAAAAATCATGTAAACCCAGTAGCAGTTTTGTTTACTGATCGGCACCGCTGGCTGCAGTGTCCCAATACAGCCCGAGATGTTAAAGGGATAACCCAACCAGTAGAAGACATGCACGGGCTGACCATCAAAGTCGTCTCACATTACATCTCAGTACCACTAAAACAGGAGAACACAGTTGAGCAGCAGAGTGTAATCACAGCACTTCGCTGCTTCTCATCCACAGAAAAAGCTGGACAACCTGAAGAGTTTGGACCTGTTCAACTGTGAAGTGACAAACCTCAACGACTACAGAGAGAGTGTGTTCAAGCTGCTGCCTCAGCTCACCTACCTGGATGGCTACGACATGGAGGACAGGGAAGCCTCTGACTCTGACGGAGAGGTGGACGGAGATGGTGTAGATGATGATGAGGATGAAGGTATGACGCTTCATCCACCTTTTTCCAGCGGCTCAGATTAACTGACAAACAGAATGAGAATCATACGCTCTGTAATTTTCTAAATAATATAGATCTTAACCACAGCATTACAACATGGTTTAATAAATTCTGTCTCTCACTTTTCATGGATAACTGCTGATTTTCTACTTTTTTTTTTTTTTAAGCTAACAAATCTCATGAAAAGACCAAAACCAACAATAAATTGCTCTTGCTAATAGCTATTGTCTGTGAATCCCATGTCTGAATTTAGCGCATTCCTCTGAGCCATGAAGCTCCAACATTGTTCAGAGACATCAGTTTGACATGCTGTTGCACTGGCTGATGTGTTTCTCTATGATGACAAATATGTGCACTGTAGTTCATTTAGAAACAATATCACAGACAAATCACAGTGATCACTTTCACATCTCTGAAAAGGGATCACTGTGACCGGTCTGCTTTCACTTTGTGCTAGACTGATTCTTTTTACTTTTTGTTTGTTGCAGAGGGAGAGGAGGAGGAAGATGAGGATGGAGAGGAGGAGGATTTTGATGAGGAAGAGGACGAAGAGGAAGACGAAGAGGAGGTAGAAGGAGAGGAGGAGGATGAGGAAGTCAGCGGTGAAGATGAGGTAAAAACACAACAAGCTTGGTGCGGTCATTGAAGCAGTTCAGATTGCATTGTGTCTGATGTTTCAACTTGTGGAATTTTTGTCTACCAAGGAGGAAGACTTTGCTCAGGATGGAGAAGTAGATGAAGAAGATGAGGATGAGGATGAAGATGAAGATGGTATGTATCTACTTAAAGTAACTTTATACCCAGTTTTAGCTTCATGTGTTAAAAACTGCATTCAAACCCAGAACATCTCAAACAGCACAACACTCAGTCACAAGTCCCCCCCATCTCTTATTTCATGACAAACGCAGACAAGGCCAAGACTTCCATCAGGGGAATGATGATTTTATTATTTCTACAGAAAAGAAGTAACTTGACTTGTGTTTTGGAAAATGGCTAAGAAATATCAAATAAAGTGGCTAAATACAAATGCAGCCATGTTACTCATTAAGTGAGTCAAAAATGTTTGTATAAAGCCAACATGAGCCCTTCTCTCAAATGGAAAATTGAAAATGCCAAATACTTCTACACAGCGAGAGAACCGTATTGGCCTGTAAAGTGTGCTGTGTGTGGGCAAAGGTTTGGTATGTTTTTAAATTCATAAAAAAAGAAAGAAGAGAGTTCAGCTTTTCCATTTTATTTCTACAAAAGCTCTAAAAGGTAAATAAAGAAAATGTGTTGGTAGAATGGGGAGTGCATGTGCATATATGGGTGCCGTGGCTAACTTTGTATCGAGGGCTACAGGCTGTGGCCAAAGTGGTCGTATGTTCCCCTACAAACAGCGCATGAAGCTTGTCCAATCCATTGATCAGTTACCATGATACAAAAATGAAGCTGCCTATAGCTGATTGTTTGATTAAAAAAAAAAAAAAACAACGAGGAGCCAACGAAAGGCTCTGAATCAGACGTCACTGATGATGAAAGTGCAGGCAGGGAAAAAAAACAAACTACTGATCCTGTGAAGAATAAAAGTTACTACTTTTAACCACAGTGCCTCACACAGTACTAGTTGTTGTGGTATGAGGGGGAAACTAGGCTGGAGGCCTTCTACAAGGTGGCTGGTCTATTGCAGGTGACTCCAAATTTGTGACAATGTCAGTGCAGTTTAACTTTGAAACTTTGTTTCAAACAACAGTAAGAAACACAAAACCTGCTGAAGCAGAAGTGTGACCTGAAACACTTAGCCCCTACTGATTTACTTTCAGCGCTTACGTGAGAGTAATCGCTCAGCAGAGCCACTGCTTGTTGTAGAGAAATGTAATATTCAAATTCAAATATTTTCCATGTCTCGAGTCACTTTATATCTTCACGGCAATGCAAAACTGGGGAATGCAAATTAAGGCCACTTATCATCAGCGTCCAAGGTCTTTGATAAATATAATGATGTACCAAAAACCAAAAGTTGCAGCCACCTGAGAAAGTTGGTAGCAGTAAAAAATGCCAGTCGGGTGCCCTGATATTTGAAGATACTTGATTTCAGTAAGATTATGACACCTGCTGGAGATTCTAGTTACTTTAAACCGAAAGGTGTAAAGGGACTGCTTTGGTGGTTAATACATACTGGCTATTATAACTAAAATAAGACATGCACTGCTAGTCATAAGTAAAACAAACTGACAATCTTAATCAGGGCATTAAAAACTAAGTGGAGCTCAGTGCGGAGGGTCTGAGGAGGGCAGGGCCCGTTTAAAACAAGAGAAATTTCAGTGCTGAACATTCATATCTGACACTGTTTATTTTGAGCTCCGAATAATGTAACACGAGAACATGCAGGGACAGCAAAACATGATAGTGGCCATTCTTAAGCACTGCCTCAGATCCCACACAGAATGTGTTTGATAGTACAAAGATTAAAGTTGTTTATGATGAAGTAAGTGTGAGGAACCTTCTACGATAGCCAACATCTAAAGACTATATCTGAGGTCGATTGCTGTGTTCATGGTTGCAGATATAATTTTGTATTTGTTTGGATAAGACTGAAGTTTTGTGATATCGGCATTGTGACACCACCTGATACATATTTCTTCTTTACCCCCAGAAGCAGAAACTGCTGCCAAAGGCGAGAAGAGAAAGCGAGAACCAGAGGATGAAGACGAGGACGACGATGACGAAGACGACGATTAAAAGCTAAACTGAAAACGAGAGCCTACCGAGTTACCCTTCCTCCCCCACAAACCCGAACGTCCGCCCTCCTACAACTCGCACCGCCTTTGTAATCCACGTCTACCCTCTCCCCCCCCAGCTCTGAGCTCTTTTTATGGGGCAAGACTGTACCGGATGGGTGGGCCGAGTGGAGCTGCCCCCACCTTTTTTTCCTCCCCCGATGGAACTGAGAGCCACCCAACACCCTGCGCCTCACCCCACCCACGGCCCCCCGAGGTTCTCAGGCAGCCCACCACTCAGCATTCCACAATTTCACTGTCGATCCCTCTTTATGTATTCCCGTGTGAGGACTTTGGGACTGGTATCTAGTTTTGGGTCTGTGCTTTTAATATTTTGTTGGATGAATTATTTTTTGTTGTTGGGTTTATTATTTCTCTTTTTTTTTTTTGTCTTAAATTTTTTTTTTTTTTTCCTGTTCCTTATTTTTCCCAATAAAATTATTGCTATAGCAGCTGTGCAACCAGCGGGCCATGATTTTTAGTGTGGCCGCCTGTTGCACAAATCAAGGTTGTAGCTACATTTTTACTTTCTGTATGACAAAAAAACAACTTTGTAAATAAAATGTTAACATTTTGTGCTTTTCCCTTTTCCTACCTTGCTCTTCTGCCAAAATTAACGTAAACGGATGGACAATGACTGATCCGGAGTCTGCATCTGTACCCTAAACCAGGAGTTGCATGCTCATATGGACATTGAAAGAATCATTAGTCAGTGCTATATTGACCAGTAATGATGCAAGAAAAGTGGATAAAATCTCATGCAAAGGTCCAGTTCACCTGCACTAACCGAAGACTTCAGCAGCCCGAGTTAACTCAAACAAGTGCTGACTGTCCAAAGTCTTTTCAAAGTGAAGTTCATTGTGTTTCCTCAGACACAGGGAATTTTGTACCAAAAAGACCAACTCCGGAAGCCAAATCTAGATTTATTTTTCAGCCAAGCTGTTCATTAATTCAGGTTTTTTTCCCCTTTGTAAACTGTTATGCAGCATTGTTGAGATAAACCACTTTGGCAAACTTAGACTGCTGAAGCCTCATTTTGGCTTTGGCTGAACCGAAGAATACATTCCTTCGGAGAACAATGGATTTTGTCACAGAGAGGGAACATTTCACAGCCAGTATGAACAGGAGGAACGATTACTTGCTCTTTAAAATTTATTAGGGCTTGTAAGGGATTATTGTTTAAGACAATCAATTCTTTGAATGAAAAGTCAAATGTAGGGTATGTAAAAATGCCCTAATTCAAAGCTAATTTTGGGCTTCACAGTCAGTTAGACAAATCAATTAAAGATCCTCCCAATTTACAGTACTTTTTCTTTGTGTTAATATTCCTACACAGCAGCTTAGTGCCGTCCAGAGAAACACAAAAATAATGTAATGCTCAAATTTTAACTTCACTCAAAACCCAATTTATTTCATTAATTCAATCAGACGACTTTGCTGGGTGAGGATGGTGGATTTTCGACTACAATCCTGTTAAGAGCAGTTCATTTCACAGCTATGCCTGCATCTTTAAAATGCACATGTCGGTATGCAAGTATTGTACTGACATAGTTTAAAAAATACAATCCCATTCCACATCAAGTTTTCCACCTGAAAAGCTACATTTGTAGCCTGTAGTTTGAAGTTTATTATACGTTTTGTAACAAAGTGCAGTCATTTTTCAGTTCACAGTCTCAGTAATGTAACCTCAAGATAAAGGCCACTGGTGTCTACCACCTTTATTCTTAATATCAAGGCCTGAAACGGCAACTGACCTGCACCATGGAGCAAAAATAATTTTGTTTTTGGCTGCTGCTTCTTTTATAGACCATTTTGAACACAGACCATCATTTACAGATAAAGTGTTTGTTTCCACATGTTGCAGCCTCAGACTCCAAATATTCAGCAGTTCACTGACATCTGCTGTTTTTGTAACAGAAAGAGTTCTGCTCACATAGGAATGAATGACTAAAATGTTTATATTTCTGTTTATTTGTTTGTGAAGGACAATACTCTGCTTTATCAGAGACAGCCTACAAACAGAGAAAAAAAGATTTCCCAGAAAATTGTAATAATATTTTGTAATTAATATTTTTGTTTTAGATATTTTGAAAAATCAAAATCAAAAGAAATGGGGAAAATTCTTAAAGTTTTCCTAAATACATTAAAACAACGATCTAAAGACGTCACAGTAACTGCATTAAAAATGCACCCGAGTCTGGCACAGCGAGGCTCATACAAACTCGGCAACAACCATTAAATTAAAATAGTTTATTAAATCAGACAGCCAACACTACAAATGACTTTGCAGCTACATTATTGCTTCAGTGTAATGTAGGAGACTGTCAGAGTGGGCATGCTTTAATGCCGAGGTCTAGAGCATGGATTGATATTGTTGTTTTCAATTGGCTTATTAAGAGAGGTTGTTTTTTTTTCTCTTGGTACACGGCACATTCATAACAGAGCAGCAGAGTGATCATCATCATCATCTGAGTTTTACAATTATAGCTCTCAGTAGAGCGTCACAACAGTGTGATGATTCATCCATTCACCATACCAGAACTCGGAGGAAACGGCAAGAAAAAGATTCATGAGGAAACAACTTTGCTTTGCCGCTTCACACAGCTTATTGTTAATAATTCATACTACTGCATGACGAGTGTATATACTGTAGAAATTATACTCTATTTCAAAAGCAAGCCACGGACTGACAGGGAAAGGATATCAGAGGGTATGTGATAGCAGTGAGGTTATGATTTTGTTGGCTCAGTGAGTCCACAAAAAAATGTGTAATCAAATTCTACTAGCCCTCCCTTCCATAATCAAGTATTGTATTAATAGTGAAAAATGCGTGACTCACCAGAGAGGAATCTTAACAACCTTGATGCAGCAGAGGTAGTCTGACTATTGGTTTCTGGTGGTCAAACTCCAAAATGCTGGATTTTACACATCCCATGGTCTATTTGGTGAACTCTTTTGTTTGACTGTCCTATTTGCCTCTACAGCTTCATTTGGTCTTGTATTATCAGTAGTTAATTGTGGCTAATGTTACCAAACCTCTCATATTTGCTGCCGGCCGGAAAAAAGTACGTTTGTTATGATCTCATTGGCTATTCAGGCATCGCTCCACCACCTGTGCAATGGTCTAATCAGCCAGAATAATTGGAAACACTTGTGTAGGTGTACAGAACCTACTTAACTCAGCATTCAGTTTTATGTTCTCTCAAAGAGGCTCCAATATTTTTACAGACACCAAATGTCACAGGCTATTGAATCTAAAATATATGCACGAGATATTTTCATGTGATGAAACAGTACAGCAATAAAAACAGAGAAACTTGAGCTGAAGGTTTCAATCAGCGGAAATAAGGCTCATGCATCATGATACTGACAAGACAATGTAGTATAAGGTGATTATTCCTGTCTTAAAGCTACTTCAGGCTGGAAAGGGGACAAAATAGTCTATTATTCTGACAAGTTTACACTCCATCTGAAGGGACTAAAATTCAAAATAAAATAAAAAATTTCAATGGTAAATGTGTATTTTTTTTTTTAACTCAAAAAGTGTAAAATTGCAATTTATCTTTAACAATGTGTCCAAATACTAACAGCCATCACTGAAAGAGCCTGTCATTAATTACTGTTCAACCACATTCAGCAGTAGGAAGGGACAGCAGTAAAGAGAGTGCTTCACACAAAGTTTGCTGATGACAGTTCAGCTGCGATGGAAGAAGTGCTGAAGAAACAGGCTCAAAATGGCAGCTGCGGTTGCTATTTAACTGGTGATATTCAGCATTTCCTACAAGCTGAGAATTTATTCCAACAGCACCACAAGTCAGCAAATGAAAGACATTTTAAACACTCCAAATTTCTTTGGACTTTTGGAAAAGTAAAATAATACAGACGTACAAAAAAAAACTTTTATTGTTTGAGGCAAATCTATCTGCCCAAATAAAAACTATGAGGAAACATAGACAGGATTCAGCTGGTTGGAATGATTCTGTAGTGGAAAAGGAAATAAAATGGAGGTAAAACCTGTTACCTCAAAATGTTTAATGTGAACAGTCAAATAAGCCCCTGGAGCGAGTGCCCTGGCCAACTGTAAAAAAAACAGCAGCACACGGTGGGAATGTGTTGAGACTTGTCGGCCAACATCAGTGGTCGGAGTTCACACCGGCCTCGGAACAAAAGTCAGCCAGAGACGAAGCTGCTGTGCTAGAACTGTCCTGCCAGAGGTCAGAGGGGTCACACACATCACAATTGTATTGAAGTGAGTGCGGGTTGGTGTGGCAGTTTCCATGTGATACCTGAAATCTGTGCCAAGTCTAGAAAATTATTGTGGTGCGTGTGCCTCTAAGTATGTAAATAAAAACCTGCATGGTCGTTCGTACTAAATCTGATCATGCTATACTGCTGTGTTGTCTGTTTTCTGCAAGCGGTTCAGTGGCATCTATGCAAATTTACATGGTTATCAGACTTTTGTTTGTCTCAAGAAGTTGCCAAGAGACAAAGGGAATGTTCCTCTTTAGTTAGTTGAAAAAGTTACAAGTTCAAATCAGCTATCCCTGAAAGCAACAAATGTTAGAAACTGGTCCGACTGCACTGACAGAAACTGTGAACATTATTCAGAGGTTCCCTGAGGGAAAACACATTTTTACAAGCCATCAGGGTAAACTTTACCAACCAGTCAGTTCAAATGCAGACATATTTTACAGTTATTTATGGCTGCTGATAGATACAATTTAAAAAATCTAATGAACCATTTACTGGGTTCATAAAAGTGAGTGAGATCCACCGCCATCTTCAGGTAGGCTCTTTTCCATTAGCCTCATGTACACAATGTATTTTCACAGAGGTTTTCTGATACTGATATTTCTATCAGCATTCTACGATAGCAATGCATCTGGTAAAAGTATTTTACAAACATTAAAACAATATTTACTTTGGAAAATTATTTTCACTAACATGCTTGCTGTGGAGTTTCAACCATAATAGATTAAGTTTTCTTAGTTAATATGAGATTTTAGATATTCAAACTTCATTCTTAGGTTTGGAAACAGCAAATCAATTCCCATTCAAGGTCCACTTGGTTAGAAACTATATCTGCTTGTCAAAACCGTTTTGCAAAATATTACGCCAAGAGAGTATCAAGATATTGTAAATTTTGGGACAAATCTATTCAGCATCCGTATAGAAATAAAATAACCAGATGGGAATTTATGTTTTGTGTGTATGTGTGAAGCTAGTGACTTAAATACTTGACAAATTAAGAAACTTCCTAATGTTGATGCAAACATCTAATCAAAACTGAATTTTGCACAAAAACAAAACAATGCTATTGGTTGATTTAATGCCCCACAGTTAAACGAAGGAAAGACTACAGGGGTTTAAATGGTCTGGTTAAAATGTGTGACAGTTTACACATTTATATTGTTATACAGCATTGGTCTCGTACCAGTAGATCACAATTTATCTGGTAGATCGAACGAGCCCTCAGAGGAAAAAAGTTTGGAGACCCCTGTTACAGAGTATCATACCAGCCTCCCCTGGTCCAGTTATTATAGCCTCATCAGAGCTGAGAGATGCAGTACAAAAGTAGATGTCATTTTGCCTCAAAATCTGACCCAAAATCAACAAAATATGATCCGAAAACCTCAGTATCAGAGCAATTTAAAAATACCCTTTGTGTGGAAGAATATATTGAAAACTGAGTTAAACACCAAGAAGCTGACCTAGAAGTTGTGCATTACTCTGGCTCTTTACAGTGGCTCCACTTCAGGAAAAATCCAATAGCATTTTGTCCGTTTGAAAAAAAAATTGTGCTGTATTTGCCAAAATTACAACTGCAAATTCAAGTACTTGATTAAATGCTATTTTCTACGACCGTGTTTTAAAATAAATATAAAAATTAAGATCAAAACTGCTACATGGCATCAGTTACAGAATTGGCTTACACATGAAACTGCTGTAAAAGTGGATGGGTTCCCACCAACTTTCCAGTCATTTAAAAACAAAAGAATAAAAACAAATGCAGCGTAATGAAATGGCAGCCGGGATCACGATATTGCCATTCATTTAGCTCACTGGCACTCAACCACACAAATATCTGTCAGAGTTAAACACCACATCCGTCTCCAATTACAGTAGTTTAAATATTGGGGGGGAAAAAACAATCACCGAGCATAGAAAATAAATTCAGCATTATCTGACAATCACACAGCCTGTCTGCTGCTGCCCTGAAACGACTTTCAAACAGCACCCCGACAGCCACATCACTCAGTCAAGACAGGCACAAACGTCCTTTCGTCCCTCAGCTACAAATAGCATAAAAAAGCTAAAAATTACAATAAACTTGCATAGCTGTGAAGCGTACAAAATAAACGGGGGGAAAGGTCAGAAGGTGCAAAGAGTTTTAAAAGTGTATGCACATGAATAAAGAATATGTGCGCCGTGTGAAGGATTGATAAAACACAAAATTAAGATTTAAATCACCCCTTGTGCAGTGAGTATGTGGGGCTCATTGGAGGAAAACAGGTGAACTGTGACCCAACGAAGAGTGTGGTGGTTTTTCGAAAAGGGGGTTAAGTAAGTTTGTACAGTAATGCATGTGTCCCGTGAAAAGGTGAAGGTGACTCAGCAGGTCTGGCAAGTCTTAAAGTGAGCTCTGAGACTGGGAGTTTTTGATGTTCTTAATCTCCAGCTCCAGCTGTTTGATGTGCACGTCCCTCTGGTTGAGGAGCTCCCTCAGCCGTCGGATTTCCTCCTGCTGCTTGTGGAACTTCAGACGCAGCTGTGGACAAACACATAAACAGCACAGTGGTGATAAATTACGGGTGTAATGTCCTCTGGAGACAAGGGGAACATGTCCCTGTCATGTTTTAGGCTGCAGTTTTAGTTTGATGCAATGATTAAAACCTCTACACACATACTGCTGCACGGCTGCTACAATCTACATGAACCAAGCTTTGAGTTAGTAAAAATATCAATTAGTGGCTCATTAACATAAAGCTGTATTTTAATGTTGTGATTGATCAAGGTGAAAGTAACTGTAGTTGCTCTTTATAATGTTGGGTACGTAATCTGGAGTTTTCTGCACCAGTTTTTGCACCATTTCTAAGACAATGTTGTTAGAAACCTGCTGAATCAAAGAAGAGATTTTACTGTTTGTAACAGGGATGAAGAAAAGGAAATCGCAGACGCCAAGTAAGAGACTACGATGGGAAAATGGGAAAATGTTTTGAGGCTTGATCATGGCATCATAATTGACAAACTGATCATATTCTTGGGTAAAATCCTATTCTGAAAAGTAACAACGGCATCGTGGAGTAAAATACAATAAAATACAAGAAATTCAAAACTGGGCTCACAGCGATATTAGGCTTCCTGAGTAGCAGCAGACAAGTGTACATTGGATTTTTTTGCCCCAGGTTTTGCCTCTCAGGCCATACTAAAGCGACCCACACCTGTTTACTCATGGAACTTGTTTGGGTCACCTGACAGGAATATCTGCAGAGACGACTCAAAAACTGCAGACTTTCCTTTGCCTATTTTAAAAAAAATTACTACTTTGCTTTTCTTTAAAGTTTTTTTTTAGTTTTGTGGTCTGTGGTAAGTGATATAAATAAAGTGCTATCTCAGTATCAGTATCTTTCAGGTTCAGGGGACATATTTATAAATCTGAAGGATTTATGGAAGACATGAAGAAGGTTAATTATGAATAATTAAGTAGGATGTAATTAAATAATATTTTTTCATCTTTTTCACCCTGTGTGTGTGTGTGTAAAAACTGCCAAATCAAAATAACTGTAGAAACAGAATATAAAACACAGAACGACCGTACAGGTGGAGTCACAGATATCATTGAGCACCTCGTTCTCTGTCCTGGGAGGAGAGCAAAGTGTGAGGTCTTCTCCGTTGCTCACAGGTGTCCAACTCCGGTCGTCCTCTGTGCGTACGCTGTCCTCTTTGGTTCCCAGTTGGTCCTGAATGTAAGTGAGCTGCATCATGCCTGGTCTGCTCTGCGACCTGCGAGTGTCCAGTGAACTGCCAAGCGCCTTCATCTCTGAATACGACTCTGCTACTTGACTTCCAGGCTTCAAAGACATCAGCACTGGACCTAGAAGACAAAGAGAGTATAAACAAGTGATACGTGAATTAATTAGTCTGTATATTTTACCGACCAACCACACTAAAGGACTGCTTGTTAAACTGAATGCTTTTATTTTGAAATTTGAAAAAAAAAGAAAAAAAAAGAGTATGGCTCAAACAGCTACCTAAATATGATAAGGGCTACAACTAACAATTATACTTAAATTATTTCTTTCTAGTTGTTCAGTCTATTAAACAACAGCAAATAGTACAAAATGTCTAACATGATATCTTCAAATGTTTTATTTTGTCCAACCAACAGTCACAAACCCAAAGATATTCTCTTTACACTGATACTCAGCTGATAAAAGACGCAATTTGAATTGGGAGTGTTAAAAGCAATAGGCCACTGCAGTTTCAGAGACCGCAGATTCAACAACCCAAATTAAAGGCGTAAAGGCCCCCAGCACCTCACCTACATGTACAAATATCTCTTACACATATTGATTATTTCTGACCTTTGTCGATGCCACTGAGCCACTCGTCTGCAGTCAAAGCAGGCCTGTTACCAGCCGTCATTGGATAGATGTCTTCTTGGTATGACTCCGACTGGAAACAGATTCAGTGAATTCAGACACCAAAATAACATCTCTGAAATGTAGTGAACTCAAAAGGTGGATGTTTTTCTTGCAGAGCAGGGTCGTCTGTCCTCTTACCCTGCGGGGTACGATCATAGAAAGAGGCTCTATGAGACTCTTGGTTGTCACCAGTTTGTAGAACCTGAAGACTTCGCAGGTGCTCACGTCCAGACCTCTCTTTGGCATCACACCTGCAGGACACAAACAGACCTAAACCGTTTTACTTTGCCACACAAGAGACCCACATCTTCACTGCTCTACTGCGTTACTTTATACCTGTGGTGTTACATTATATCTTATTTATGTTGTTGGGAGTTAAGAACAGTTAATGCACAAGATAAAACATTACTGACAGAAAGATGTACTGAAACCTTTGAAAACCCTTTAAAACCTTGTGCACACTACAGGCCAACCGATACTGGATTTTTGGCGCTGATACGGACACCTATATTAAGGAGTATGACCATTTTTATAGCAATATATTAGCAGATATTGTTTATAGAAATAATGTGTATGGACAAAATCTTTTTGCAATGATCCCTCAAATATGGTTTTCAAACACTTTCAATACTTGACAGATATATAATAGAGGCAGGATATTTTCCAGTTAATGACATTAGTGCACTGAAACAGTAAACTTCAATGGGAATTTAATAATTATCAAAAACTATGAACAAAAAAACCCCAAATAGAACAAATTCTAATTTATACCAAGCAGCATCATTTTCTGCATTATGTTCTTATTTTTTTTTTATATAATGGCACTAATCATCCAATATAGCTGCGATCAGCCATTATTAGCTGATCAAATCTGCCAGTTAATATATTGGTCTGGCTTTATTGCACACTGCACCAAACCACAGGTAGCCTGAGCAAATTTAAAGCACAGTCTGCTCACAGTAGAAAAACTATACGTTTTAAGTTAACCACATAATATAAAACAGAGAGGGGGATATTTTTCATTGTCAGATCCTTGTGATGATTTTGGACTTTTGTCAATGATTTCACCGAGCTCCCAGAGTGCTTTGAAGGTAAAATGACACCATCTTTCTAAGGCTTTAGTTGTATAGTTTGCTGTGTAATGTACCCAGATAATTCTTATTTAAAAAAATCACCACAATGTCAGAAAAGAAAAGAAAAAAAAAAGAGAAAAGAATCAATTCTAATTAATGTAACGTTTCTTTGTCACCAGTCACTGAATGTTCAACAGAGTGCTAAAGTCCTGCTGCCAGACATGTGGTTAAAGGTTAACTTGAATTCCAGTAACTAAGAAAGACTTCTGGTACCTAAAAAAATAAATAAAACCTGTATGTGACACTGTCTTCAACCACAACGAGCAGGTGAAGCACAAGTTTAAAACTTAAGACATGAGTGCATGTCTGTCTGCTTTCAGGCTCACGCTGCTGTCTGTCACTTCACATGATCGATGCCATCACTTGGATCAGCTTATTTGGCTATTCAAATATTGCAGGCGTATTTGTACAGCAGCTTTGTTTACAGGTTACAGATAATGAGTATGGCCAGGATGCAGGTGGAGGCTCCAAACGGAGATCAACAGGCACATCTTATACACAGTTAAGGAAATAGTTCAATTAACCATCCTTCCAAGATACTAGAGTTTGACTACAGATGAAAATAATAGAAGTGTTTAGGTGACATTTCTTTAGGTTCGATAATGTGTGTGTGTGTGTGTGTGTGTGTGTGTGTGTGTGTGTGTGTGTGTGTGTGTGTGTGTGTGTGTGTGTGTGTGTGTGTGTGTGTGTGTGTGTGTGTGTGTGTGTGTGTGTGTGTGTGTGTGTGTTTCTTACCCATTCCTTTCTGAGGTAAGAGCGAGCGGTATTCAGTTAAGTAGTGGATGTACGGTTTTTCTGAGCTGATCTCATAGTATCTGATATTTCCGTCACCCTAAAAGACAAAAGTGAAGTCTTTGTAACAATAAAAATTCTTTGTTTTCTGTGTGATTGTCAGAATGTGATAAGGAGTTGTATTTTATCTCTGAGACCCACCTTCCCGGCCAGGAAAAGCATGTGTGTGTCAGGGTCGTAGAAAGGAAAGAGGACCCCTGAGGAACCATCCAGGTTCTCCTCCAACAAAGGCACAGACAGATCATCCTACAAACGCACACAAAGATCAAAAACTTTTCTTTTTAAAAAAAAAACACCCAACACCATTGACATGTACAAGATAGCAAAAAAAAAAATATATCCCCCTGATATCAAAGGACTATCATTTAAATCCATTGCTGCATGAGAAGCACTCTCCAGCACTGAATTTAAAACAGTGAGTGCTCAATCCCTAATACGGGTTTTGCCTTAATCCTCCACCCACGATTCACTCTCGCACATTAAAACACACTGACCTGCCACGCCAGCTACTACTACAGGTCAAACAGGTGTGATCAGTGTACTGGGAGATGGTGAAGCAACCACAAGGAAAAAAACTCCAGTTTAAACCACAGACTCAGGTATTTCTTCAGGTGAACTGCTGAGTGGTTGAACTGGTTCACATTATCCACTAGATGGCAGAGTTGTGTTTGAGACAGCAGATACATGAATATTGTGAGAGGTTGAGAAGTGTTAAGCAGCCTCTGAGGAGCCCTATGACCATCAGTGGTGAAGGAAGTATTCAGAGAAATGACTAATCCATCAAGTACTTTATTCCCTTACAAATTCAAAACCTGCATTCAAAATTCACAGAATTAACAGTACAGAAGTGGTTATAGCAAAATGTAAAAAATACTTGAACCACCTACAGAAAGTCACAACATAAACCTGGACGATCATGAGATGATAAATGGGGTAGAAAAAAACTAAATTCTGTAACAGGAATCTGTTTTCATCTTTTTGGGCTTTTCTCTAATTGTTGCATTTTCTTTTTTTAATGTTGGAAAGGTTTGCGTCTTTGAGCCTCAAATGATCATCTAAATGAAAGAAACTGAGAAGTTCAGAGAGGAAATCATTTTTGGTAAAACTGAAAAAAAACTCAGATGCATCTTTTTATGGTCAAATAGACAGTCAAAAATACTGGGAGTCAATATACATAAGTATTGTATTTTATAAGTTTATCCAGTGGTTTGTATAGAAATCTGAATCTTAACCAATGTTACACATGTAGTGGAGTAAAAAGTAGAATATATAGATGTGAAATCTGGTGGAGCAGAAACATAAGGTGCATTAAATGGTCTTTCCACCACTGAAGATCCAACATTAGGTAGGGAAGAACTGTGTGCATGTTTTTAGTTATTTATTAATGTCTTTGCACAGTTCCAGTACTTGTTTCAGATATGAGGAAAATTAGAGCGAAACATGAATTGATGGGTTGTGGTGTAACATTTATAATAGTTAATTATGTCCAAAATATTCAACTCTTCTCACCTCCCCTTAATATTTTCTTTAAATATTCATTATTTTCAACAATAAACTACAACTTTTAACTCTGACTAAAGCTCAGAGGTTTTACTGATGTAGATGAGGAAATAAGGCTGCCTGGGGGCGTGGCCTCTGGTGGTGATGTAATATGCTGCCATAACTTCATTCACGTTGCTATTAATTCTCTGCTACAGGGATTGTGTTTATTTGTGGCCCTTATGTTGTTGCTGATTTGTTGGTTTTCTTTAGATTTTTTTTTTTTTTTGTAGACTGGACTATATGGATTTCTGCAGTTTATTAATCTCTGTACATCACTATTGAATATAATAAACTTTATAAAAATCAATCACAACACCCTGATTGACCGAGCTAAAAAATAACCATCAGCATTATCATGTACAATCAGCAGCACTTCCTGCACTGTGTTGTACTATAAATTTCTCCACACGTACTTCTGTCATGATGTTTATTATCTTTTTTTCTGTCTCTGTTTCTGCCAGTCTAAACTCCTTTAACCCACTTGAACCTACGTCAGTCTGTCCCTTTTATCAAACGCTCATCAAACCCTCCCAATTCACACTTGTCATGTTGTGATTCAGAAGCATCAACAGGAAACTTAACAATCAATCAACTAGTCCTGCAACAGAAAAAGTTATTTTCATTACTTTTCATAATTTTTTTTTTCCAAGTGAGCATCTTTGGGTTTTGGATTGCTGATCAATAATCGATTTGAATACATCAGCCTGAGCTGTGGAAACATTTTCTCTTATCTCATTATAATGATTTTATTGATCACCTGAACATGATTGTGTTTGTTTAGAAAAATATATACACATACAAAGTGAGATTTAAAATTTGTGCCTGAAAAGGTGCCAGAGGAAACCCTTATCGATTAAAAAAAATATTACATGGTAATTATTAGTAAAATACTGTGGGAACACAGCAGTGTGCAGATCCTGCACTTTTCTTTCCGTATGAAGATATGTGTTGCGGTGCTGTCAGTGCGTCTCTAACCTGATCCCACAGAGCTATCTGTCGGTCATTCCAGCGCGAGGTGCCTGACGTGAGAAGCATCTTCATGTTTCCCAGGACCAACACTTTACTGGCTTTGTGCGTCTTGCAGTTGGCTACCTGCAAATAAGTGACACAATATGCATGAAAGTCAGCATTAATCAGGCATGATGAACATTAATGTGCATTGTAAGACTTTTTTATGTCATATTAAAGGACGATTTGTTGACAGCAACAGCCCTGAAAACATCAGTATTACAGCACTGTGCCGCAATGTTTCTTATGGGTCTACATGAGCCTATTTGGCAGAGGAGGTGAGAGCAGACCAAATGTAAAGGGTGTGATTCCCTGGCTGGTGACCCAGGGGTTTGTGCAGCTATGCTGTGATCCAGGCCAAGCCAAAGGTGTCAGTTTTGGCTGTGTGGTGCTGGATAAGTGCCTGTGTGTCTGGGCAGGGAAGAGGGAAAAGGAGCAGGGAACTCCCACTTACACAATATGGGCTGTGATGAAAATGTGCACCAGAATTAAGACTCATGGTTCAATCGTTTTTAAAAGAAGCATGTTACTTTCCAATGAAGAATTTTATGTTGCTTTGAATTTCCTTCTTCAAAAGAGATGCTGTTCATTGCCATTTAAAGTAAATATATAAAAATACTTCAAGTAACATAATGTGATGTGAAAAAATAGGAACAAATTCAAATGAGAAGCTAATTATGTGACAGACCCCCTAAAATGAAGTCAAAAAAAGCTATTCCAGCTGAATACGTAAGCTTTAAAAATATGAATTTATGTATTACTACAATTTGTATAATTTAATTTTACATCTTTTTTTCATGTCTGAATTAAGCACTGATAGAATTCTGCATTTTAAAAATTAAAAACAAATGATAGCTCCACAGCACTACATTTTCTATCACAATAACAAGGTGAATCATATTATCTGATAACTGAGCACACAAACACACACACTCACACACACACACACACACACACACACACACACACACACACACACACACACACACACACACACACACACACACACACACACACACACACACACACACACACACACACACACACACACACACACACACACACACACACACACACACACACACAGCAGTACCTGCAGCAGGTTTCCTGAGCGCGGCTCCATCAGTCGAACCTTCCTGTCCTTGCAGGTGGTGGCGAGGATGCTGCCATCTGTGTTGAAAGACATGGACAGGACCACATCTGTGTGGTGGCTGATGGTCCGCACCGGGTTTTTTATCACCTGTTCTTGACAGTCCAGGTTCCAGATCATTATCTGGAGGTGAAGAAGAACACACACAAATACACAGAAATTCAGCAACTGACAATCATTTGGGAAAGAACTCAAGTCAGACTTACAGTAATACATCATTTTTGAAGGTTGGACTTCAGTAGAAGTAGAATGTTACTACTAATGAGCACTAATATATGATTTATTTATTCACATTTACTTACTATAACATCTTAAAATTAATAGCAGGTTTATGATACTGTACCAAATAATACTCTTTTGTTCTGACTTCACTTGACTTAAAATTAAAACTAGGGTGTACTTAAAGAAAACTATTTTTAACCAATAATTATACATTCACATCATAGATTCTATGATGTGAATGTATAATTCTTGCCAGGGAATGGTTTCACTCAAAGACGGGCTGAAAAGCATGTTATCATAGAGAGAGGGTACACGATAGCTGCACAAATGGGAATAACAGTGCATACTTTTCTTATCTCAGAGGAATTCATGCTGCTGCACTCAGTTGTGTGTGAAAAGAGACACAAGTTGTTTGAGCTTGAGAGAGAATTTCAAACCCTGTTTACTTTCTCACCTCAGAATGAAGGAGGATGGTGGGGCACTCATTTTATACAAATATAATAATGTGATCAATATGGGTAAGAGCACAGGGACTAAATGGGACATAAAAGACAGATAACTGGGCCTGACGTTGCATCGCCGACTGTTAAACTACAGCACTTTTTAGATGTAGATGTTTATTGTAGTAAAAGTGATCGTGATGTGTCATGTGAGTGAAAACTTAAGCCACTAGAAACAGCTGTGACCCGTTCGGTTGCATTGCAATAGATAAGTGCTTACAATATAGGTCACAGTACGTGCGAGTTCGTTTCTTGTTACCCTAAATTTTCCATACAAGACTCCAAAAACTTGTGTTATAGATTGTGTGTGTGTGTGTGTGTGTGTGTGTGTGTGTGTGTGTGTGTGTGTGTGTGTGTGTGTGTGTGTGTGTGTGTGTGTGTGTGTGTGTGTGTGTGTGTGTGTGTGTGTGTGTGTGTGTTGGTGCTACCTTGTAGTCATAGGCCGTACTGAAGAGGATGTTGTTAGCAGTCGGGTGCCACTCGATGAGGCCCACTCTGCGGCTGTGACCCTGCAGCTCCTTCCACGGTACTGTAAGGTTTTTCAGCACACCATGAGGAGGGATTTCCCACACTTTCACCTGCAGACACACACAAATTAACAAACAAAAATAAACCAAACCAATCAACTTACTATGGATAACAAATGGCACAGCCTCAAGACACAGTTTTGTACAAATAGTCTGAAGAGGTAAAACTTGTTGAGTCTTCCTTTTTCTTTCTGGATTTGTTCTGAGCCACTGTGCCAGGTCAGAGCTGAGGAATGTGAGGAATGACTTCTAGTTCTTCTTGAAGGCTGAACAGCTAAGGCAATATAATGATCTCCTTGCTGCAACATGCTCATATCCCAGGAAAAAGATAAGACGTGAGGAAACCATTTTGAAAATGCAATACATGTGTGTGTTTGTGTTATTTTGTGTACAAACCGTGGAGTCCTCTGAGCAGGAGGCGATGCAGTAGTCGTTGAAGGGATTCCATTTGACATCTAACACGTTGCCTCTGTGGCCCGATACTCGAGGGTGGTGAGGGTCCACTTTACCCGTCTGACAGAAAAACACAAAAATACAAAAAATTATTACAACACAACATGTGAACAGTGTGACATGTTGGGAAATAACAATTATTTGCTCTCAATGCAAAGTACACTTGTCTGTACATAAAGTATGGGGCTTGAATCAGCAGCAGCATTGTGTAAAGACTTGAATTAAGAGGAAACTGTTAGCCTGGTTGTGTCCCAGGGTGGAATCCACCTTACTAACACAATATCTGTTTTGTTAAGAAAAAAATAAATCAAAACAACAATTCACCATTTCATGTGGGGTTACGTGCTGGACTTTCTATTGACTGAGAGCTGCAATTTACTGGAGTCTCTGCTAGCAACTTTATGCCAAGCTAATCTAATTGGCTGACAGCTGAAGCATTATATTTACTAAACAGACGTGACAGCAGTATCAGTCAACCCCGCTAACTCTCTAAATAATAAGTGCATTACATTGCATTTTGCTTCCTAACTTGCTCACTTTCTTCTTGATGTCACAAGACTACTGTAACACTGTCATCTCCACCTGGGATTGATAGAGCTAACTGGTCTTTCAACATGCTTAATTACTAACATTTTATTTTCTCCACTTATATAGTAACAGGTTCTTAGAGAAGTAGATAAAACCTTAGAAAAACAACACACATTGAGTTTTAAGAGTTTATCTGAAAACTGCATCCTATTATTTCTGTCAGGTAGAGACTTATCATCATGTTTCATGCACTTTGTAAAAACTTTAAAAACAAACATTTTGGAAAAATAAAAAAATATAAATGAAAATAATTTGTGCCAGCAGACCTCTGAATGCCCTTTAAGGTCATGTCCATAAAATATTTTTTCTACTAATGTCTGTAATTTCTGAGTTGTTTTGTAGCTCAGTCCAAGTGGAAGCAGAAGCCCACATGAATGCTCTTTTACTGAGCTCTGTGTGCAGCCTTGTCAGTGACTGGAGCGTTCAGAGAGCTCAGCCTGCAGTTTGACATTAGAGGTCTATATAGTGGTCTAATAGCAGCTATAACTGATCTTTTGGCCACTTGGGGGCATCTGAGAATTTTTTTTCTCCACCAGCTGCTGAGGGAAATATCTGTATATATAGCTGCCAAATGCTTGGCTACTTTCACCAGCTGGTAACTTACTGTCTATCTGTCATTCGGTGCTTTGCATTTTTTTCACTTTCAGACTTGTAGTCCTCAACTTACAACAACACTGACTCAAGTGACATCCCTTGAGGACATTTATCCAACTAAACACAGCTGCCAGTGGAGCCACAAAAACTTTTGTGCACTTTTGTGTGATTGGTGCAGCTTTAAATTCAAACAGCCAGATCCTCAGATCCAAATAGTTTTCAAGGGTCTAAAGAGGACGTGTCAATCTGTGCAGGTTAGGGCAGGTATTCCAGTTTTCAAGCTGTCCAACTGTGCATGACACTAACATCAAATTACTCAGAGTGAGGGTGGAATTACACAAACACCTTATGACACACGTCTTTTGTATTCGATGATCCTGTTACAAGGAAAAAGTCACTCAAGATTTTCTGCCTCAACAAGACTGCTAATTATGCCATTTGTACAAACAGAACCTTCTTCTGACATACACACCTGCAGGCTAAATGAACGTGCAGGTCAGGTATGTTTGGAAGAAGGGCATGATGTAACCATTATCTGTGCTTCCAGAAAACCGAACACATGGAAGTAGAACTGCTGTTCTTATATTAATGCGCGTTGACTACTTTCTCCCCAGAACAATAGCTGATCTGTAAGTCTACACACACAGGAGGTGGGATGTGAAGGCGGTGGAGGGGGAATGCTGAAGTTTCACCTACTCTAGACAGTCAAAGGGGGGAAACAGGGGGTCAAAAGATAAGTTATGTCATTCCTAAGCTCATATGCAATTCATACCCATGCCAGGAGGATGGTGATAACTCAGACATACCGAGAGAGGGATGAAATAGGGAGAAGTGTTTGGCTTGATGAATACCTCTGAGGTAGAGATTTACAGCGAGACTGTAAATTTTCCTGCCACACGAGTGAGGACATTTATTTGTGAGTTCACTATTATTAGTGATAACACCAGGGATGTGAAGATATCCATAATTAATGTCTGGTACTGTGTTTGATGTCTCACTTTTCAGCTGAGGTTAGTGAGGGAGATAAGACAGAGTAATGACTGAAAAAAGTAACCACATGCAATGTCTAGGTTGCAGTGAAAAATGTGACAGGGGTTTCCCCCTATTTAGAGATTCTTTTGGCTACAGTGGTCCTGTGCTATTTATAATCCGAGAGCAGAGCTGTCTTTTGCAGGTGTGCTGTGCATGCAGGAACAAAAAAAAACAACATGAAAGATGTTGAGCAGTCAGCTCAGAAAAATTTGCCACCCTAAAACACAGTTGTCATTTAAATTCAGGTTGGTGACCTTGAACAAAAAAAAAAATCTGAAGTGAGAACTGTTTGGTAAAAATTTCAGCCATGAGTCAAACATTGTAACTTTTCCATTTGTACGCCTGTTGTGTTCAGTTGCAAGCTGGAAGAAACTTAAGGCAGAGTGATTCTAGTTTATGAGGAGCCATCTTTGTTGATTTATATAAGAAAAGAAACTAGAAAACTCTATTTGTAAAGTCTTTCCAGAATAGTTTTACAACACATATGGAGCTTGCAACTCATGGGCTCTTTGAAATAGAAACAGCCATATTCCAGACTGACTCAAATTCTAAAAGAAATGAGGATGACATGAAATTCATCTTAAAAGTTTACAGTCTTATTAAAAAACAAGTAAAGAACAGGTGAATTCTGTGTGTGACAATTTCCATGTTTCGGGATATGGCATAATGCTGTAGAAAAAAATCAATTACTCACACAAGGAGTCTTTCGTTTTTCTACCCTCTACCTCACTTAAATTGATGTTTTGTTTCACTTCATTGTTCAGCCCGACACTGTACTTCTGTTTCATAGATCGGAAATATTTTTGTTTGATTTTGCCCCAACTTATGCATCGTAAGGGATGTATCCGTCGAGCTGATGTTGTTCTTAGACTACGTAGAAGCTGAGTATAGGTTTTTTGGAGCACGTAATATGACTTTTTTCAATAAAACCAAACAAATATGCCAATTTAAGAGATTACATCTCTATAAGTATGTTTCCAACATCCTGTACAGTTATGTCAATCTCATCCATGCTTCATGCCATTTGTCACAATTTCTCTGTCACTGTTCTTCATGGATGGACAGGAAGACAATGTCCCCACTTATCATCCAGCCTACAAAACTGGCTCCAATGTTCCATCCAGGAAAACAGCAACTGCAGATACACATGTAACTGAATCATTCATAAAGAGTTAGAGATACTGGAACCTGGCTTCTGTTTGATTGTAGATAGAGACTTAAACAATGCCAACATATCCCCGCCTATCCTCTCACGTTTAGAGTGAGATATTGCTTATATCACTTTAAAAATCTGACATCATTGTGTCTGTAGACCTACTGTGAGGTGCAGATACTCACATGATGGATAGACAGCACCAAGAAGGCCCCTCCCCCGGCACACTCGGTGATGACGGCCAGGAAACATGGGTTGGCAGCACAGAAGTTGTTGTCCTGGACGCTGCGTGTGATTGGCACGCTGTCATAGCAGCTCTCCTTGGTGGCGGCCTTACCAAACACGTGGCGGAACTTGGAGCTGCGGTACTGAGGACGCCATGTCATCTGAGAGACAGGGGAGAAAGGGAGGGAGAGAGAGGTCAGTCAAGGAGAATCATCCATCTTGCACAGTGAGGGTGACACAGCTTTTTATAGGTGTTAATAATCCTGCTCCTTTCTCACAGGAGAGCAGAGAGATAGTGGATATGATCAATTCTGCAAAACACAAACAGCACTGACTCTGAAGTTTTCATCGGAGAGAGAACTGATTACCCCCAAAACAAGATACACTGCTCCATTAAAATACAAAAACTAAAAGGAGCCTAAGAACCAATGCTTGCCACACCTTGCATCAGCAGAAACTGATTTGTGCCACATCCCTTTCGGGTCAAAGTAGCAATGCGTACAGTGTTACACAATAAAATACAAGTGGCATAAATCACGACACAAAAACTAGCGGAGACAGTGCGCACAGGTAGACACAATGATAGAAGAAAAACCGTGCAACGCTATGCAGGATTATTTGGGGAACTATGGAGCGTCGAATTAGCGAACTGAGGGTTCCTAGATCCGGCTAGCATGTCTGCATATCTTAGCATTGCCTTTGTGTACAAATGGTGATCAACAAATAAACTATGAAACACGGTTACTTTCAGGTTGTTGTGAACAGAAATCTTTCTTAGGCCAGGATTTCTGCAAATCTTGTGGCCTTCCACAGGGTACTATTTTAGTCCCACTTTTGTTCCCATTATCTGTAAATGATGTGTGTGACAATTATCCTGCTTTACTTGTGTCCTGTAGAAAATGTGGTAAAACAATTACTGAGCAAAGAGTCTGGTAAAAGCTGGTTAATAAATTATCACTTCATTTGGAAATACAGTATATTGTTTAGGTCCCAAATAAAAACTCAATGCAATATGTTTAAATGTTTGATGTAATGGAAGAAGCATTCAATCAGAGACATTTATTTTATGGGTTGTACTTTAGGTCATCAAAACTACTACATAAAAACAGTGACGATCATTATAAAGTGTCATTGTGACGCTCAGATTCTCTTTATGTTAGGACTTCAAATCATCCAAAGGATAAGATTTATCTATATCTACCTATAGAGATCCTATCATCTATCTATATCTAAAATAAATTCATTCGACACCAGCTTATGCTGCAAAGTCAAATCCAGTGAGTCATTTTGAACATGAACAGGGACACTTTTTCAACAACAGTCTTCAGGTTTTGATCCCAATTATTTTAAGCATATTTGATTTGATTTAAAGCTCTACAATATTAGTCATGTCAGACTAATGTAAAACATACTGATCGATATATCTGTTTGGTTGGGAAGACATTCATAAAATTTCGTGGTGCTTTAAGGTGGAATTCATTTCCAAATGAGGTGACACACGAAACCAAACCTTGTGTATTGTTTAAGAAAAGGACTGTCGAGAGCAGTTTGTTTATAGCTACTCTCAATACTTCAAATTACATCATGTGTTGTAAATGACAATAATCATCGTCATGATTATGATTCTGTTTGTGTTTCAAACAGATGGATTGTATTAATAATGCAACTGCTATTGGACTTTACAAGGTTCCTTGAATTATTATTTCTTAGCCAGGAAAGAATTAGTCTTAAAAAAGTTTGTTTTAATGATGTTCGACAAATAAAATCAATCACTCAATCAAGTAATAAACAGTTGATGTAGAAGTAGAGGAAAAGCTGTGAGACTTCTCAAATCCTGAGTCTCTTTTTAGCCACTTTCCTTAAGCCAGTCGATGCATATGTCATTATTGTGAGAGATAAGTGGCTCTGGTCCACTGGGACGAGGCCTGGCCAGCCAACATGTCTGCTCTAGTACTCTGCCTGGCTCTCTGCCTGCCTGCTGCATGGTCATTACTTATGAATTAGGGGTGGAGGAGGTTGATGGACAAGAGCGCAGAAATGGACCCAAACAACGACTTAAGAGCATAGAGAGCCACATGAGCAACGGACACAACAACAAGAGCAGTAAACCCATCATAGGTTTCTGTTTTCTAGCAAATCACACATGACCTAAAACCATTCCTGTCACTGAAAGTAATGACATCATCTTCCTGATTTATGTGGACTACCCGTGGGCCTTTCAAATGATGGCTAAATAAATACACGGTTCGCATGATGCAGGTGCGGCTGAAAAGAAGCTGAGCAAGGAAATAAACTGACAGACGGAGGAAAGTCTGGTAAAAAAAAAAGAAAAAGAAAGACAAGAGAAATGAATGGGTGGGGATCATGACTTCATGTCTCAGTTCACTCCTGCACCTCTCACCTTCTGCCCTGAGGCCGTCGAAGAGAGCCTCACGCTGTCACACAGGAATGTTTTCCCTACCTACGACGAGCTTCATTGAACTTCTCAGGTGTTTAAGAGTGTGACGGCCACTCAGACACTGTCACTCAGCCATATGACCGTCCTGATAGCTGAACTAGCCATATTCACACATCTTCAAGAAACACATTTTGTATTGACTCAATAACCTAAATGCTAAAAAGAAATTGAATTAGCTTAAATAATGGCGTTCCTTCTTTCCTCCTTTGATACATTTTCGGGACAATAAAAAAATCACACAAAGAGAGGGCTCCAACCATAAACTGTATGTAAAAGTGGACATACCTTCCAAGTCTGAAAAATGAGGCCAATGTGGAAGTGCAATAAACGGCAATACTACCGAGTGACACTAGAGGTTGGTTCCAATGAGCTCCAATGAGCTCATACACTCCCATTCCAGTTCTCTCATGAAATACAGTCAATAAATGTTTTCCACAATAGCTAAAGTCCCTCCTTATTATCAGTTTTCTGGCTGACCATCTGGAAATAATCCCATCATTAATTAGAAATTAGGCCTCAAAAAGCAGCATTTTACAGGGCGTGTCTGTTTGATTGACAGGCCTGTGGTGCAGTCAGGTTTCTGCTATCGTTGGCGGAGTGTCGTGACCTCGGGTTTCTAATTGGATCCAGTCAGATCCACCGCGTGTTCCTCTCAGCTCGTCCAAATATGGTCACTTCTAACTCTGAAATAGCAAGATGGAGAAAGCAAGATCCGAACTCAAGGCTTCATAACGGCAGTTCACAAACCAATGATTGAATTCACTGTTAGTTGCTGCCTGGTTCCAACTACCAATGTTTTAGGTCATTTGTTATTTAACTCGTACAATCACACGTACTCTTGTCATTTCAAGATTGCGCAACTTGCTTAAACTGATTACAATACTATGCACTAAATAACAGAATAAATGTATGTACAAACCTAATTTTTATTGATAGATAAATCTGTCTATTAAATGTTAGCCTCTGATGAAAAATGCCCTCCACAATTTCACAGACCACAAGGATCATCATCAAATTGCTTGTTCTGTTGGATCAACAGTTCAAAAGTTATTTGTTTGCCATAATAATACACATTGAAAAAGCAGTAAATCCTCATATTTGAGAAGCTGAAACAGTCAAATGTGCAACATCTTTGCCTGAACAAGACTTAAGTCTGAGTGTGCAGCCCTGCCAGCAGCTCTGTGAGGGTGCACTTCAGCACGGTGGAGCTTTGACCACAACAACATGCTAACATGCCTCTACCGACAAGGCTTATAATGACGTGTAGCAGACATACTATTTACTGTGTTTATACAGTCACTTAGTTTAGTGTGTCAGTATGTTGGAATTACTTAAAGTGCAGTAAAAAAAAAAAAAAAAAAAAAAAAAAAAAAAGGATTTACAGCAAGTATTTTAAAAGTCTAAAAACTGACCTGATGGTGCGACTTGAAACATTATTACAAATTCATCTTGAGGGGGACACAAACATCTGCACCAGATTTCATTGCCAGTAGTCACTAAAACCACAAATATAAAAATAACCTTGTGGTAACACAAGAGGAAAAGTCATGAATGTCGACAACAAAATTTTATTTCAGTCTATTCAGAAGATGCTCGGATATTTGACTGGACAATTAAAGACTCTGAAGAGCTCTTGGGATCCTTCCATTTTTAGCCTTACTAGTTGTGTGGAGCTGAAAATAGAAAGCCAAAGAAATGTCTTTAACTGTTTAAAAACTGTCATAATATTTAGATAAGTTTGTGTAAATTTATTGCTAACTTGTTTCAGGTCTACCCTGAATATGTACCGTACTGTACTCTGTGTGTGTACTTTAGATCTACTGACATCCATTCCTGCTGTATTTTGTGGTTCATTATGGATGTGAAGTTGTTCTAATTGGTGTTGCAATGACACACATAAGATATTCATGGTGTTTATCACCCTTGTGCGTCTGCTCTGCTCCACAACAACAGAACCGTTAAACAAACTTCCCCAATGAAAGCTGGACATGCCGAATAAGACTAACACCCATAATGGCATCAGAGGAATTAACTGTTACCAAGCTTACATTTCTATTTAAACCATTGGATGAATAAATCAATGGATGCATGTTTGTTAAAGGACTTCATACGACACACCAAGCTACCATTCACTTACAAACTGGAGCACATCTGGGCTCATATAATCAGCATTCGTGTATTGGTGAGGCTTACAAGACCAGAGGGAGAGGCTTCCAGGGCAGACAGCTAAGACATCTTATCACATCTAAAGCAGGTTGTAATCAGGCCAGTGGCAGCTTCCTTTCCGCTGCGTGTTGCAGCAGGTACGCAGCAGTCTGTGTGGTGCGCGGCCTGTCCTGGCTCCTTGTAGAACTGATGACGAAAACATTATTCCTGCTATTTTTACACCAGCTTCTTGCTGATCAAAAGAAAGCCAGGCATGTTCACTGACAGCAGAAAAGTTGTTTTTTTCCACAAGGATTTCTTAGAACTTATGTCTAGCAAAATAAAAGAGATGCAGTCCTTTTTTTCACAGGGAAATTTATTTTAGTCCATGACCAGTGAGTCACAGCAGCAGCCGCATTAAGGGGGCTGTAAAAGCAGTCATAAAACTAAACTGAAAACACAGATATGACTTTAAAAAAAAGATATACTGTACATCTGGTTTGCTCAGCCAGAGTTCTTTTGTGAGTCTATACTTGTAAATAGATGTGCATAGCATACATATTCACCTATTCCTCTCCTAGAGGCTGTTTTTAAAGCACCTCATAACTCATAATCACTTACGCTGGCAGCCACTCCTCTCTTTGGCTTGCCAAGGCTCAGAGCTAGGGTTGGAGGAGTTCAAAGTTTACTTGTTGGTGTCACGATTTCAATTACTAAAGCAGCCAATGGCCAGCAGCTATGAGGAGTAAGATGTTTTAATGCTCAAAATCTGCAAAGTGTCCATCAATTTTGCCATCAATTCCTCCATCCTGTTGTCTGCAAGAACCCTTATCCTAAACAAACTGACCTCATGACAGCAAACCTAACAAGGTCTCTATAAAACCAAGCGTGCACGAGCCCAACCCTCTCGAACTGTAGATGTAATGTTTTGTAAACGCTCAGCATGAAATCTAAGACGAGGAATGTACAGGTGTGAACATACGGCGTGGCAGTGTGAGCGTACGCGTATTTATTGCGTGTCTGAGTGAGTTGGAGACACTTCCCTTTGTTTAGTCCGTCTGATATCATACACAGATGACAGTTTACAACCCCTGTCTAGTAATAGGATAACCCCCACTCTGGTAATCCAAGAGCTATAGTGCGCATGTGAGCAGGTATGAAAGGATCAGGCAGGATATGGCTGCATGTGTGCTTTAGAGTCACTGTGTTTACCTGGAGGAACTATCCAGATACCCTCGCAGTCATTAAAAAAAAACTGTGTAACCTTCCAAAATGTCCACATACATGTGCTTTGGTGTGATTTAATTCAGTGTAATGTTGATACATTCAGCTCTTCAGATTAGTTCACAACAGTCCTTTATACTCGCAGTCTGTTTTAAAAGGTATATGAATTCATGAGGAGACAGAAGTGATGTAATGATTAACGTGTACAGTCTGGCAGGCCGAATGTGGATGATCTGAACGAGACCAACTGACTCATGGATGGAAAATAAACAGATTAATGCTAATTTCGCTGCAGGATTTACAATATTTATGGTCAAAATATTGGCAGGTTCTGTCTCTTTTCAATGTTTTTTTACATTAGGACCCAAGCATCTGTTTAAGCTGAACATATGTGTCATTTTTACATCTGAGCGATCAAAAATTTGGTGGATAAAATGAAAATGCCAACAAGACTAAAACATATTGTACCATAAAACATTTTTTGTATAGTAGTGACTATAAAGATGTTTAAGAGCCTTATATCAATTAATAATAACTAATGACAATTTTTTTTTTTTTTTGTCATGATCCCACTGCACACTGGGAAAACAGTGACTACTTTGAGAGTCAAGAAACACAACTGATGATCACTGATCAGATCATATAAACCACTGTTTTTGGAGAAAAAAGCTTGAACCTGCAGTGCAGAACTTTGTCTCCCACTTCTGCCAGTGAGAGTAAATACAAAAACACTGTTGACACGTGTATACATCATAGACTCCACTGTAGCCCTCTCGGCTGGTACCATTTACCAGTTAATAAAGTAAGTAAGTAAGTAAGTAAGTAAGTAAGTAAGTAAGTAAGTAAGTAAGTAACTAACTAACTAACTAACTAACTATCTATCTATCTATCTATCTATCTATCTATCTATCTATCTATCTATCTATCTATCTATCTATCTATCTATCTATCTATCTATCTATCTATCTATCTATCTATCTATCTATCTATCTATCTATCTATCTATCTATCTATCTATCTATCTATTTCATTTTACTATCACACTTTGATCCATCTAGAAGTTTTCTTTGGAAAGTCTAAAAGAGCTGCACAATCGATTTATTTCATTCATGTTGCATAGCCTGATCAGCTGGTGGTAGTCTCTGGTGTGCATGCTCTCTCCATTGAGCATGGTCGGTATGCATTTATCTGGCCAGCATGAGAATGTCTCACTGGACACCAGATTTATAAACTCTGCACACTGAGATACAGAGACTTTTCCCTGGCAGTGACAGGCTTAATCAGCATTGGGTGAATTAATTTGACAGCAGCTTGAATGTAACAGTCATTCATATGTAACAGTCCAACACTATAGGTTTAAGAGAGTGCACCTAAAATGTCTACAATAATGCTTGACTGCACAGTATTACAACTATAGGAAGTCAACAGTAAAATAGTCAGTCTGTAGTCAGTTTCAGATGTTTGTTTACAAACAGTTTGGGTCATAATTTTATGGTTTTCCTTCATCTTTGCTTTAAAATAAGTTCAGGGTTTGTTTAAAAGATGTGGAGAAGAATTAGGAAGTATGACATTATTACTGATAAAAAATTATGGTCACACTAGAAAATAATATTAAAGGTGGAATAAACTGGAACTTAAACTGTTCCACTGTGGGAGAAAAGATGAATCAGAAACTGAAACAAAAGTCCTCTCATTTGTCGAGGCTTCATTGTGAACATGTATCCCATTAACAGAGCTCTCCATTAGTTCCCTACTGACAGCACACAGCTTCCGCACAGCAAGTCCATTAGCTGCTGAAGGTCACCCATATGAAATTTGCAAAACAATAAGATACAAATCATGCATGCGCTCACACACAGAATGTCAAACTGCAGACAGATCATGAAGCTCACACACAAGTTGGCACAGGACAAGAGATAACACATTCAAACATAGACCAACATCAAGGTTGTGTAATCTGACATGTTCTGACAAAAACTGAGCTTCAGGAATCAATCCTTTTTTATAGATATGTAAGAAAATATGCAAAACTGTTGAATACATTAGCGCTTGATAAAAACTTAGCCTAAACCATTAATGTATATAAAAGTGGACGTAGCTTCCAGGTCTGAAAAATTAGGCCAATGCAGAAGTACCTTAAACTGCAATACCACCAGGGGCCACTAGGGGTTGGCTCCAAAAAGGCTCTGGCTCCATAGACTCCCATTCATCTTCTCTCATGAAATACAAAGTCAATACATTGTTTCCACAAGCCATTTTGGTGTCATTCGCTAAAGTCACTTCTTATTAGTTTTCTGGCGGTCCATCAGAAAATAATCCTATCATAAATTAGATATTAGGCCTGACAAAGCGGTATGTTTTGGGGCGTGTCTGTTTGATTGACAGGCCTGTGATGCAGTCAGGTTTCAGCTATTAGTGGGCGGGCACAATGTCCTCACACCAGATTGAGTCAGATCCATTGAGTCAGTCCTTTTCCCAGTCAGGACAAAAAAAAACAGTGGATGCTCATGTCGTCATAAACCTTGACATGAGAAACAGGACGGCAGGCTTAATGAAAAGACGTCAAACACACTCCGATTCAAACCACAAGGCGCATATTTCAGCAAATGGTAGTGTTTTGGAGGGTGGACACCACCATAAATAGCCTGTGGGTAGGGATGACTTGACTGGGACATTGGATGATGATGTCATTTTCAGTGTTGTGGAACAGCTTCAGTTTCATACTGACATCTTTTTGTCGTCAGTAAAAAATAGAAAATCCATCCACGCTTATGGCAGCGAATGAGAGACTACTCATCCAAGTTTTGAGCCATAGGATAATTAACAGAAAGAGTATGAGTCCAGTCCGCTGTCCAATAAACGTGTTAAAATATGTATGAATTCAGGCCACGAGCTGGTCTGAAGATTTTTGTTTCATCTTGTCCAAGCCTGTCTCATGCACAAGCACACATAGACTCCAGAGTTTGAATCCTCGGGGGAAAAAGTGAGCTCACACACACGCTCACACACAGAATGTCAAACTGCAGACAGATCATGAAGCAAGTCATGAAAGAAACAGCCAGAAGGACAACACGGAAGAGAGAAAGAGATTGCAATTGAGTGCGAAGGAGTGTGACAGAGGCCAAGTGGCCGTTCAGCAGCACTCACCCTGTCGAGTGAGTCGTCACTGGCAGAAGAAGCAGCAGCAGCAGGTCCTTAAGTGAGTAAAAGTTATCTTCTGTCTCCAGTGGCAAGAAAAAGACCAAAAAAAAAATCCCCACTGCAGTCACTCGTCTTGCTTTACTCAAGCACATGGGTCAGTGCTGCTTCTGTGCTTCTTCACACATGCACACAGACACACACAGACACCTCATATGAAACCCCACTGTCCCGTCCGAGCTCAAACTCTGATGTGCACACAGTCCACACAGGCAGCCAGTCAGAGGAGACGGTGGGTGTGTGTGCAGCATGAAGCCGAGTGCGTGTGTGAACAAGCAAGGGGCGAGCACAGGAGTGTGTACACTCCCCGAGAGGGAGGTGACTGCAAGAGAGAGGGAGAGAGAGAGAGAGAGAGAGAGAGAGAGAGAGAGAGAGAGCAGGTAATCACGCTGCCTCTCCTTCCCTGAGTGCCGCTCCCTCTCGTCACTCCTCCACTCTGTTTGCTCAATCAGGATTTCTCAGTCGATCTTTGCAGAAAAGGAGAGGACAAGAGGAAAAACAAACTGCAGACACTCTCCTTCACCCTTGACGCCCTATTTGTGCTTGATTTGCATGCAAATTTAGTGAAAGTAATGTGCTGTGTATTAATCTCTTCTGCATCTAGAAATGTGTATTCCGAGAAAGTCTAACTGAAGTCTCTCTAAGATGAGGCAGAACGAGTTTGAGCATCTTAAAAACACAATAAGCAGAAATAACGTTCATCTAAATGGTATAAAATACAAAAGCACAATGTCAATGGCTCTACTCTGCAGTAATAAGCTCCCACAGCTTTCATGAAGAAATTAAAAGTAAAGAAGAGAAAATATTTTATTCAAAAGAAAACAGGCCATCCTCTTGGCGTGAAGGTTTAAAGGGGTTTTAACCATTATACTGCACTTCCACAAAACAAACTGGGAAACCTGAAAGTAAAGCTGCATCTAACAGACTTTAAGTTTGTATGCGCGTGTCAAGCTCCGACAGCCACTACATTTCCCATGATGCAACTCAATAACATCTTTAATTATACACTCACCAACTGATAAATAGAGAAATAAAAAGTGTAAAATCAATTGAGTTTCCCTTTACAGACACGAAACATAACTTTTGCTGCATTTCATCCAGAGTCTCCGCTCCCTCACTTCTATCTCTGTGCCTGATCTAATAAAGACAGAAATGTCAAAATATAATAGAAACCACCACATAGAAAAGTGACTTAAAATTGTTTAAAATAAAGATTGGAAGTAGGATCAAATTGAGACACAATCAAGCGGCAAGCAGCAGTGACGTCACCCATCGATTTGTGAACGGCCGTTATGAAGCTTCGAGTTTGGAATTTGGCTGTCGCCATTTTGCTAATCCGGAGCGGTTTGGAGCCGGTAGTGACCATATTTGGGCGAGCTGGGGGAAGCGAGCACAGATCTGACTCGGTCTGATAGGAAACCCGGCGATACTACGTCCCCCCACCGATAGTCGTAACCTGACTGCATCATAGGCCTGTCAATCAAACAGACACACACCCCAAAACCTTTTTTTTTTTTTTTTTTTTTTTTTTATTATTATGTAATTTATGACGTGATTATTCTAAATTGGACAGCCAGAACACTAATATGGAAGAGTGAATTTAACGAATGACATATTGAAAACTTGTGGAGAAATTTTATTGACTGAGAATTTTAGAACAGAGAGAAATTAAATGGGAGTCTATGGAGCTGGAGGCTTTTTGGAGCCAACCTCAAGCAGCACCCGGTGGTATCGCAGCACTTCTGCATCAGCCTCATTTTTCAGAGTCGGAAGCTACGTCCACTTTCAGTCTAAGGACACAAAAGAAGAAGCTTCAAATTAAAAGCAGAAAGATTCAACCTGCACACACAATTAGATTGGCTGCCATGCTTGGCAGAACGCCAAGCTGCAAGAAAACCCATTCAACCAGTCACATGGCTTCAGCTGGACAGCGGTGGCCGTCACTCCGAGTCAAACTGGACCATTACATAAATGCACAATAGCTGTATAGGCTAGGCTAACGGGTCCGAAATGAGGACATTGATAGCTTGCCTTCACATGGTCAAACAGGGGTGTAACCGAGGTAATGATCAATCATCGTGACTGCACAAACGTAAGCTCCTGGACGCCAGCGGTAACACGAAGAAGTATTCAGATTACAACGACTATTCCCGTCCCTACATTTCATCCGAATTTTGTCAGGTTTGGATTTATTCAAGGATTTTATTCAAAGATAGCATAAGGCCCCTGTTTTAACTGTTTTATCCCCATTGTTTATTTGCAGGGAGTTTCATGTTTTTCTAACTGTTGGATTTTTGCAAACTTTTATTGTACTGTGCACACCGGGCATCCAGCCAAATATACTGCTCTTTGGACCACCCTGCCTAAATAAAGGCTGAATAAATCAATGAATTTTGTCAGAGTAATGTTAACAATGAAGGCAAAATTAATCCTTTGAAAAAACACTCGATTTAAATTTTTACAAAGACCTGGAAACTTGTTTTCTTTATTTTGTATTTCTCTTTAAAAATAAATATCTGCGACCAAAATATCAACGTAGCTAGATCAAGTAAAAAAAAAAAAAAGCAGCGTGAGCAGCATAAAAAATTAAGAGGGCAAAAATGCCCTAAGAATGTAAAAAGTGAATTATATATTTACAGTAATAGAATTGTCTCCTGCTGTCTCTCACGAATGCAGTTGGTTTTCTATACACATCATAGGATGATGTAACACTTTTCTTTGGAATAGCAATCATAGGGTTTAATTACTCCTATTGGCGACTACTGTGTACGTTTTGATCAGGGCTCTTGTCACCTTGATAACTTAGCACTAATTAGTGCCCTCAACATTTTACAAACAACCCAATTGGGGGCAAAAGTTACCCCTCAAATATGTATTATTTCACTGGCTGTGAGGATGTGGTTTGCTGCTTTGCGAGTAAAAAACAATCTGCAATATCATCATGCAGGAAGGCATCTTATTGGGTTCTGTAAACATTATTAGTATTACTGATGTTGTGATGTGCAAGCAGGAGATTAATGGTGTAGTTTTTTGAGGTGGAAGTAATTTTAACTACTTCACAGTTTCAGTTATAGAGGCATCCTACTTTGCAAGATGATCAAATGTTTTGTGTGTAACACCTTGATCTGCAATGGCATCAAATAAATAATAGAAAGGTGTAAAAAGTACAGTGTCTTCTTCTGTAGAGTTGTTAAAGAAAGGACATGCTAGAGCATGAAAAATGGAAAATGAAAAAATGAGGTGAAGTACAAATGGGACACACACACACAGACATGCAAACATTACTGATATAGTGACAACAAGTCAAAGAGTCACCTCCACCAAATACACAATAAAGTCCAACGGTCACACAGTGTCTCTGAGATAAGAGGCAGAACACACAGACTGGAGAAGAGACAGGAAGCTGCTGCCGCGGCAGAGGCTCGAGTTTAATGACACAACAATCTGAATTAGTTTTAATCAGCAACAACATTTAGTACAACCTAACCTAACCTAATCCTAACATCAGCAGACAATCACCATTCACAGACAGTGCAGTGATCGGCCAACGTCACCATGTATCCACTCTTCTTATAAAAGCAGACAGACAACTCTGATTTATGACACTCGCCGAGGATCCACTTGTTGTTACACTCTGTATTGGCTTTCATTAGCTCTGGGCCCTGGGTTAAACCTTGGCGTTTGGAGCGTGTGTGTGTGTGTGTGTGTGTGTGTGTGTGTGTGTGTGTGTGTGTGTGTGTGTGTGTGTGTGTGTGTGTGTGTGTGTGTGTGTGTGTGTGTGTGTGTGTGTGTGTGTGTGTGTGTGTGTGTGTGTGTGTGTGAGTGTGCGTTTGAGAGCGAATTATCAATAAGGACAGGGCACTGGTCCTAAAAGTTTGTGGCTCTTTCTAAAGAGCTTGCACCAGAGGCTTGCCCTCTAATCACGGATCACACAGTTGCAAGCTAATAGCTAGCTGCTGTGAGAATATAGGCCCAAGCCTTTGACACCACAGAGACACAATGACCTTCCCTGCTTCACTTTGTCATTGGTGAGTAGCTGTCTGACTGTGTTTTGACTGTAAAACACCTGGTTTGAGTGCCAAGTACAATCCTGTGTTCCAGCTGAGTGGCTTCACTTCTACAGCGAGCTTCAGGATTTGTGCTCACCAACTGAGTAAATAGTGCAGTCCCATTCAAATATACAATTCACTGAACAGGTGCAGTCAAAAATTTAATAACTCTGGAGCTATTGAAGTCCAGTGTACACAGAAACCTCCATTAAAGCTGGATTAATTTACACAAGTCCTCCTGAAAGCAAATAAATGTCGAAATGACCAAGCATTTTCAGTTCATATTATAAATTTGCATGTTGCTTTACATTCTGGTTTTGTTCCTTTCGTGTGCAAATGAAAAGCCACACCTGCTCGGACACAAACAGGATACTGACTCTACAGGTCGTCACTCAGGCCAGGCAGCGAAAACATGTCAACATTTTCTAATTCAGATTGTTTGTGCAATTTCTATACAGTAAATGAACACTAAATTTTAAAGCAGTTGGAGGGGAAAACGTGATTTAGACATTGCAATGGGAATATTATCTTCACATTTCGGTTGACAAACATCTGTCTTCTGTCAGAGCTCATGCTGTAGTGTTTCTATCTCGGTTGTATTAAAGCACTGGTTCCCACACTGAGGGCGATCCCTGCCGTGGAGCGAGCTGAAAACACTGCAAAGTCAGCATCTCTACTGAGACTCAAGCTGAATTAATCTGATTCACAAAAAAACAATAAAGAGCGCTCTGATGCCACTAAGATTGTTGGGACTCATGTTAGCCAGATTGATAAAGTAAAACAACATGTTCAGTATAGGATGGTCAGAGGTTTGTAAAGAAAAACAGCTGGTGCTCTCGGAGCAAATATGCCAGTAATTCAAATCCAAAATGTAAAGACCCCTTTCTTGCTCTCAGCTTCAGAGTCACTACAGCAGGAGAGCTGAGTGGTTGTTTGTGCCCAAGAAATATACCATCTTGCCATCAGATTGCCATCTTGCTATTTTGGAGCCAGAAGTGACCAACAGTAGATCTGACTCAATCTGATGGAGAACATCACACCCCGCCTACCTATAGCGGAAACCTGACTGCACCACAGGCCTGTCAATTAAACAGACACATCCAATATCGTTTTTAAGGCCTAATATCTAATCTATCTCTATCGCTATGTAATTAATGATGGAATCCTTTTCGGATGACAGAACTCTAAAAAGAAGGAGGGACTTCAGCAAATGATACCATAATGACTTTAGGAAAAAAATAATTGACTTTGTATTTCATCAGATAAATTGAATGGGAGTCTATGGAGCCAGAGCCTTTTTGGATGCCGCCCCTATGGCCCTCGGTGGTATTGCAGTTTAATGCACTTCCACATTGGCTTCCATTTCCAGACCTGGAGGCTACGTCCACTTTTACATACAATCTATGATTTAAATCCTGGCCTCCTGATCACCCCAACCACCCTGACCAGGCTCTCTACACGGACTTCTGTACTTCATCAAATGACATGCATCTACTATTTACGCAAAGGTGAGACCAATTGTCACACAGACACACTGTCTGCTAGAGAACTGGCACGTGTATCACAAGCTTTGCCGTGATACTGGACTGGTCATTTGATCTATGAATATTCTCTCAATCTACTATCAAGAAAATCTACAATATCCTATTGTATATATTGATATTACGATGGAAAATTACATATAATGTAACTCAAGATTTGACCAACATCTGCGCTGTTCTTCACTCTCTAACTACACAACTACAACAAGAATGAAAGTGTGAAAATAAACGACAAACTGTGAGAGTAAGATTTAATAAAGAACCACACAAGACACAACATGAACAATCATGTTTCAGATCAGAATCTGCTAAACACACAAAGGTGTGACTAAGTACACTGATAAAATCACAGAGTTATTCATCTTTACCAGCACAAGCCCAAACCTGGGACACATGCACATGTGCAGATTTAAAAGTCTATTTCCAGCCAGCAAATCTGTCTCCTCGATTTATTCACCCTGGAGGAATGTTTCTTCTTTCAAACAAGTGTGTTTAAATTTCAGGAAGCAATACAGTCAGGTCAGAGGTGACGGCCTGCTGATTTGTGATGCATTCAAGCAGATCAAAGACAGAGAAGAAATGGTAATCAGAGGCAGGAGGTGATGAGAGGAAAAAAGTATTTGATAAAATGCTCAGTAGTCATTTGGTTGATACATCATGTGATGGTGATCTCACCTCCAGTTGGCTTAAATGTTACATTACTCACATGTTTGCATGCCCATGCAGTGCATCTCTTAACTTTTATGTCTGATTCACACCAATATCAGCATTAACACAGCTGTTTGAAACAATTCCCATTCAGTGACATCACAGCTTTACTTACTTACATCAACTCTGGCAGCGAGTCACAGTTTGTAAAGCCAACACGCTCTGGATTCACATCAGAGAGGCACTCCAAATTACATTTTACCCACTTACAAAGATCAAGAATCACGTGTCAGTTCAAATCTGTTACACACCGAGATGTTTATGTGCACCGCACTCAGCGTTCACACATACAGGTTTACTGTGATGATTGCAGACATAAAGAATGTAATCTTTTACACACACACACGTACAGTACGCACAAATCGACAGCATCCAAGACAACAAACATCTGCAGAGTCTGACGAGCTGGAAATCAAATCAATTCCTTTACCGACTTAGAGTCAGAAGGTTCCTCAAGACACAGAAATACTGCACGCAACACAATATGATCACATCACTGAGAGTGGAGCTGTACTCAGTCAGACCTCAGGTGTTTTCATTTTGTTGAACTGCTCAATAAACGTATCAATAAGTGGAGCTGAAGTAGCTACATATTTATGAATCTGTTGGTACCACCTTGTTTTACAGGGGATGTTATTTCATAGTAATTTCCAACAAAGACAACTGATATGTTTCTGTAATTTCTTAGAAAGATTCCTGGACTGTGTAATTTGACTCCAACGGAGTGTTCTGAAATCACCCCCTTGTCGACTCGTTCTCTAATCTCCACTGTATATAATACACACTAAGTAGTTCACACAGAGGTAAGCAGCAAGATTTAGGTTTCAGACACCATCGTTTTGCGCCATTATCGTCAGCTGTAGAGCCATGCAACATCTTAAACTGAGAGATGTTTCTAATATTTCCCCCCCCCCTTTCCCCCCCAATCATATCGATGATTATAGGATAATTAGTGGAAAAACAGCTCACGTAGTTTAACAGCACTACAAACTACACATTCTCCAAAATGATCATGAAGTTGAATCATCAACTCTCAGTTCCTGAACATTAAAACCTTCATGAAGGGAGGATTTACTGCACCGCTGCCGTTTTGCACTGCATTAGTTTCAGCAAATGTTCCTAAACTAGCAACTGAGTGGGAAAAAAAAAAGCTTTTAGAGGTGAGGTTTAATTGATAATCAAGTAAAGAGCGGGACAAAGCCTCTAACATTAGCCAAAACAATTGACATGGCTCAGGTCAAATGCAGCGGGTGTGAGGGGTACTTGTTCTTACATAACCAGTAACCACAGAAAAAAAGCTTATGTTAGAGGAAAGCAGCAACCAACAGTGACGTCACACACTGGTTTGTGAACTGCCGTCATGAAGCTTCAAGTTCGGACTTTGTCGGATTTTTGGAGCGGTTTGAAGGCAGAAGTGACCATATTCGGACGGTGGTGGATCTGAAAACCCAAGGACCCTATGCCCCGCCCATCAATGGAAGAAACCTGACAGCACCAAAGGCCTGTCAATCACACACGGCCCCAAAAACACCACCTTTTAGGCTAAACCTCTATTTATGACGGGATTATTTTCCGATTTTTTTATTTAAAAAAAAAAATGTATATAACATTTATTTTTATTATTCAAAATGAATAAGAAGGAGTGACTTTAGCTAACAACACTGAAATAACTTGCAGAAAAAACTGTATTGACTTTGTATCTCATGAGCAAAGTTAAATGGGAGTCTATGGAGCTCTTCCGCATCTGCCTCATTTTCAGACCCTGAAGCTACATCCACTTATATAAAATCTTTGTTGGAGCAGATACACTGTTCATATCCATTCATTACACTTTGTTCTTTTTTGTTTTTACAAATGAGACCACCGGATTCACATCATGTTGCCCTTATTATGTAAACACGTATTAAGATGTGCTTAATAACAAATAAGGATTTATTTTTATTATTATTATTATTATTATTGCATTTTTAAGACAGAAATGTCACATTTTGTTACTGGCTGTACTCGTTGTTACATAAATCTGAATACTTATTTTCCTTATTTTTGTACACGTGGCACATTAAATGTTTCCATGTGTTGAAAAAAACAAAAATGAAACAAAAGAAATTGAAGGATGAAAAAAAAAAAAAAATCTTACTCACCTCATTTGAGGTAATTATAATTATGGATCATGTCACAACACAGAGAGCGGTGTGTGTCTCAGGTCGTAGCCTCGGGAGGGTTTCCATTATTTTCTATCAATTACGACTACGCAAAGCTCCTCCGCAGACAGCGAAAAGCTCCTGATACAGTTAAAAAATATTCAGCATCAAAGAGAAGAAGGAAGAGGAGAAAAATGTGCAACAGCACAAACTGAAGCTTGATGTTCTAAAATTAGTTCAAAAGACAATTTCTATTACAGAATGTGTTAAATATATGCATATAAATATTAAATGACAAAATGTCTGAAGGATGATTAATTATTCAGCGAAGGAAATGAGCTTGTCCCTCAGAGCAAAAAAAAAACAAGTTGCAGGGATCCTCATCCCTTCAATGAAAACGGTGTCAAAGAGCTGCAGCAGCTCGAGGTCATCATCTAGTCTATCCATGGTAACTGTAGTCAAGGTGAGTTTCACTTTCTGTGACTCCAGGGGATTAGCCTGCCTTTCTATAGGCTCAGCCTCTCTCTATAAACAATAACCTAGACACAGTACTGCAGCAGTGCACACCCTGTTATCAGGGCTAAGGCAGGCCACTGCTAATCAGATCACGCCCATTAGCTAACTGCATTAACGTGTTGTGATATTCGACATGCAGAGTCTGCAGCTCCCGGCGAGCTAATGCCAGAGTGAGTCTGTGACATCACGCGCGCACACAAAAATACACTTCAAATGAGAACCGTTTAAGAATTGTGCTACAAATGAGCTTAGAAAATATTGTTTGACTCACAGACTCCTACTCAACATGTAGGCAATTCTGATGGAGCAATATTTGAGCTGAATGATGACGTGCTCATGTTTGAGCCAAGGATAACATTTATTATGCCCACCATCTCAGTATGTTAGCATGCAAACATTTTCATACCAGCAGTAACAACAAAGTGCGGCTGAGGCTAATCAGCCTAACAGTCATTTAATCCAAAAATATCGGTGCAACACAGATCACGAGGGATAGCAGTTCATCAAAACATTAATGTCTGAATCAGATTTTATGGCAATCAATCAGCGGTTGAGAAATGTTGTTTAAAAACCAAAAATCCCTGAACAGCTGAACTTCACGTGAAAAAAAAACACACGTGTGACCACGTCCACATGGGAAACATGTAGTTTTGGAACATATTTAATGCTGTAATGTGTGAAGCCCATGTAGATTCCCATGTAAAAACACATCATCATATGTTGCAACACGTGATAAACGTGTGATCACACGTCATCACGTGTCCCATGTGGAAAACATGGGGAACTGGTGTTTTTTCTTTTTCTCAGTGATGCCGTTATGTCAATAGATCACAAATACACTGTTTCGCCCTCAGAGAACTATGAATGTCTGCACAAAATTAGATATTTCAGTCTGTACCAGTGGTGGACTGAAAACAATCCCTACGGCGATGCAAATACTAATAGATGCTCCTGTGACCATATACATACATTGGTACTCTTTGTTCATGCACCCCAGACACTCATTTTAAATCAACATGTAAATCTATCTGTGAAAAGCACTTGTTGAGTCTGATGAACAAATGTACACATTCACCACTTACAGCATTTTTCATGAGCTACAACCGTCAGAGCTACTTTAGACCTCGGCAATCAATATGGTGAACACGCACACAGAGACACATCAGTGGAGGAGGGCATCCACTTGGTTTCATGAATAATGAATCAGACTCTGCTGACCCATCTGCTTTACGATTAAGACCCAACAGGTCACAAGATAAATCTGAGGGGCCATGAAAAGTCAGAGAAGATTTTTTTTTTTCTCTTTTTATGGCCACTGCATTTATGAAATACTGGATAGTTTCATCAGCCTATAAAAGACATTAAAACTTGCACTCTCTCTTTGCGTCAAGTGCTGATGAGTAGGGCCGCCACAATCATGACACTTTACTGAATGATTAAGTGACCTACAATTGTTTGTGATTAAGGTTTTAATTGTCTTTTTCTGTTTACTTTATGCGACTATTATTTTATAAGCCTACACATACACCTCGTGAATTATAAAAGCCATTCATTGGCTGTGGTGTTAGGCTTTGCAAATTAAACCCATGATTTTAATGTCAATATTTTTGCTACTGTCCACAAAGTCTCTTTTGTCCTCCAACAATACAAAAAAAAAATAAGTTCACTGGATGAAATGTTTCTTCATTGCAATGAACATGAGCACTGACTTTGTTTTTAAATGAATCACAAATACATCTTACCGATGGAGTTAATAATAACTTGAGCTCAATATGTGCTTTAATCTGAACCAGAAGTACCCAACAAAAGCACAAATTATTCCTGTTTGAGTAACGTTAACTAAGAACTGAAACGCTCTGCTGTTTAAGGGCATTATTAAAAAACAGGTAAAACAGTACGGTATACTTGTGACCTGTTTTGTTGTAAAATATATGTTGTCAGAAGAATCCAATGGGGCTTGAGCCAAGCACACAAAGAGGGAAGCTGAACGAATCTTTAGTTCTGGTCTTTTTATGGGAGTTATTGACTAAGATGAAAAATACAAAACAATGATAGCCACATTTTTTTTTTAATCAAAAATAACGGTTATTTTAAAAAGATACAACAATTTCATTCAGTAACTGTCAAAGACTGTGACAAATTGGTGATTAGCTGATGCGGTCAGCTCCAACAAGCAGTCAGATTTTAGGCAGTCTGGTTCACTCGGTGTCCTAACACAGCACTGAGGTTTTCGCTTTTCCTGTGGCCTTCAGTTTGTCACCTCCCTGCAGACAGAAAAACTTGTACCAGAGCACTGTGCACACATCTATAGACTCTCTCTCTCTCTCTCTCTATTTTTCAAAAGTAATCCCCTCCCTGTTTGCCTCACGTGGGAGCAGCCCCAGATAATCCTCAAACAGTCGGACAGCTGTCATGTCAGAAACGTGCAGGACAACCTGCAAGTGATGTAACAGTAAAGAGAAGAATACTCAGACTGAATATATAAACAGGTCTTTTTAAGCCCTGGTTTAAAAAGTCATTATGCCTGGCAGTGTGAAAGAGTCTGCCTTGCAGTGACAAGAAACAGCAGGTGCCGGTTTGTTCAGGGGAGCTGGTGGTCTTCAGGACAATAACAGAGAGGTTCTGCGGTCACGTGCAGACTCTCCAGTTACATAAGAGCATTTTAGGATTTTGTGAACCCATTGTCAGGACGAGTACAGTAATCATCTTTAACATCCACTAGCAGATTGTTTCCTAAAGCCAGAGCCGATGCAGATTTTATCCAATTCGGCTGCTGGGCCTGAATATCAAATCATGATCTCCAAATACAACAAGTGTCCCATGATAAATGCACCCAAAATGTAAACATCTGCCTTCTTCAGAAAGAGTGGTGATGATGAGTTGTAATAATCACATAAATCACTGCTTACACTTTTCAAAAATAAGACCAAAGTAAACAGAAGACAAAAACAAAAAAGAGGGTAAATAAGGAAATATGAAGAGCTGAAATTATTCGGAAAATGATTACTATTACTATTAAGTCACTTTTCCGCAAATTACTTGATTCCAGTTTCTCAAATGAGAGGATTCTCTGCTTTTGAGCTTCATAGCACTGTAAACAAAATGAATTTTTTTTTTTTTTTTTTATGTAAACCTGTGGGTTGTATACAACTTTAAGACAACACTTTTGGGCTTTGAAAACTGTGATAAACATTTTTGCTATTTTGTTATGTTCTTTTATACAATTAATAAACAGAATAAATGCCATGTAATGAACAACATTTGCAGTTACAGCCCAAAAGCAGAATCTTTGCCCACATTCCTCTTGACTCTGGTCAGCTTTCTGCTGTTAATAAGAAATATATATAAATATATTTATTGTTGTAGAAAACACTATAAAAACAGAATTTCACAGCTATAAAAATATCATACTTGGCTGAAAGCAAATCAAAAATGTCAACATTGCAGCACATCAGCTGATTTCATGGTCTGATGCTCATCAATAAAGGTCCAATATTGATGCTGTTTTGCCTTCAAATTCATTCAATAAATAACTTAACATGCGTCTATGTAACTTCCCAATTACAAATGAAAAGTGAAATTTAAAGGCAATAAAATGAACCTGTGCTCAGTTAAATACTCAGACATTTTGCTGCCTTATACTTGGTCTGGTATGACCAGGTTGTGGTCGCTCATGTTAGCAAACAGATGTTGCTGACTATTCCACTTCTGCTGCTGTCACACTACATTTAAGAATTTAACGTTATCAGTTGTCGCTGTTCAGCAGCAGATATTCACAGCAAATGTACCTACTCAAGTAAGTTTTTACAAAAAATGCAATTAAAACACTGCATTGTTCTGACATACAGGATTTTTAGACTTTAAGTTTCTGTTAACCGAATAAACCTGAACCAGTTGTTTCACTGACAGGTTGAGAACGGTGGAGTTAAGAGAAAGAGGACACAAGCACCGTGAAATCACTTCGACCCTGCTGGGCAGGGAGGCAGGCCTTCATTAGGTTTAGTGAGGAGTGAACCACAGGGGGAGAGTCTTTTGGCCCCTGGAGGCTTTGTTTTGGAGGTATAGTTATGGCATCATTTATTGACAACATCAGGTTTTTCCACCACTTCACCACCTCAAGGCACAAAGTCTGGTCTGCGATAGCAAAGCAACAGAGGACATGTGAGATGAGCTCATTCAGCTTCAGGTGGTTTCTAACTTGTTACTAAATCAGTGATTTCATCCACAATGAGGGAAGTAGAAATGCATGCATGACACACAAACTTTTGCACGGACAGAGGCACACAAATTTGTAGTGCTGAATGTTCAATTAATGCAATATTCAACCAACAAAACAGTTTGCAGCCTCCGAGAAGTGACAATTCCCTGCTTACCATTGTTTTTTTTGATCATGTAAACTGAACGTCCTACAGATTCAATTATTGGTTTGACAAAAAAAGACAACTAGGCATGTCTCCCTTGGGTTCTATGACCAATTTTTAAACTTAAATAAACTAAACTGAAAAAAAAAAAGTTTAAAAAAAAATCGAGAATAAGGATCCATACAGCCATGTCAGCAGCTCTGTGAAGCTGTTCTTCAACACTTAGTGCTTAGAGATAAATACTAACCACAGCCTCTAGCATGCTCTCAGTGACTATGCTAACATTGCTGATGTTTAGCTGGTATAACATTTACCATTGTCAGTCTTAGTTCAGGACATTTGCATGCTAAGATCTGCCAGTTAGCACTGAACACAGACAAGTACAGCTGAGGTACTAAAAACTTAAATTTTTGACCTGACAATGCTGCTAGAGGATCAGCCATTGGTGTCGTGCTGCCAGAATAATAAATAGTTAATCCTAAAACAAGAGCCAATAAAAACAAATGTAATGGTTAAAACTGTCTCGCTGACATTTAAATGTGTATTGATTGATGGTTCATGAAGTCAGCCTCGTTTTGACCCGCTACCATTTGCCCTGTCAAGTTAGTGCATTACGTGTTAAGACAAAGTCAACACTTCTTGTATTAATTTCAAATTAAAAGCCTTTCAGCGTTTCAGTAGGCAGACATCCTTCATTTCTTATTTTTATTGTTTTACACTTGATGGAACTTTTTGTGACTGAAATTTAAATGAAATCATAAAAAATTATCAAATTAAAGTAATTAAAAACCACATTATCATGTAAACTTGACTCAGTCGGAACAGTGGTTACACAACCTCAAAAACAACAACAACTTGACCATGTGCGTGCGCTCCGATACTTTAACAAATAGCAGCGCTACACCTCTGGGATTAACAATAGATAATCAATCAGTTAGGTCAACCAACGCTGTCAGCACAGAAGCAGTGCAGCGAGCACGGCTACAACTAATGAAGTGATAATAAAAAAATGTAAAAAAGCCCCAATAATCTTAAACAATCTTACGGGATATAAAAATCCTGTGGTGTATGTACTATTCAGTGAAAAGCTACAAAATTCTTCATCCATACACCCACACAAACACAGACCTGAACGTTTAACCTGGTCCTGGTTATATAACGACCCTTTAATGGGTTTCTTCACCTCAGTGTGGATTAACACCTAAAGATCCATCAAAGTGCCACAAACCTGACACATTCTACAAATAAAACACAGAACAGAGCAGAGCGTGAACATTATCTGTGCGTCAGCAGCAGTTAGTGCCTCTGAATCATTTGAAAAAAAATAAAAAATACACCAACAACTACTTCCACTCTCGATAATTATGCAGATTATTTTCTGTATTAATCGTTTCGTCTATTAAAAAGTCAGAAAATAGTCAAAACTGTATTGTTTTGTCAGACCAACAGTCTCAAACTTCGTACATGAACTTGACGAAACAATCTCAGGGACAGTTTAGCAGCTCTACTGAAGCTTCCTATTTCACATGATCTGTATGATCGGACTAAAGAGTCAAGGAAATGTAGGAGGAAGCACTTCCATTTTTACAGAGGACTTTAAGAACTTCTCGTCCATGTAGGCTTAACAGTTCCAAACCCGGTCTTTTATTGAAGATAATGTAATGGTATTAAAAGATTCCAAACTGGACTTCAAGATATTGTGTGTACTGTCAGAGAAGACAAGAAAAACAGCAACTACTTCCATTAGAGAAACTGGAACCAATCATTTTGTTGTATTTTTATTGATAAAACTACTTCTTCTACTACTCAGTAGCAGACACTAGCAGAGTGGAGTGTGATCTCAGAGTATCGACCAGGTTCTGTGGTATAAGGCACAATGTTTGCTTAAGCCTCCTGTTAATTTGCAATCACTTTATTGCACAACAGCAGTTTGACAGGCACACACTGTATTTCCTGAAGGGAATTTCTGCCACTCAGGCCCTCAGGTTCAAGGGCATATTTGATCAAAAACACGCCTTCAATTCACAGCAGTTATTACAGCAGGTAGGACTTTGATGCCTGATTGCAGCAGCAAGTGTATCATTTTAGCAATCTGAGGTGTCAGTGACGTGACATATAGTACAAGTTAAACAGACAAGCACTTCCTTTTTACAATAAAGAGCTAAGTAGAAAGTGAATAGAGCCTCTGCTTCTGATTCTGAAGAAGTGAGCTCCTACACAGCAAACTGCAGAAGTCACAGGTTGGACAAAGAGGGGGAATCTAAGGTATGTGTTAACAGTCTGTGTGATAACATGCCAGCCGTATAGGTTAGCATTTTATGGCCTGACATAAAAGTGCACAACAGATTTCACAAGAGTAGAATTAAACAGAAGAGAGTACAGTGTCTTCAAATACCACAAACGTCTCATTAAAAACTGCCGGGAGTGACGAGATTTCTTTTTTTTCTCCCCAGTTCAAAGCCAGCTACAACAGGTGAGGTTTATTTTTGGTCTGGAGTTTTTTTGTTGAGTGAGGATGTATTGCAATTCCTTAATCTGATGCTTATTATGGCAGGGGTTTGCTCATTAGGTAGATGACAGGAAAACATAGACAAATTTAATGTTGGCAGGACACCTCTCCACACAATACAGCACCAAAAGCCACGACTCATATTGTCACACTTTCTTCTTAAACTCGGCACATTACTTCCTTGTACGGACCAAAACAGCTGTTTAGGTTTGTGAATGAAAAGCTGGTCGTTCAAAAGTATAATACAGCGTGCAGATCATTGGCGACAGACTTTTCCTTTGCCTGCATGAAAATTTGTATTAAACCACAGCAAAGCTGAAGTGTAGTAACTGACCTCTATTTATCTCATGTGCTCTGATTAAACAGCTGATGGGAGAACTTGGTGTATCAGTAAGACATATTAAAGAATACAAAAAAAGTGTTCCTTTTAAAGCTTTCACATTATTTTTTTATTTTTAACAGAAGAGTTCAACATTTGGGGAGATATATTTATTCAGCTTCTTTCTCAGCTTAAAATAAGAAAACACTGACAGCACGCTCTATATGGATTTGAAATACATAGACTGTATATCAAATTGGATGTAGCTTCTAAATGTAAAAGAAATTGGTCAATGTGAAAGTGCCTAGAACTGCAATACCACTGAGGACCACTAGGGGGTCAGCTCCAGAAAGGCTCTGGCTCCATAGACTCCAATTCAGCTTATTTCATGAAATACAAAGTCAATACATTTTTGCTACGAGTTGTGTTGTTAGCTAAAGTTACTCCTTCTTATTAGTTTTATGGCGGTCCATCTGAAAACAATCCCAGCATTAATTTTTTTTTAAAAAAGGTGTGTTTTGGGGGGGGGTGTCAGTATGACTGACAAATCTGTCATGCAGTCAGATTTCCACTCTCGGTGGGCGGGGCGTTGTGTCCTTGGGTTCCAAATCAAGTTAAGTCAGATCTTGATAGGGACGCTGACGTCGGCTCGTCGAGTGTTCAGTCCAGTCTGAAGCTTGAGCTTTTTTTTTTTCAGAGGAACATACATTGACTTCATTATTTGAAACCTTAGTTTAATATGAACATCCAGTATTGGAACATTATATACAGACATAAAATCAGAGGAGTATATCACAGTGGAAGTGATGTACAATTTTGCCGGAGTAGAGTATCCAAATGGCCCAAAGTCCTATTTACCCAAGTGCTCAACGTGGTGAGCATTAGACTCGGGTCATTACACACAAAGCTCTCAAACTGCTTTTTCTTTTGTTTTAAGTTTGTTTACATCCATCCAGACAGAAGTGACTAAAAACAATGGATCTGAACCATCTGTTCCTGGTGATGATGTTTGCTGACATGAAAATGACATAAACTGAAGGAGTGCACTATATTTTGTGTATACTATAGTTGACGGGATATATTTTTAATACAAATTCATCAGCTTATTACTGTGTTGGTTAACTGTTTAGTTTGTAGGGAAGCATAAAAACATGTATCCATCACAGGTTCCCACAAAGTGAGGCCCTCAAATAATCAAACAAAAGGTCCAAAATATTTCATTGACACTGATGCGACATAGTGAAAATCTCACATTTAAAAACTTCAACCAGTTAATTTGTTTGCATCTTTACTTGTTCATTGACGTAAACAATTAACAAATTCTCAATATTCCTAGGGATTGTTTGGGTTTTTTTCAATTAAGAGGTGCAGTGTAATTTATTGTTGTAGTTAACGACTCTTTTCATTTTTTTTAAAATATATGTTGATTATTTTCACATTGAAATAAAAAGTTTAGGTGGTAAAAAACCTAATAATAATGAAAAAAATCTCAAGTTCTTAAGAGTGCAGGCTGTTTTATCCAATATCCAAAAATATTGTGCTCTTTTCATACAAAGCACATTTGCAAGTCAGTTAATGCCATTTTTGCTTGAAAAGTGAGTTTAGAGATTAATCAATTATCAAAAGTGTTGCAGATTAATTTTATATCAATCAGCTCATTAATTGATCAACTAACTTTTCCGGAATACATACAAATATTGTGCAGTGTCAGTAGTTTAGATAGTAGTTTTCTATCACATGGCAAAGGTGCTCCAATTTGTTCGTCAATGAATCGATTTGTCAACGAACAGAAAACTGATCAAAGACCATTTCACTGATCAATATATCGATTTAGTCATTTTTCCAAGCAAAAATTAAGTATTTACTTTATTCCTCTCCAATGACATGGATCTAATGCTTTTCTCTTTCATACATGACTATAAACTGAACATATTTGTGTTTTGGACTGTTGGTTGAATTTAATAGGAAACCGAGTAAATATCAGTTGATATTTTAATATCAAAGTGATAAGGTAAGAAAATCATCAGGAGATTAATCAATAATGAGAATAATCATTAGTTAGTACTTACACATTAAAGTAGCTAAAACCTTCTTTTTTTTTCTGGATCTGAGACATAAACCATGAATCTGTTATCAGGAGTAATTTTATCATCCTCAATGCGATGAATTAATTGACTTATATCATATTGACAAATATTGAAAAATATTATAGATATTTTAATGATTTCCATAACTTATTCTTTACTTTCATATGTATGACAGCAGCTTGTTAATTGTGCTGCTGCCAATCTTGGGCAGGACACGCTTGTGAAAGAGACTTTTATACTCAATGAGACTTTTCCAGGTTAAATGAATTAAAAAAAAAAAAAAAAATTAAATTTAAAAAAATGTAAGCTAAATAAAGTGAATGGCAGTGGTTTTTGTCAGTCAAAACTTTTGGGAACTACCTCTAGAAATATATCATTCAGGGCTTTGTTATATCACATGTGGGGAAGCTTTAGGCATCCTCCACAGGACAGATTAGCTCATAAAGACATTATTATTTCAATTTAGAAAATGAGATCGTTTCAGTCCAGTTTTCCAAATAAAAATTTCGAATCAAATGTTGATTCCAGCTTCTGAGGATTTTGTCTTTGATGAGAGTAAAGTTTTGGGTTGTTTTTCTTTTTTTTTTCTCCACGCTTTCTGTCATTTTATTACTTAAAACAATTTAACTAGTAATCGTGTGCCACAGCCATAATTTGTATCACTTCGGTTCGGGTTATGTAAATAAAGAAAAGATAATCAGCATGTCTGATTCTGATCAGCTTCAGCTCAAACAGCTGTCCACTTCTGTCTCAGATCAAGTGTCTGTGTGCGAGTTAAAAAAAAAAACAACAACAACACACAGAGGTGCTCTGTGAAGCGTGGAGTAAACATATGCATCCTACAGCGTGCAGACAAACGGCGGGGCTGACACTACACACTCGTTTCCAGACCTACGGGCGAGCCGTGTTGGTGTGTCCGCTCAGAGGAGGCTGTGGGGCCGCATGGCTGCAGCTCGGAGCCACGCTGCAAAGTGTGCAGCCCAAAATCCAAACTGTCCGACTCTCACCAACACAGCCAGATTCCCACCACCGAGCCGGGCTACGGATAACAGGAGAGGCGAAGTTAGGACAGGGAGGAACTCACCTTTGAGACGGTCATATGGGGCGAGATGCGGCTGCAGGTGGTGGTTCTTCCTGACGAGGACTCAATGAAGCGGCGGCAGGGGTGGAGGTGGAGGTGGTGGTGGTGGAGCTGCTGCTGCTGCTGCTGCTGGTGCTGCGGTGCTGGAGGGGCTGGTGGAAGGGGAGAACAGACGACTCGTGTTACATCACCGGTGGTGGTTGTATGGCGGTCACTTAAAAGTCATGATGCCCGGGTTAACCTTGAGTCCCGTAGATAAATATAAAAATTTAAAAAATAAATTAAAAAAAATAATAAAAAGCTCCGAGGCAGAACAGTTCCCTCCGTTCCAAACTGCAGCCACCATGAAAAAAAAAAAAAAAAAAAAAAGAAAACAGCCGGTGGAGGAGGAGGAAGAGGAGGAGGAGGGCGGTGGATGAGGAGAGATGCAAGTACAGGATGCGACGATAGACGAGGAGGAGGAAAGAGGGAGGGGCGAGGCCATCCGTGCATACAGTATTAATGAAGGGAGATGGAAAATAATATCATAAAGTGACACAAAGACTGCAGAGGAAACCGGCACGAAACAGATATATGGGCCTTTTGAAAATACAACTCAAACAAGGGTGGATTTAGAGCTCAATACATTAATTCACCAATACCTAAATACAGCTTTGAGGTCGACCTACTTTTCTTATTAGTATTTAGTAGTGGTATTTTCTATTTATGGTACCTCATGCTGGATACTGGACTTTTCACATTTCTACATTTTATCTGACAACTTCAGTTACTTTAGTCACAAAATAAACATGACCAGCCCATAAAATGTAATTCATTCTGTTTTAACGAGCCACACCTTACAAACAATCTGAAGTTTATAGGTTCATGCATCAGGAAAATAAGGATGTACAGTAATATATGTAATGATTATAGAAAAAGGGGACTTTCTGCAAAATTATTTTAATGTGGGTTCAACTTTAATACAACCCTGTTTCCAAAATCTGAACCGTGATCACAGACGATGGTTTTCTGAGGTGTTTTTGAGCCCATGTAGTGATTTCCACTACAGATTTATGTCTGGTTTTACTACAGTACCGCCTGAAGGCCTGAAGATCACAGCCGCCCAATATTGGTTTTCGTCCTTGTACAGAGATTTCTCCAGATTCTCTGAATGTTTTAATGATATTATTGACCATAGATGATTGTTCGTAAATTCTTTGCAATTTTATGTTGAAGAACCTTATTTTTAATTGTCTTGCCTTTCACACAAGTGATGAACCTCTCCCCATCTTCACTGCTCAGAGAGTCTGCCTCTGGGGTATTCTTTTTATACCCAATCATGTCACTGCTCCGTTGCTGGTTAACCAAATTAGTTGTAGGATGTTCAATCAGATTTGTTTCAACATTTCATTTGTTGTGTTTGTTCTATTTTCAAAAAGATATGGTTTGCATGATTTGCAAATCGTCGCACTCTGTTTCTATTTACTTTTTAAAGAGCGTCCCAACTAATTTGGAAACAGGGTTGTAGTTTACATTGTTGTACAATGAAGTTGTATGGCTGGCACCACGATACTGAGTGTCTCCTCTGCTAATTCTGTGTCTCAATAGCTATGTCTTTCCAAGCCTGTCATGTGCAGTACCTGCAAATTTAGTACAAATTTTTAGATGGAATAAAAACCATACCAAAACAATTTGTTTTGATGCCTTATTTGTTTAAGAGTTTTTCTTTCTAAAGCATTATTCTATGAAATCACGTCAACGCCCTCGTAAAGCGACTTTTAGAAGCTCTCTCTCAAGAAAACCTCGCAGACATGGCGCATATTCCTAAAATAAATCCATGTTGTTGCCAAATGACATGCAACCCAGGACCACAGGACGGTGGCTGGTTTAAATTGCTCTATAAGTAAACTGAGGCTGTCATGTACAGTCTTCTCTGTCAAAGCTGACAGAGAACAGTGGTCACAATGTGGCACAGAGAAGAAGAAAAAAAAATAAATAAATAAAAGAGACGATGAGACATCAATGGAGGTCCACAGATCCGTTTTGCTGCGGGGGCTTGAAGCGAGTGCGACTGGTGAAAAATGTGGTCAGCGGAGAGTCTGTTGTTTTAGTCTCACCCGTGATGCGTATCACTGTATTTACATGAAAACTATAGGCTGAGTGTATGCTGGGCCTTTGACGTCTGTTTACTGCTCTTCAACCAACTTAACGAAAGAGCAACATTCACTGCGTGCGTCATAAATACAAATGAACATCTGCAGAAACCGTGTGCCTGTTCCCGTTTTTAGTTTTCTTTTCAGCAGCATAAATCACTGCCGCGGTTTTAAATGTAAATAATATTCTAAAGAACATACAGTATGACGTGTTGTGGCTGAGGTTTGGTGCACGTCTTCATTTCAAGGGGTTTGTTGCCACCCAGTGTCGAAACGCAGCTGTTGCAAGAGGATTCGTGGACACGAATGTACTTTGCATGCAGTACTACCTCCTTACATAAGTCTGACACGTTCAGTTATTTAAATTTTTATATTATAGGAGAAAAACTATCTGTAAACAAGCAATAGTTGATAACTTCCCTTGTAGAGAGTGACTTGTACCTGAAGCGCTGTTTTTCTTTTATATTAATCTCAACATCTCACACAATACAGTACAATTTCAATACAGTTTCACATCTTGACTTGTTTTTCTTGTCCAGTTATTGCAAAATACAGCAACATGTACATATGAGTGAGGGCAGCCCACAGGGTGTGGGCATTCATCATTGTGGAATATTTGATTTAATACTTAGGTCCATATTGACACCATTTTTAAAGCCTCTATCTGTAAGCGATAATAAAAAAAAAAAGACCCAAAGACTTTAATCTGCTGTGTATAAACTCGAGATTTTCTGTCTGCAAGCCAACATGTTTGCTCGGTTAACAAATTTTAACAAAACTTTGGTCCACTGTCCCATTTGAGCATCTTTTAAGGATACATCTACAAAGGGTCTCCTTTAAGAGTAGAGAACACAGATGTTCTTTTTGATATTAATCCACCATTACATGTGCCATGTCCCAACCCCAAACTGATTTAGATAGTTGTTGTTTTAAGTATGTTTTAAGCCTTATTCTTGTTTGCCTTTATTACCACATGAACTTGAGGTTGATTTATCCAGCATATCTGCAGACATCTTTGGCTAACATCTTGACCTTGGTAAGACAATGCCAGATGTTTTGAACATTAGTTAGATTTGGGATGGTGCCTCATATATTGACCTTTGGGATAATAACTTTAAAAAACAACTTATTGTCACAACAAACCATGTTCTTTTTTTTTACAGCGTGTAAAACCAGAGGAATCTGTTCCTGGCTGGATCCAAGAGCTGCAGAGCCAGAGGTGTAAATCCAAGTGCGTCACAAGGCAAGGCGGTGCGCGACCATCGAACCGAGCTGCTTCCAAGTGTTTTCTGGTGTAGTTTACCAAACAAAGTGTGAACTTCTTCAAGTGTAAAACTAACGCAAGTGTCGTCATAATTGTAGATTTGTTTCTCCGAGATGAGAAATTGCCGACTGTGATACAACAGTGGCTCTGAAAACACGGGTTTGTTTATCTGGGCAGCTTCGTGCTTTAACTGGATGACTAGGAACGTAAAGGAGGCAAACATGTAGAGATTTAGTTGTTTTAATTAGTCATTTTGTCAACATACTTTACAGCAAAAAGGTCAAAGTATCCTAAATATTGATCCTAAAAAGAGACTTAGGTGCACTACTTGATGAACATAAATGATATTGAAGCAGCTTCAATTCTTTAATAATTTATTTTATATGTCACTCACTACAGGCCTCTTTTTGTGAAAGTGACATGGTTTAAAAGTGTGACTGTGGGGAAGAAGATGGGCACGATGTGGGCATGTCCCAAAATTAAATGACTGGTTGAGGAAGGTTTGGGAAGTTGTAAGTCAAAAGGTACTTTTTCTGGATCATCGTGTTAATGTGCATCTCAAATTGTAAAACAAAATCTACAAATGGTCAAAAAAACAAAACACGTAAACATGCATTAAACTACAATACTTTTTAAAAACCTGTGATGTAACAAAGTCTGGCAGCATATTCCTGCTCAGACTTTTACACTTGTTTACTTCTTATCAGCTAAATTAATCTTTTATACAATATTTTGTGGGCGTGATGATCTTTTGTTGCCGTTTCTTTGAACACAAAATTTAACAGTGATTGATTCTGTCAAGTTAAAAAAAAAAAGAAAAAAAGTTTGTTGTCAGTAAAGCTGTCAAATCAGTGTTAAATTGTTTCCATCATATTAGCACTGTATTAAAAATTGTTTACATTTTTAAATATATAGTAAATAGAGACAAACACAAAGTCTCACTGTGGATTTAGTAAAATTTAATTTATCTACAATTATTCCTCCATTCAGGCATACAGATAGATTCTTTATTCATCTCAACGTGGCTCTTAAATTGATAAGTTACACAATATCATACAGAAGCTGGATGCCAGTACTGGACAAAAAGTTGCAAAAATATTTGTGTGCACTTTTTGTCTTTACATCTTTTCCGTCAGTGTTTTTGCAGCATATTGTAGAGCAGTCGGGTTGAGTCATCAAAGTGAAAAGAAACTCCCGCGTGTTGAATGCTGTGAACACTGAACTCGAAGTCATTGGGGTGTGAAGGCATACAAATTCAGGGCGAAACACAGTGACAGTGTGTTGCTGCAGGTGCATCGTAGGGGTGAGAGCAGCAGTGCAGGATGGGAGCTCACCGGCAAACATATCAATTCTATTTTAAATCCTCCTCTAGAGTTTCTGGATGACTGTTAACCTTTTCTGTTGCGATTAGAAACTATATGACAATACATTACCATAAACACGAGACCGATAAAAATCCATCACAAACTGATGGTAAACAGAGCAGAGATGAATGCACTGATGAGTTCAAATCTCTGAGGAGAAAACTGACAACTGAATTGCTGAAAAGAAGAATCTCATCCTGAACAAAACGTGTACAAAAACTAACATGTACATGTGAAGTGACGGGGGGTAAAGAAAGATGACGACAGCTTGGCAGCCGGGAAGAGAAACTGCTTCGATAAATTAGTCCTATTCTTCAGTTTCTGCGCAGTGTTCCTGCAAAGTCCTTTCTTGCCTGCTGGGACGCCAATTCCCATCTCTCCTTTTCTTTCTTTCAGTGTTTTTCCTCTAGTCCTCATCGTCCTCCTCGGTGTCGTCGTCCGTCTGGTCCCTGGCGTCGAGGTCATCTTCATCTTCCACCTGTAAGGGAAGGGTCACAGTCTAACTAGAGCAAAACAAGACGAAACGGAGCTGAGTGCTGCGGACACAGAACACGTAGTTGTTCCTCTATAATACGCGTCACGTCTGTACTGCTAAAAAAAAACTACCAACACAGCTTACCTGGCTGAGCAGGGGACACACTTTGAGATTATTCAATTAAAAGAGAAATCAAAACCAAAGCTAAGACATCACAAACAAAAAAACAACAACAATGGTTTCGACTTAGAATTAGGAAAAAAAATAAAGCTTCCTGCACGTGTGGAAAGGTGTTCAGACTGCAGGCTTTTTCTTTGCTTCAGGCTTCAAATAGGTCGGGCTTCCCAGGGGGGCCCCCGTGAACAGCAATGTTCAAGTCTGGCAGGTAATTATTTATCCTCCTCTTCACTCAATGTATTTCAACTCTTAAAAAAAAAAGGCAAATTGTTTGAAACACACAAAAAAAATTGTATGCAGGATTCTGGATCGTATTATTGGAGGCTGCACGTTACGCAAGTTTGAGAGCAAAACTGCAGACAGTTCTGAAGGTGAAAAAGTATTTCAACCTCCTCTGCATATTTTTATTTTTTTCCATTAATAGCTCATCTTCTCCTAAAAACCGTTGCTAGGGAGCCAGTAAATTCCTGCAGCAATACTGAAATACTAAAATGGAAAAACAAAAAAAAACTTCCATTAAAAACAATAGGGTTTATTTTGATAACTTATGACGTAATTTACACAAAAAAAGAAAAAGGGAAAACTGTTCATTTTGGATGAGGTACAGCCGAGACGACAGCAACATGGATAAAAAGAGAGCCGGACATGAATAAACGTCCACATATTATTGTTTCTCATGCTCACATGTGACTGAGTAGTGACTCCGCACTGGTAAACAACGAGTCATTTAACACCTCCCAGTCAGTTATAATTCAGGCATTTAAATTTTTTATTTAGTTTTAATCAAGTTTCTAATCAAATCTAATGTCAATTTAGTGAATTGATTGTCGTTAGTTTTAGTTTGTCAGTCTATATTTTCATCTCATATTTTTCGTATATTGAAAACTTGTAGGTCCGCACTATATTTTAGTCATACTGACATGAATAAAGATTGTCAAAAAAAATGTATTTTGTTATTGATTATGTTGATGATCACGCACTGTCGGACTTAAAAATAACTCGGGGCAGTGTGGTCTGATTGATTTATGATACTCTAATCACAGTATTTGCTGGGCGTTCCCTCACCTTTAAGAAAATAGACCTCAATTCAAAATATTCCAAGATGAAGTGGCAATACTAATATTACATGTTTTTAAAAAATCAATTCTATCCTTGTTGTCTTTTTACTGTTATTCAGTCAGCTTAATAAGTCCGGTTTCACATTTGAAGTTCTATGATAATAGTTTTTCTACCGTCTCTCCCAGGCTCTTGAGTTTCTGTTTGAGGCCGTGGATCTTCTGGTCCTGGTCTGCCAGCAGCATCAGCAGGTCGTCCTGCTCCTTCTTGGACTCCTGGACCTCCGTTTGCAGCTTTGTCTTTTCCGTCTGCAGGATGGCCACCGTGCTCGTGGCTGAAGCCAGCTGCTGCTCCAGCTCCGCCCGGCTCTCAGACAGGCTCTTCGCCTGCTCCTGAGCCGCAGAGGACGAAGGTAGGGTGAGACGAGAGGAAGGTCACAGTAACAGTCGGTTTGTGTAGATGACGGCATGATGAGAACCCATGGAAAAACTGTGACTATTAAACAATTTGAGAGATGCCCAAGCCAAAAAGGTGTATGGAAAATTAAGAGGTAAACTGAAGTATTTAGAAGTTCAGAGTCAGACAGATGTTCTTACACACCTCCAGTCTCTCCGTCTCAGAGGTCTGTGCTGCGAGTCTGCCCTCTAGTTCTGCCACCTTGCCAGCGTCTAATGAGCTGTCAATGTTGGGGACTGCGTTGGACAACTGAGACAAACCAGAGAGGCTAATTAATTTAAGTGACTAGTTAAGCATATTTCTGCTGAACTGATGTCATCATTGAATGGGTTTTTACCCCCGCTTCAGCTCTCTTAAGCAGTTCTTGTCTCTCGGTCTTCAGCTGAGAGATTTCTGTCGACTGGGACTGAACCTGACTCTTTAAAGCCTCGAGCTCCTGCAACAAAGCACACGTGTAGCAACACAAAATATAATACACATAATACAACAGAAATTCATTATCTGAAAACAACAAACCTGCTTTAGATTAGTTTCATGCTTAGGTCTGGTTATATTATATTTTTTTCTAACCGTGAGAGACTTAAAAAGATTTAACATACACTCATTAGGGGGGAAAAAAAAAAAAAAAGGTCAGTTTTATGCTCATAATGTTTCAGTCAAACTGGGGTAAAAGATCAAATAGGAGCAAGTGTAAAGAGATGACTCCCACCTGGAGTAGTTCCGTGTTGTCTGATCCTCCTGCTGAACCCTCTGCTGTCTGTGCAGCTGCTGACTTCTACAGATACAGTCAAAATATAATCCATCCATCATTTTCACATGCAGCGGAAATTGTAAGATACATTTACACGCAAACATCTACAGCATCAACAAGAGGAGCAGTTTAGTAGTCTTGGTTTGCCTGAAAATTGCTGCTGTGATGTTGTCTGGTTGTTACCACAACTCTGAAGGTGTTGTTTAAAACACTTATTAATCACAAAAACACAACATTTTCCGTAACAATGTCAACTGTTTATCAGGCGACAGGAAGACTTGGAAAGCCGTTTCTCTGTCAATCAATTAACGCTGCTGTTTGTGGAGGATTGGGTTCTTCCTGCACAGCCTATCTGCCTCTACTTGAAGCTTACACAAAAACTAAACTCTGCACCCCTGGAAACAGATCAGCAACTTCACAACATTTGTATCTGTTCAGCTGATTTCATTGAAATTTGTGCGCCTAAAATCAGCCTCCGGGGCGACACTCCAGCACACAAACGCACACAGGCGCACGTAACTTGAACAGTTGTAGATATCCACTAACCAGGGAGTTGATAAGTGTTTCTTTATCACCGAGTTGTGTCTGAAGAGATGCGCGTTGGTTGCGGAGCTCCTCCACCTCCTCTCTGAGCTGGGAAAGCTCTTCTGTCTGCAGCCCGTTCACCTGAGAGCCGTCTCCCTGGCTGTTCGACTGACTCTGGTTGTCTTTACCTGCAGTAATAACCACGCACACGTACGCTCAGTAAGAGGAAGGATATGTACCTTCCTGTTGTCTTCAAGAAAATTGTTACATAATTCTCCTGAAAGCACAGTCACTTCCCCAGCTTCCTTTTTAAAAAAAAAAAAAAAAGAAAAAAGTGAAGTATTGCTTTGAAACCCATCTGATTATGCAGTTGTCTCATATCACTGTCGCTCTATGTCTCAGCAATGAAGCAGTAAAACGCCGTCACGCCAGCTGGAGTCATGTCACAAACTATGAGGACATCAAGACAGGACAAATAACAGGAGAGGACAACAAATATATTCTGTCCTTAATGTATGAAGAGGACACGTGCAGGCAGTCGAGGTGAACCCACCTAATTTTAGTTTGAGGATGTTGTACTGGTCTTTGTGCTGCTGGATCTGGGACACCTGCTGGGTGATTGTTGTCTGCATCTGTTCGGTCTGAGAGTTCATGGACGCTACCTCTTCTTTCAGCTCCTGTATCTGAGCATCCTGAGGATCACACAAAATAAAACCGTCAACAGGAGAGTCCATCAAATACGAAAAAACTTAAATAAACACAATTTAAAAACTAGATGAAGAACGGGAAAACAGCACTTTGACTTCAGTTTATAGTGTTAAGTCGGCTGGGTCTATTTACCTGTTCTCTGATCAGCTCTTTGTACTGAGTTACAATGTTGTCATGTTGCTCTAATGTCTTCTTCACCTCCTCTTCCTTCTTCTCCTCCTCACTGGACTTGTGAACTGCTTTGGTTATCATGCCTGTGTGCAGCAGAGAGATTAACGTCATTCTTAAAATCCAGTAAAAACTCTTCACTAGCCCAGAGAAACGGTTCCTGAACCAATACCAAGAGAAGTCCCTGACTGACCCTCCAGTTCTTTGACCAGCTTGGTGAACTCGTGGTCGAACAGCATCTGCTCTGGAGACGGGAAGACCGGCTGTGGCTTCTGGCCCGCCCGTGAATAGAGCTCATGTTTAGTGATGAAGCCAAGCTTCTCTACAAAGTTTTCCTTTCCGATGCGCTTCTCGATCAGCTGCTTTAGCTTCTCTCTGAAAGGGACAGAGTGGACATTATTACGCTGTTTAGGTGAGGACCTGATTTCTGAATCAGCATTGTCACCTCACTAAATAGATTATATACGTGATTTATATGTAAGAGATGGAGTTTATAAGATGTTGAATGGAAATTTAGTGTACCTGTCATTCACAATTAGCTGACAACTCCCTTTACTTCCCGAATCACAGCGACATAGAACTACATAAACACATTTAACACCAATCCTGGATATATTATAGTCAACAGGAGAAAAATCTGATTAGTCAACAGCATATAAACCGGGTATTTAGCTATTATTGTTATTAAAATCATAATTTTTTCTTGAGCGCATATACAAAACTAAATTATTAATATCTAACTTCTGTGTTGCCTGTGTTGTGTTAAAGTGAGTGAAAGACACTTACTTGGTGTAGTTTTCCAATGAGTTGTCATTATAATAGATGCAGATGCCGAGAAGCAGCGCACACAGGCCCTGCACCAGCCTTTCATCCTCCCCCAGGTTCTCTGAGATCTGAGCGGTCAGCTACACGAGTCACTGAGTCAAGGACTCTCACACCCAATTTAACCTCAGACTGGAATATACAGTATGTTCCCCATCTTTTATAAAAATCTATGGTTCCCACTCTCAAAGAGAATCTCAAGAGGTTGAACTTAAAGATAACTGTAAGAGGAATTGAGATGTTTAAACCAAATTCCTCAAAAGTTCTGCATAAAAAAAAATAAAAAATAAATGGGAATATAAAAAACAAGGCTAACAAAACTATGGTATAGTACTACTGTAATGAAACTGACAGATTGCTTGTGAGCTGCTTCAAGGATACAAAGGGGACATTTTCCTGATTGTGTAGGAAGTGCGTGACTGCAATTGGACAGTTGCTGATCCACGTGCACAGCAGCATGAGGAGGCCCACCCTGGTCTGCACTTTACTGCCCTGTACAGCGTGATAAGAAGAACAAAAGAAATGTCAACGTGAGCTTCTGAGGAGTTACACCGACAGTAAAACACGAACAAAGGTCAGACGCTAACCCTTAAACAAAGAACATTTTAGAGACTGCTATTTAAAAAGAAGACTTGAGACCGGGAAGAACCAGATGTTGGCTGTAGAAGATTTAATCCAGCGTTACGCGTGTTCATAACTAATATGAGAATGAATCCTCATCACATTTAAATGAAGTCCAGATTGGTACATTTGTGAGCCAACAATTTTGTCTAGCAAGAGTTCCATTATATCTAACACGTGCTGAGTGTAACACAGGATAACTAAGAGAGCCAACAAAATTAGTTCCTAACGGGGAATAGTTCATAAAGAACGGAAAAACTATATTTGGTGCTAACAGAAGCATTTATTTTGCCGAGACATCATCCCTATCCAGACATACGAGTGTTAAATCTATGCATTTCATTTTTCAATCAACAAAAACATTGCAGGTAATCCAACAATTCTTCATCTGTAGCACTTCAAATCACATCAACCATTAGTAGTTACCGAGGTTATAATGGGTTAATAACGACACAATCAAAACAAAAACATTCAGATATTTAAACCAGGTTAGACTGACCAGAGCATGCAAACCCGTGATAAGTTATTAATGTTTAAATAAATTAAAAAGCATTTTCTTTACATCCAGGCCTCAGGTATACCACAAGTTCATAATTTTGTGGTTTGCAGTCTTCATTCTACAAGTTTTTATTTACTTGCAAATCAAAGTGTCATGAACTCGCAACTGAAACTTGGTTCTATTTTTGCAGCTATCAGCACATGCAAAGCAAAACGTAGTAAATGTGCTTTTTAAGGAATGGAGAAGAGGAAGTATAATCTAAAAAAAATTTTTTTAAAAACATGACAAAATTCTTTCCATGAAAACAACTTTGAGAAACATACAAGTTGTTTAAGGTCTATGTTGGAGATCAACCTAGATTTACTTCTTTATAAAAAGGTAGACTTCCAATGGACACATTTATGGGAAACTTTAGCCAATAGGTAGTTCATTTATCTCAATCAGCTGTAGCAAAAAAAACAGGATGATTTTCACGGAGCTGGAATGTAAGATGATGAAAATCAACAGAAATGAATAGATGGTGCAGAGTCAAATCTATACTACCGCTTCAGGCTGCTAATCAGCTGGGAACTAACTTAATGCACAACGTGCTTAAACAAGAGGAAGCATCTTTCCTGTCGAGAAACAATGGATGCCAGGACCGAGTTAAGTATGGAGATGAACGTGTGGGTAAAAACTTATCAGCATTCCATACTACAAAAACTTACGACATCACCTTTTCTGCTTTTGTCTCCAAATGTGACGTAATGCAAAAATGAGGAGGAAAACAAAAGAAAGGAAAATGACTATAGGTATTAACTGACCAAACACTGGTCTGGTCTCTGCAGAGAGGTCATATATGTACCATATATGTGTGTGTGTGTTTGAGGAGAAAACTACGGTAGACAGTCAAGACTAAAGACATACTGCTGAGATGAACTCGTGTAAAAGAAATACTCTAAGATAGGATCCTCAGCTTAAAAGTTTGCCATGTTTTTTGTTGAAGGAATTGATTCCACATTCCAAGAATTGATTCTTGCATTAAGACAAAGCTATCGAGTTACATTAACAAACCTAACTGACCACATTCCTGTCAGCCCGGAGGCTCGTCAACACAGAGATTGTGTGGCCGACATAAATTAGCCCTGCTCCTTCCTCCATTTGCGCACAGCTTCACTATTTGCTGTGGAAAACCCTGCTCGCATGGGAGGTTCACTCGGCCACTCCAATCAACCAACAGGTGACCAGCTGTAGTGGCCATGTGCAATAACGTTGAAGTCAGAAATTTGTTCCAAAATGTAGTTCCAACAATGGCAGCAGTGGAAGAGCGAGATGAAGCGATACCAACAGCTGATAACAGCAAATATTGACAAATTGAAGTTGGAGTAAAAAAATTAAAAAAAAAACACTCCTTAAATTCTTCAATTTACTTTACAAAGTCTGCAATGGTTACCAACTTGGCACTCTGCTCACATGGGGGGAGGGTCTCTGTTCATTACAGCTCGATCAATTCAAGCAGACAACATACGTCATAGGGTGGTCAATGCTGATTGGTTAAAGGCTGCTCCAGTAGTTTCAAAATCAACCCGAGGTCTGCACCCATAAGGATGCAACGACCGAAAGCAGCCCTCAGTCGAGCGCAGCCAGACCCGCTATGGATGTGTTCTACTGGTCGAACTGGTTGACCGAAAGACAACTTGCTCAGAAGCCTGAACGACTTCAGCTGTCTTCCAGATGCTTGAGCTCCTCATCCTGTCCGTCATGGTGATCCCAGACACTCACTGACGAAACATCATTTCTATCACTTGTATCGACATTGTAACTCGCATCCAACCTGAGGAGGGCGATGTGCAGCTTTAAAGCGGAGCGCCATGGTCTCAGATTTGCAGGAGCTGTTGCTCATTCCAGTTGCTTCAGTCAGTTTCACAGAGGTTACTCTCCAGTAAATACTTCAATACAGCAGCTGAGCTCAGAGCTTATAAGTATCCACTGGCCCAGCTGGTATCTCAGGGCAGCTCAAGTAAAAGGAGTCCAGCCCCTATCAAAGTGTTTGAAGACAGAATGAGCGGCATGGGTAAGATGAGCTTAGCCATGTTTAGGCAGGACACTAGAAATTTACATTTCAGAGTCTATTTTGGGAGCCATGTGGAAGTTTGCAAAGGCCTTTTCATTGCTCCCGTTGTTAGCTTGGGGAGGTTGTACACACGGATATGAAAAACATGTCAAAAGTTTAACTAGCAGAGTGAATATTTGTTCACTTCACCAGACTGTCATCGTATCCTTGAACCGGCAATTTGAGAAAAACAGGAAGGTTAGCGTTTCCACAGGATGCTTGAAGAAGCAAGTCCAAAGAAATCTGGGAAGGTTGGTTAATACCAAACTCTAAAATTGATCAATAGTACCAGTCCAGAATAATCGGAACCCAAAAGGGAACATGAAATAATCGGCAAGTATAGTCTCGGGTATAAACAGCCTCTTGCATTTGTATGGAAGCACACGTAAAAAAACTGAAGAGAAACGACAGTGAAGGTCCCTCACTCTGACAGGAAAAGGCCCAGAAGTTGCTGCAGCACCAACTTCCTGGGCAGACAGATAAGGAATTGCAGCACAGCAAACATCCCAGTTCAAAGCTCAAAGCAGGTGTTAGGACAATATCAGCAGCGATAAAACGACTAGAACCAGCTTGCTGTGTCCCTTTTCTCTGAACCTCTCTCGGGTGTCCACTTGTGTACTTCCCCAAACTCCATTAGTGAACGCAGTGGGAGTGAGCAGAGCGTCAACATCTGAGAGGAGGAGTGCATCTGTGTCACCCTAATGGGGAAGAACTGGGTCATAGCCTTAAGTTAGGGACAAGGAAGGGCTGGTAAAGAGTTAGAGGGAAGTAAGATCCCCTAACATGTGGGCCATCGAGGGCCCTACGACAGACGCCAAGCCAAAAATAACCAGGACAGGTGCCACCCAAACACTCACAGACACAATGCGCACGCAATTTACTCACCCGCCGGACGATCTTATCACCCTGCAAAACCACAATAATGTGACACTGTTCTTTCTCTTCACTGTGGTTCACAATTCAGTATGCATATACATCTTTGTCTACTCGCCAAAAAATTAGTCCTGTTTTTACACAAACCTATCATACCTAGACACACACAGCATATTAGCATATCCATTAGTAAAACTGTCATTGTCTTACCTGGGACAGGATGTTGGTGCACTGCTGCAGCAGAGACACAGGCGGCTTGCCCAGGCTGGTGGCAAGCTGAACCCTCAGCAGCTGCTCCTTCTGGGTGAGATTGTCCTGCAGCGCATGAGCCAAGGCCACAGCAGCACACCAGTTGGAAAGAGAGTCGACCGAGAACAGACCTCCACACAGCAGCTGGCCTGCTGAGATGGAATTGGCTGGGAGGGAAAAAAAAAAAAGAAAAAAGTGAGCTATTAAAAAAACTAAAAACTGTGTGCGTGATTTAAAAACACACATGAACTGTAATTTGTGTAAAAAAAAAAAGTTTTTGAATCCCTCCTGGAAATGTGATTTTAACTGACCATCAATGGTGGAGGGCAGCAGCGTAGCCACTATCTCCCCCTGGCCTTTCTGGTTTTTGTAGAGGAAACACTGGAAACAGTAAAGGACTGCACAGCGCAGCACGAACGGTTGCCTCTCATTCACCATGGACATGAGCAGCACCACGATAGCTGGTCTACAAAGACATGAAGAAGAAAGATCACAGAACAAGTTCATTACAGGACCCACTTTTAGAAGGATATTAGAGATTTGATACCTTGGCCCATTGGTTGAGTCTTACCTCGGTGGGTTTGAAGGGGCATTGACAGAAGCAAAGTAGTCCTGGTTGACCTGTGAGCCCCTGATAACCTCTGAAACAGTGTTGATGGTCTGAAAGAAAGTAGACAGATTAAAATCAAATCAGCCGAGCCTTCTGAGTGGAGTGAGGAAATCAAAGTGCGCGTAACAGAGTTGGAACAAGCAGAGTCCCTTTGCCTTTGAAACTTTGAGGTTTTTCTTTAACTCTGACAGTCGTTCTGATCATTGATCTGATCACTGATCTGCACAAGCCTACTTCTGAGTAAGTAACAATTCTCAGTGTAAAGTATTATTATGATTACTTCGGTGAGGATGTCAGCAGGAACACCAGTGGCCATGAGGATGGTACACAGTTGCTGCAGCAGGCCACACTGGTACATGGACTTCTGACAGCTGGCTGTAGCTCCAGGAGAGTTCACTGGAGAAACCATGACTCGCACCAGCTGGGATGACAACATTGTTTGAGATTTTTGAGAACCAACATCCCATTGTTCTGTTTTTTTTAAATTGTAAACAGATTAAATCAACTGTCAGACGCAGCTGCAGTAATTTACCTGCAGCATGAGGTGGAGGTTGGTGACCTTCTGTGCTGACCAGCCAGAGTTATCATCACCAACCTCAAACCAGGGCTTCATTCTCTGAATGTAGGAGCCCTCCTTGAAGAAGTTCTGGTTGGAGCTGTTGTTCTTCAGCAGGTTGAGCAGAAGCAGCAAACAGTCCTCCACCACAATACCTGCGCACAGGAAAGAGGATTAATGCCAGGACAAATAACGAGACAAAAAATAATCCTAGTATTATACAGTGCCTTGCAAAAGTATTGACCCCCCTTGGCGTTTTTCCTATTTTGTTGCCTTACAAATTGGAATTAAAATTGATCTTTATTTGGATTTCATGTAATGGATATACACAAAATAGTCCAAATTGGTGAAGTGAAATGAAAAAAATAACTTGCTTCAAAAAATTCTAAAAAATAAATAATGGAAAAGTGGTGCATGCATATGTATTCACCCCCTTTGCTATTAAGCCTCTAAATAAGATCTGGTGCAACCAATTACCTTCAGAAGTCACTTAATTAGTTAAATAAAGTCCACCTGTGTGCAATCTAAGTGTCATATGATCTCAGTATATATATACACCTGTTCTGAAAGGTCCCAGAGTCTACAACACCACTAAGCAAGGGGCACCACCAAGCAAGCGGCACCATGAAGACCAAGGAGCTCTCCAAACAGGTCAGGGACAAAGTTGTGGAGAAGTACAGATCAGGGTTGGGTTATAAAAAAATATCCAGAACTTTGAACATCCCACGGAGCACCATTAAAGCCATTATTAAAAAATGGAAAGAATATGGCACCACAACAAACCTGGCAAGAGAGGGCCGCCCACCAAAACTCGCGGACCAGGCAAGGAGGGCATTAATCAGAGAGGCAACAAAGAGACCAAAGATAACCCTGAAGGAGCTGCAAAGCTCCACAGCGGAGATTGGAGTTTCTGTCCATAGGACCACTTTAAGCCGTACACTCCACAGAGCTGGGCTTTACGGAAGAGTGGCCAGAAAAAAGCCATTGCTTAAAGAAAAAAATAAGCAAACACGTTTGGTGTTCGCCAAAAGGCATGTGAGAGACTCCCCAAACATATGGAAGAAGGTACTCTGGTCAGATGATACTAAAATTGAGCTTTTTGGCCATCAAGGAAAACGCTATGTCTGGCGCAAATCCAACACCTCTCATCACCCCGAGAACACCATCCCCACAGTGAAGCATGGTGGTGGCAGCATCATGCTGTGGGGATGTTTTTCATCGGCAGGGACTGGGAAACTGGTCAGAATTGAAGGAATGATGGATGGCGCTAAATACAGGGAAATTCTTGAGAGAAACCTGTTTCAGTCTTCCAGAGATTTGAGACTGGGACGGAGGTTCACCTTCCAGCAGGACAATGACCCTAAGCATACTGCTAAAGAAACACTCGAGTGGTTTAAGGGGAAACATTTAAATGTCTTGGAATGGCCTAGTCAAAGCCCAGACCTCAATCCAATTGAGAATCTGTGGTATGACTTAAAGATTGCTGTACACCAGCGGAACCCATCCAACTAGAAGGAGCTGGAGAAGTTTTGCCTTGAAGAATGGGCAAAAATCCCAGTGGCTAGATGTGCCAAGCTTATAGATACATACCCCAAGAGACTTGCAGCTGTAATTGCTGCAAAAGGGGGCTCTACAAAGTATTGACTTTGGGGGGCTGAATAGTTATGCATGCTCAAGTTTTCTGTTTTTTTGTCTTATTTCTTGTTTGTTTTACAATAAAACATATTTTGCATCTTCAAAGTGGTAGGCATGTTGTGTAAATCAAATGATACAAACCCCCCCCAAAAATAAATTTTAATTCCAGGTCGTAAGGCAACAAAAAAAGAAATACGCCAAGGGGGGTCAATACTTTTGCAAGGCACTGTATTCATGGCACATACAACTGGTAGTATTGTGTTAAAATGTTCAGTGAAAATTATGAGCTGAAAAAAGAAACGTCAGCATCCTAAAATTATTTTACCTCCATCACTGCTGCCCTCTTCTGTGATGATATCTAAGAGGCGCTCAAATGCGTTCTCAAATGCCACAATTTTCTGAATGGCTGCGTTGCCTTTAGTCAGCTGTTGAAGCAACAGTAATCCCTGTTGGTAGTAGAAAACACAATTTCACACACTCATCCAAACATGCATTCAGAGGCTTTAAAATGTGGTTTACCACAAAATGAACAAGAAATGTTCTTACATCATTGCGAATTACTTCTCTAGAGTCTGCTAATAGATCCATCAATCTGGAAACACCTGCAAGAGGAAACCGAAACAAAAAGTGTCTTTCGTATAAATAAAGACAGAAAACCTACTGTCCTCAAAATGTCTGATAGAATCAGAACAAGACTCAAGAAAAGAGATGTAAAGATGATGCAGAAATGTCGACATAAAAGTGAACATACAGATTCAGAGTAAATTCTTGACATGACTAAACAAGTTTGATATGGGCAAGAAGAAACTCACCCATGGGGCTGACGAGAATGATACCCTGGAGCTGGATGCCCTGGTTCTTCAGGAGAGCCGTCAACAACTTCACCCCAGGCCAACGTACATGGAAGTCAAACTCCTAAAATCATATCAGCGTGTAGATATGTCAGACAGCTGTTTAGCCAATGATAATAACGCAGGGATTTTGCTACTGGACCAGAAACAGTTGAGTACCTCCAACAGAGTAAGAAGCAGGGTTATATGTTCAGGGTCTTCGATGAATTTGTCTGTAAACTGGGCACCCAGATCATCTGCCTGCTTCTGGGCATTCTCATCTATGAGAGAAGATAGAAAATGTCTTCAACAAATACCACAGCCGGAGTCATCAATCTTGTGGGGAGGACCAGCTGGTCTGCTCATAGCAATCAGCCCGAGTTACACAGAAATGATAATCATATCTGCAACTTCTCAAAATGTTGCAATATGATGTGAAACCACTGGTGAAATTAGTGACTCTACAAGGAATAGGTGAATGTAACCAGTAAATGTGAACATGCTCAGGGTGATACTTGTGAACAACCCTTCTGGGAAAAAGATCAGAGGCTACACAGAGGAGGGGACAGCCGGACGAGCGAAATCTACTCTATACACACAATGATAAACATTTAAAGTTGGATTAGCTGAGAGCTTTAATGTCAGAAAATAAACAGAGAAATACAAGAGTGTATCTCCTGCCCAAGTGTCCATAACCTCAAATCACAAAAAGCCAAGTTTTCTGCCTTAACTTTAGTGATATCAGAGATGTTAGCTTTATTTAAACATGTTACTAAAAATGCATCTCTAAAATGTCCAGCTTCATCCCAAACGCTGGCGATTAAAGGAAATGGTTTTGTAACACTGAAATATTAAATTTCAAGGTGTTTTTCATCAATATTTCTACTAGATGTTTCATGTGTGTAAAATTTGCAGTGCTCAACCTACAGATTATTTCCCAACAAGCAGCTGTCCTCACCCCGACAGAACATTTGAGCAACTTTCAGCTCATTGTTTTGTTTTTCCTGGACCCAGCTTTTCTGTTTTTTTCCTGGACCCAGCTTTTCTGGTTTGATTAATTCCCACTGCTGTAAACAGCAGTTTCCAGCAGCAGCAGGCAGCTATTTTCACTGATAAACCTCACAAAATACTGCCTGCTCAGCACCAAACAGCAGACATACACACTTAAGAGACTTCTCTCAGGAGGGTTTAAAAAAAACAAACCAGAGTCAAAAGGAGGGTAAATATTGCATTTACTATTGCAAGGTGGACAAAACCACTATTCCAAAGTTTGCCCTGTGTACTATGTTTGTACTAATAACTTGACAACTTTATAAGGAGGCCGAAACAAAACGTGGTTTAAAAAAGAAAAGGTGTCACGGTTACTCTAAATAGTATGCCGATCAAGACAACACTAGAGGAAAGTGTGAAAATATTTGTTTATAACTTTGGTGAGAGGACAAAAACCTAATAATTAAATTGTATAATTTCACAACAATAGTGCAAAAATAATGAAGTATGAAGATGTGAGGAAAACAAAAGGGACAATGAGAAGAATGAGAAATAAGACACAAACAGATAGAGGTTGGGGAGTATCATGGTATTAGTGAAGCATTCAAGTTACCACCCAAACAACTTCCTGTCACTTTTCTGGTGACAACGGATTTTAGTGAAGTAAGTAAAGAGTAGTACGAGAGCTACTGCACATATAGCTTGTTTTAAGTACTGACCAGGCATGGACACATTCTTATGCTTCCCTGAGACAGGGAGAGGGGTTACTGCGTCTGCGAGGGCAGGGGGGAAAGAGGAAGTTTAAAGCTTTACTCAAAAGCTAGCATTCATTCAACTACTCTGAAGTCGTCGAGAATCAGCTGACTGATTCCTGTGACGATAAGCCTCGACAACAACCAAAATACAAAATCGGAATTTATCAGCTTTTTAAACAATCTGGACACTGCAGCAGGTGTAAAGAATATATTAATGTGCTCTTTTTCCAAATCCCAGCCAAGGAGAATGTAAGATTTGTAAGTGCTGCTGGTGGTTAGAGGATTGACATCATGCACAGTCAAAGAGTTTTACCTTCTGATTCATCTGTAGCGTTAAAACATGGAAGAGAAGAGAGAGACGAGAGTCTTCACATAAAGCAGTCATGATCAGTGTAAAGAAGACGGAAATGCAAATTGACTGCCGTCCAACTAACATGAATGGAACTCAATTACACATGCAAACTGAAAACTGATTTTTAGTCAGTTTAAACTGTTTACTGTAGCCAAACAATTACAGGGAATTATCTGCAAAATAGGGAAAAACATTTTTAGATGAAAGCAGTTCTTGTTCTGTCAAGATATATATTTTAGGATAAATTCTATAGTTTCTAATGACTGCAATACCTTGTTCTTCCTCCTCATCGTTGCAGATGATGTTGTAGAGCGTGTCCAAAGCATAGCCGAGGATTTCAGAGTCAGCTCTGTAGCATTTGGAGAGAGATCCAAATTATCAACAAAATATGTTTCTTTATTTATTGAATTGTAAAAACCAGTAAAAAAAATTACTCTAAACCAACACTATTATACATTACTGTGTAAAAACCCCGGGGAAATACAGTGCATCTGGAAAGTATTCACAGCACTTCACTTTTTCCACATTTTATGTTACAGCTTTATTCCAAAATGGATTCAATTCATTTTTGTTCCTCAAAATTCTACACGCAATACCCATAATGACAAGGTGAAAAAAGTTTGTTTAAAATTTTTGCAAATCTATTAAAAACAAAGAACGAAAATATAACATGTACATTAGTATTCACAGCCTTTGATCAATGCTTTGTTGAAGCACCTTTGGCAGCAATTACAGCCTCAAGTCTTTTTGAGTATGATGCTACAAGCTTGGCACCTATTTTTGGGCAGTTTCTCCCATTCTCGGTGCACAGCCATTTTCAGATCTCTCCAGAGATGTTCAATCGGGTTCAAGTCTGGGCTCTGCCTGGGCCACTCAAGGACATTCACAGAGTTGTCCCGAAGACACTCCTTTGTTATCTTGGCTGTGTGCTTAAGGTCGTTGTCCTGTTGGAAGATGAACCTTCCCCCCAGTCTGAGGTCCAGAGCTCTCTGGAGCAGGTTTTCATCAAGGATGTCTCTGTACATTGCTGCATTCATCTTTCCCTCCATCCTGACTAGTCTCCCAGTTCCTGCCGCTAAAAAACATCCCCACAGCATGATGCTGCCACCACCATGCTTCACCGTAGAGATGGTATTGGCCAGGTGATGAGCGGTGCCTGGTTTCCTCCAAACATGACGCTTGGCATTCAGGCCAAAGAGTTCAATCTTTGTTTCATCAGACCAGAGAATTTAGTTTCTCATGGTCTGACAGTCCTTCAGGTGCCTTTTGGTAAACTCCAGGTGGGCTGTCATGTGCCTTTTACTGAGGAGTGGCTTCCGTCTGGCCACTCTACCATACAGGCCTGCTTGGTGGAGTGCTGCAGAGATGGTTGTCTTTCTGGAAGGTTCTCCTCTCTTCACAGAGCAACGCTGGAGCTCTGTCAGAGTGACCATCGGGTTCTTGGTCACCTCCCTGACTAAGGCCCTTCTCCCCCGATCGCTCAGTTTGGCCGGGCGGCCGACTCTAGGAAGAGTCCTGGTGGTTCAAACTTCTTCCATTTACGGATGATGGAGGCCACTGTGCTCATTGGGACCTTCAATGCTGCAGAAATGTTTCTGTACCCTTCCCCAGATCTGTGCCTCGATACAATCCTGTCTCGGAGGTCTACAGACTTCACGGCTTGGTTTGTGCTCTGACATGCACTGTCAACTGAGGGACCTTATATAGACGGTGTGTGTCTTTCCAAATCATGTCCAATCAACTGGTGGTCCACAGGTGGACTCCAATCAAGTTGTAGAAACATCTCAAGGATGATCAGTGGAAACAGGATGCACCTGAGCTCAATTTTGAGTGTCATGGCAAAAGCTGCGAATACTTATGTACATGTGATTTTTTTTTTTAATAGATTTGCAAAAATTTTAAACAAAGCTTTTTCACGTTGTCATTATGGGGTATTGTGTGTAACATTTTGAGGAAAAAAATGAATTTAATAAATTTTGGAATAAGACTGTAACAACAAAATGTGGAAAAAGTGAAGCGCTGTGAATACTTTCCGGATGCACTGTACACAGGTAACAACCACCAAGCTCTTTATAGGGCAATAAGATCAAATATTGCTTAAATGAACAAATACTGTATCAACAATTTTTATTTCCTCGACAACCTTAAATGCAAGATATATTATCTGGTGGTTGGAAGAGTGTTTAACAAGGTGAAATATAGAGGTGGTGTTTTCTTGCAGTGGATTCACTCCTTCACTTTGCTCATTTTACTGTCAGAGAGTTAATTTTAAATGGATTAAATTGCTGTTTTTTCCCATTAGTCTACGCTTAATAACCAATACTGACAAAATGAAAACATGTTTTAGAAATGTTTGCAATCTATCAAAAATCTAAAGTATTTCATTTGCAAGTATTAGCATCAACATACCTGTCAGTTTGCAGTATGTTGATCAAGTGATCCATTGCCTGTGTGCCAACTTCCATGCGATATTTCTACAAAAGACAATAATACACTTAAGATTGGCGAAAGGAAGGAATATCAATCAATGTGCACAAACAGATAATAGTGTGAACTTTGTATGGTATTTCTTATAATACACAGGAAGTCTACATGTCTATCTGTGCCAGACCAGTGCTGACACCCTTGTGTATTAATGTTCAACTGTGTGCCTCCTAAACCCCTCTTTCAAGCCTGATAAACTCATTACGCATGGCTGACAGGGCAGCTGCTAACAAAACTGCCCATGAACAGAACTGAGAGGTGACTTGATAAAGAGCATCTCAGTGATTCGTTCATTAATTGTGCAAACATGACCTTTAACTGTGGCTGTTGATGGTTTGTTCATCATCACAGTGAAATAGAACAGAAAACCTTGACAAACCTCCAGGATTGAACACATGATGTTAATACAGTAAAGCAGGGGAATAAACTCTCTTTGCTTTTTCTCCTCTACTGACAGCTGCCATAATTAATTTTTTTTTTAATACATTTAATACCTGAAAGCACTGAGGCGTCACCGTTTCACCAGATCTCTAACCCCCTTTCCGGAAATAATCACGTTTTAGGGCTGATGTATTAAACTATTAAACCAGCAAATAAGAGCATTTCAGCTGCACCTGTTTTCAGTAACTTCCTCGTCACAGTTTACCTTAGAGAGGGACTTAAGAGCCCGGACAGCATCTCTGCGGTCTTCTAGGAGCGTTGAGGAGGCAACGCGATCACACAACTTCTGAATCTGTAAATGGACAAATTATCGTCTTTTTTTTTTTTTCTCATAATTTCCACCTCATACAAACAACAGCATGTAACACAAATACAAGAGTGTGTTGGTAGTGATTTCTGCATTTATGTCTTTGTAAGAGCAAGATTTCAGAAAGGGGCATGACATTGCTTTGCATACGCAGGCAGTGAGTACAAAGATATATACACCGATTTTTGTTCTATTTTTCTCGCCTTCACGAGAGCTGTGGTTCCAAAACTGGATCTGGAGACCCCATAAGGGGTTCCTGAACACACCTGTGAGGTGATGATATGATGACCAGAAAAGGGAGCAGACAATAGCGTGTGTTTGCCAAATAAATATAATGCATAATTTGAAGACTTTCTTTTAAACTTTGCATGTTTCCTTTGAAAATCATTGGATGATTCAACTTATTCAGGACAGAATAACCAAAGTACATATGTGACATAACTGAAATGTATGAGGCAAAAAAACAAACAGGGAACTACTGGCCTGGAGGACACCATTTCTCAATTATTATTATTATTATTATTATTATTTTTTCCTCTGACAAACTGATAAGAAACTTACCACTACTATGAAAACATCACTGCAGAAAGAGACAATAAACAGCAACTCTACAGACAAAGATCTGATTTCGCGGCTATTGAGTCTCCCGCAATGTGAGCAGAGAAATGTCCCAAGAGTCCAGCAGACAAAACTCTGCACGTGTGTCTCATGTGCTGATGGACATTCAAATGTGCATTATTTCATACCAGGGTTTGTTTGAAATTTAAAAAAAAAAAAAAAAAACGATTTAACGATTGACAGCCGACACTGCTGTCCTCAGATAGTGTTTCCATTCATTTCGGCTCTACGGAAGAAACACGACAGGTAAAAGACAGGTGAGACACTCCGACGGGTAAACTGACAGATTTAGTCCGTTAGCCAATTAGCCTTTGACTAGCTCGTTGTCACGAATTTAGGCAGGGCCCGGTGACTTCTGATGTTATTTTGGGTGCTTTTTAAATAGTAAATAACCATCAGCATAAAAAAAAAAACCACACGTTTTTTTTTGTTGTTGTTTTTGTTTGTTTCTTGGAGTGCCTGTTCTTAGTTTGTGAGGTCCGCGGTGGTGAAGCTAGCAGCAGCTACCTACCGTCTCCGCTCCGGACGGCTGCGGCCCGGCTGCCTGCCCCCCCATCACTCCTCTGAAGAAGTTCATCTCGAACAAACGTCCTCTCGGTGCCGGATTCAAAGCCTCTCTCTCTTCCGAAAACAAAAACAACAACAACCTCCCCCCCTATGATTCCTTTATCCGTGGTCCGGTCAATAAATATGTAAAAGGGTGAGAGAAAAGTACACAATGATTATTTTTGTTCCACTGTGTACACTGACCTACCCCGGAACATAACTGTGAGGGCACTGCGCATGCGCGCAAACGTGGCGCTTACGTGGCTGATCAGCAGACGAGCGAGCCGGTGATTTAAAGGGCAAGAAAACCTATTGATTAAAGGTCAAAGGTTATGCAATATGACGAAGCAAATCAATTACATTCATCACTATATCAATATAGAAATATTAGTTTGTGATAACTTTAAAGTGTGAATAGGTTTGGGAGTGTGCACAACTTAATCACAATATCACCTGATGAATTCATATTTTTGTATCTTGGACCCTGTTATAAAGGGACCATGTACCAAAATATAGGCCTACTTTATTTTCTCTGTTTTTGATTTTTTTTTTTTTTTTCTATGTTGGTCAATATTGTACATTCTAAACTAAATTGGAATTAAATCAAATTAACACACACAAACGTGACTGTGTAGCACTGAAACATGTTGTGCAAAGTAGTAGGCTACGATGTGATTTTTGGTGAACACTTTATGCAATGCAACATATTTTATGAACTGGTCAGATACTTTGTATGTAAAATGTAAAAAAAAAAAGTTACCTAATAACTATAACTGTCAAATACATGCAGTGGAATTAAAAGCAAAATATTTTCATCAGAAATGTAGTGGAGGAGAGGTATAAAGTAGTACAAATGAAAATATAATTACCTCGAAATAGTGCTTATTGTAACTGAAATTACTGAGTTATGTATTACAATAAGGGCAGCACAGTGGTGCAGTGGTTAGCACTGTCGCCTCACAGCGAGGAGGCTCTGGGCTTGATCCCGGCCTGGGGCCTCTCTGTGTGGCGTTTGCATGTTCTCCCCGTGCCTGCGTGGGTTCTCTCCGGGTACTCCGGCTTCCTCCCGAAGACATTGGGGTTAATTGGTGGTTCTACAAAATTGCCCTTAGGGGTGAATGAGTGCGTGAATGGTCTTTGTTTCTGTCTGTCTATAAGTGTCGGACCTGTGATAGACTGGCGACCTGTCCAGGGTGGACCCTGCCTTTTCCCAAAAGTAAGCTGAGATGACCCCATGACCCTGTTCAGGATAAAGCGTCTAATGGATGGATTTATTACAATAACAATTTATGGAACAAGACAGGAAACAGGAGTCCAGTACTTTAAGGAAACACAGTCAAATGACGGAAACACGTGGAAAATTAAATACGACATGAGAAAATGGAGGTTTAGCAACATATTACATGACATTTGGATTATCCCAAGGCTGGATTTACCTGCCAGGGCGACCCTGGGCCAAAAGTGCTGGGCTCCTATCAACCCCTTTTTCCTCTTTCTCTATGTTCATGGACTGCATCTCTGAGCTGGAACATTATGTGGCTTCAGGTTTGCTGAGTAGTAATCTGATTAAAGACCGGGGGGGGAGAGAGAAATGGAAGTAACTTCAGAGCAACTGAGGAGGGATCTCTCTTCCAGGATGGACAGGCATGCAGTGGATGTTGTGTATAGAATAGAGCAAAACAGCTAAATTTCCACATGGAAAATCAGGGTGACAATATCAGATATAAATTGTAAATATGAAGAATGTGTATCCACAAGGACAACATCAACTCCACCACGAAGACCTGGAAAGACACCATTCACACAGATGGAGAAGGCCTTCATGTCAACTAACATTGTACATCCCTATCTCCCAATAAAGTTACAATTGATCAGATTACTGCAGACCAATTTCAACACAGGAAACGTGGGACTTTTTTGCCGTCAAGTAATCTGCACATTTATTCAGATGACATTAAAAACCGAGCGCCATGTAGGGCTGCAGTCCCCCAACACCACCCACTGCCCCAGATACCAAAAGAAAGTCACTAAAACACGTGGATTTTTTCTATTAATGCGGCTGTTATATTTCAATTCAAGGAGACCAAAAACTTAGAAAACTATTTTTATCAACAACAGGGCCATTTTTTTAATTTATTTTTTTTATTTTTTATCTCTAATCAGCAGAAAGCTAGGGATGTAGCTTGCTAAGGTCACATCTTCTCAGTTTTCTGAGATTTGGGGGGAGTGTCTTCTGAACGGGTTTTAAACAGCATTCAAATCTAACAGTGACAAATGAAGCCTGCAGATTGCAGTCTATTTTCACCGTGAGCTGTCAAAAATGACAATTTGCAAAAAAAAAAAGAAAGAAAAAAGATTGTCTAACGTATTTTCATTCCTTGTTTTGGGTATCTGGTTGTGCTGGAGGAGGGACTTGGGTTGACATTGAATCCTGCGTATACAGCTCTGCATTCATATGCAGTTAATATTATTATAGAATTACAAGACATAATAGCAGTACATCTTGTATTCCTGCAGCTCCTCATTGCAGCAAACAAAGTGATAAATGTAAAATCATCTGAGTGAGAGACTCATATAACACAGGCCACTGTTGTTTATAGGCCGGTGGTACCTTTGTTATTGAGATTTTTTCTCACAGTAACAGGTCAGCAGCCAGGATTTTAGAAATGCTGAGTCTAAATTCTTCAAATGCTTTTCAAATAGACTCTGCTTGTTCCCATGATATACATCTCTTTGGTAAAGAGATGCCAAATCTTTTTTTAATCTAATTTCTGTATTTTATTTTACCGTTCTTTTAAATTTGTTTAATTTCCTTTTTTTCCCCACCAGTTTCACTTCTTTGGTTGGACCACAATAGAGGCGTCACTCTGTAAACACAGATGTCTGTCACTATTGGAGTAACAGTGTGATAAAGTAGCACATTGGTCAGCCAAATACCTTACGACTAATGAAGCGACACTACTGGTCAGGGAAAAGCTGTGACTTCCTGTATATGTCTCAAATGAAAAGCCCTCCAGCATTTCACACCCAGTTCAGGTATCGACGAGGTTTGACCTACAGTATCGTTTCTGTACTTCTCAGCTGGTGTATATGAAAATACTTTCTCATACTGGAGTTAATCAATTATTGTGACATGGACACAGATGAGCTGCAGAAAACAGATGGATGAATTAAGCAATGTTAAAAAAAAAATGAATTTAAAAGATTTAGCCAAAACTGACTCTTCAGCTTTTTAACAACTGTGGCTTGCTGTCACACCAGTCTCACATGGTTTACAGATGTATAATGCCTCCTGGCAGCTCACAGAGAGAAAAACTATTCAAGACCTTTGGTAAACAGACAGGAATTTCTAGCACCTTTTAAGGGGATTTTTAAAGCAAAGTGAATTTAATGCTTTTAAAATATTTCTGGATCTGCAGATACCCTGAATAATTTTCACCTTGCAAAATGAAACTCCAGCTACAACCAAACATGTCTTTAGAAGAGCAGAATATCTGAATTAAAAACAATCTTCAATGTTTCACACTGAGACAGGCACCACAGTCAGGAGTTTTTCTACTTTTCTCCACAAGCCTGTAAAAAAAATGTTTTATTTTCTCCCTGTGTTTGTGCTTATAAGGCTCAACGTGCAACAATATTTACATAATCTCTTAAGGAATTTACCTGTAAACATGACAAACGGCATGAGCCATGCTGTTATCAGTAGTTTATTGTATGTTAAGTCCAACACATTCAAAATGGAAAGAAAAGAAAAAAAAAAAATCTAAACTAAAAACCAAAGAAGATTCTCCAGCTGCAACAGTTTTGTACTAGCAACAAGTAAAGGGTAAACACAGTAAAAATTAAAGATGGCAGCCAAATGTTTACCACACCTGCTAAAGCCAAGAAGATACTTCTATTTCCATTCAAAAAAAAGGACTGGAATGATTCACAATGAGGATCCACTAATTGCATTTTTAACCACAGGAAAAAACAAATTTACAGCTTTTTTTTCTTTTTTCTTTTGAGAATCCTTTGAAGTTTGGAAAGGGATGAGTTGTCGAAGACCTTGGTGAAAAAAGGAGAATTATCCAACCGTAAATCTCTATGCTCAAACATTTTACCACCACTGACATGTAAAAGCACTAGATTGGTCTGAAAGCATGATGGCTCTTCTTCACCACTCTCTTCATTGACCATTGCTGTAAAAAGTACGATTGCAGTCGAGTGCCCATGTTAAGCAATTACCTGACAAAAAAACATTTGGTGGGGTGGAGGCACCCGTGAGAACCGTTAATACACTCAACGACCAAAGAACTGTAATATTTCTGTAATATCAGGTCAAAAGCTCATAGTAAATTAAAATCTGTTCAACATCTATTCGCACATTTGATTTAATCTCAACCGCAAGGGCCAGTAGCCAAACATTACTGTGGAAATCTACCTTAAATGTGCCATGTCTGTACATCACATCTTGTTTGAACTGTGAGGGAGCGCAGATATTATTTCACACCGATAACAAGATGAGCACTACTAGTTTCTATTTCTTTGCCAGATGAGAAATTTTGAGAGGCTGTGTTCTAGATTGTCCCAGAAATGTTGGAAATAGTGCAATACCACCAGACAAGGAAGACCTCAGTATATTTGCCCAGAAAAATGCTACATCGTCATTTTACTTCCCATTTCAGTGCAAGATAATAACAAAATAATAACAAAAACAAAAGCGAACATCTAATTTGTCATGTTTTCCTTCCAGCTGAAACAAAAAGGTCTTCCCTCCCTACCGAGTGGTAAAAACAAAAGATGCTAGTCGACGACAAGGAGCAGAATGGTATGGCATTTAGATTAGACTCGCCTTGAATGGAAAAAAAAAATAACTGAATAAGCACAGTGAATAATCAGCATATGAAAATACAAATGCATTAACGCTAGAAAAGTGAGCACAATTATTTTCTTGTTTGTAGGCTTGAGCTGTAGCCAGCCTACCCACACAGATCCTTACAAAAGTGTTGCTGAGAAAAACAACAGTCTGACAATTTGTGAGTCCAGAGATTAACCCGAGTGCTGCCATGAGTCACGAAAAACGATGGTCCGACTCAAAGTAAGGATCAACAGTGTCTGAAATCATACCGAGAGACAGTCACGCTTTCCAAAACCTTCAATCTTCACTGAACCCATGGTTGTGTAGAGCTATGACTTGTTAAACCAAGGACCAAACATTTCACCGTCACCATCTTTAATGTACCATTTTCGTTGGGAGAAGTTCTTCAGGTGCGCCTCGTCACCATTTAACATCAAAGAGAATTCGAGGCACCTATTGTCTCTACAAAACCCAGGAACAGACACAAGTACAACACAAATGTACAAAACTCACAGCAGATCATCTTAGGTAGTAAAACAGTATGGAAAAAATGAAATATGCATCTGAAAAACAAATCTTATGAATACTGCAAGTATTTTTTTTTTTTTTAATCTGCTCCCAGCAGACAAGAGTTCAAAACGAGCAGCTCCGTGAACGAGGAGGCAGCAAGCCCCGAACCGCTTTACACTTTAGTAAGACTGGAAAAGGTGAAAGAGAAGGCACCATCATGCTTTTATCAAGTCAAGAGAGAAATGAAAATATACACAGAAAAGCAAAACATACAGTAAACTATGATTTTTGCTGTACATTTATTCTGTTACGCTGCACGTAAGACAGGAAGGGAGGGAAGAGGGCAGGAGGTGTCACCCATCCCGGTTTCGCAGTCAAGCTGGCAGGAAAAAAAAAGAAGAAAAAAAAAAAAAGAAGGAAAAACAACAACTTGGAATTAAAAGAAAAACAGAGCGAGCCGCCATTATTACCACACTTCTATTGTTCAACTTTGTTTCTTGTTTATCCTTTGTCCCCCCACTCATTTGATGAAAGTCCAGGATTTGAGCTTTTCTTTTTTTATTGGATTAATAAGCGAGGAAAAGTATTGTGTAGATTTGCTCGTCATCTTGTCCATCCAGCAGTAATTGAAGCGCAGTTTTTGGGTCAAAAGTGTGAAAAGTACATTGGTCACAGCAGACGGGCTGTGAGGGAGGTCTGCCCCGGTATGTCGTATCGCTTTGAGACACAACAGGTCTCTCCAGCTGCGTTCCGAGCTTGGATGTCAATGTAACATGACAAAAAGTACCCATTAGTGCATACTGATGAATGCATTATGCAATTTTTTTTTTGAAGCAGTGGTCTCTCAAAAAGGAAAAAAGTAAAAAGCAAGCTTTTCCCCTGAAACTGCACAAATTTTGCATCTCACTCTTCTCCAACAATAACGGGCAGAAAACTACCATATAAAATGTGCAATAGAGGGATTTCGTGAAGCAGCGCCTCAGTTAAGTCAAGGCATATAATCTCTTTTCCAAATGATGGGCTGTATTATTGTAGTTAAAAGTCTCATCAGTCCCTCCTAATGTGGCAAATTACTCCGGGTTGGTTTGCCTTTTTTCACAAATTTACAAATTAAAGTTTGTGAATTCTTGAGATACCCGAAAAGGATGCTCAGCTCACAACTAATAAGCGACATTTTTTTTGTTTGCTTATTCTGTTCTGTCTATTTCACAAACAAATGGTTGACAGGCTGTCACATTCCAAAGCAAAGAGGGAACAAAAAAATAAAATATAAAACAAAAAACAAATATATACTTTTATACATGAAGATTTCTTTTCGTTAACGAGAACGGCTGAAGATGAAGAACACGGTACTATTTCCACGCTGCAGGTGGAGCTCTTCTCAGCGGCGCTGGGTCGTGAAGCGGCCCTCCCCCTGGCCACCAGAACCTCTTCCAGAGCCCATGCCAGGTTTGGGGGCCATACCACCTCGAGGTGGTGGTCCCCTCCCGTCACGTTCGCGCATCATTCCGCTTCCCACGATGCCTCGCGAACCTCCGGGACCCCGGTCGTTGCGCCTCATGTCCCGACGTTCATCTCCTCCGCCGCGGGTCTCGCGTTCGCGCACTGCCCTCGTCTTCTTCTCCTCTACATTCAGACGCACCTCGCCTCGAAACATGATGGGCTGCAGAGAGAACGGCGAGGTCAAGACAGGAAGAGGACCACTTAATATTTGTGTCACCACCCACATTATTCAATGGGCTTGCGCACACAAGCTGGTCGGTCCCAAACCCGTCACCAGCATTGCTTGGTATCTCTGTCCTGCTGAGTTCTGTGTTTAACCTCTGACCCTGCATTCAGACTGGCAGCAGCTACGTGTGAAACAACACAGCCGACACCAACCCCGTGTTGCTGTGCCCGCGTGGGGGACTCTGGCAAAAAAAAAAAAAAAAGTTGAACCTCGTTTAACTTTTGCTGCGATGTAGCGTCGTGTGGCAGGACTCCGTTAGAGACGGACACGTGGAAGCTGCTCGTGGATTTCTTCGCAGCAGGAACAGATAGAACGGCTTTCTTTAAAGCTTTGGAGATGTTTGAAATTGTGTCCAAATATTAACAGGACTTCCTGAATTGCAATTCATTGCCTCATGGGTACCTGAAGCAATACGCCCAATCAAAGCAGCATCTTGCATTGTTTTTACATGTGGCTGTTGTTGATCTGGAGCCTATTAGAGCATCACTGTATTAACCTGTTGTCCCTCAAACTATTCCAGGTTATTCACAATTCAAAGCGTTTTTATGGAGCAGCTACTTGAGATGTTGGTAAATACGAAGCTCTGCTGAAGATTGCCAGAGTGCCTCCTGCTTCTTTGGGTGGAGATATTGCATATAAACAGGCTGTTTTTTAGCAGAACATTTCTGTCAAAACAGTTTTATCTGCAATTGAGACAAAACAAAGCATCCTCATTAACCTCAAATAGTCATATTCCCAGGGTATTTTCATAACTCCAGGGTGGTTGCGCTGTGGCAAAACTAAACTATCTCAATTTTTGCTGTGCTGATCAAATTAAATATGTAAATTCTACTGATTTGGAAAGAAATACGGAAGATTTAAGCTGCAAAAAGCATGGTGCAGCATAACCTCCTCTTGTTTTTCTACACTTACAAGCTCAAGCCATGCAAACATATTTATTATAAAAGGACAACGCATTTCAGGTCCCTTGGGAGTTATTCCAAACTGAGCAGGGAATTGAAATAAAGCGTCAAATGAAGTGTAAGAATGTGTCACCAAACAAATGAAAGTGGGTAATGAAATATTAATACATGCCCCTTCTACCTTGGCCCCCAGGATTCTTTGGACAGGATCAGAGTCGTCAAAGACCACAAATCCAAAGTTGGGCAGCTTTCCACCAACACCCTTGGTGTTGATCCGCAGTTCCACCACATTTCCATACGCTGAAAGAGAAAAGAACAAAAAAAAAAAGAATCACAAACAGGTTTTGGATGACTTTAACAGGATATTGAACATGTCCTGACAAAATGTTGCTTTCTGAAAAACATACTCATGAAGAACTCTTTGAGCTCGCTCTCATCAATGTCATGTGGGAGGTTGCCAACAAAAAGCTGGTGGCTGTCAGGGTACCGGACGATCCGCCTGCTGTCCATGTCACCAGATTCAGCATCTCCCCGGCCCCCTGCAGGTCCGAACGACAGGCAGGAAAACAAATCCCACATGAGATCAGCACCACGTCTTCTGAATCAAAAACAACTGGGCAAGATTTTCATTAAGAAATCAAAAGAAAATAATTATGAAATGTGATTTAAACCTTCACCTTTGTTAACAAAACTCAAGTGCGGTTTCCCCGTTTGTGACTCCGAAGATGAAACACCATCTAACAGTGACAGAGACGTGCAGATTGTAAAAATAGATGAAAAAGTGAAGAAGCCTAAATCTGGTGAGGATTATTGAGAGCTTTACCTGGTCTGGGACCCCGCTGAGTGAAGGTCGGTCTGTCACGAGTACGCTGGTCTCTGGGGCGAAGAGGTGCCGTCTGTGTCTCTGGCTTGGCATCCACTCTGGGCTATAGGAGGGAGATGTCACAAGAAAAAGAGGAAATGAATTCCATCACTTTCCTCGTTGCTTTATGCAAGATCAAGTCAGTCCAGCTGAGCTGATTATGCTTGCATATTTTTGCTGTATTGTTTGACGCTTCATTTAATGTTTTTTGGTCATCGTGATCTTTGCAGGACAATTTTTATTTTATCATGAAGTATTTGTGTCACATACTGGCTAGTACCATTTATCAGTAGCTTCAGGGTTTGATAAGAAGAATAATTTTCCTCAGCTTTTTTCCTCCTTTTTGTTCATGTAGCTGTTAAAATTTTGAACAATTTGAACTACAGTACATGTTACGACAAACGGCCTCTGCTTTGCATTGGTTTTAGTTACCAAAAACACCAACTCATTTATATATATATATATATATATTTTTTTTTTAAATGTGGTTAAGGACCTTGTTAAGTCACACATTTAATTCTATCAGCTACACACGTCTGGTTACTACATTCATAAAGTACTTTGACCAATTACTTTTTTGAAAATTCACTATATTTAGATGTGCACTGATTGGCAAATGTAAAACTACATGTAGGTGATTTAGGATTTTGTCTATATCACTCTTACAGCGAGTCATGCTTATATAGTCATATCCTAACTACAGTGCTGTACAGTCATCTATCAAAACTCAAAAATTCTGGGGTTTTCTTGTCTCAATTCATGAGCACAATGAACATGGCACTGAGATTAGCACAATCTCTTTCAGAATACTCAGTGCATGGTAACAACAATCTTTTTTCTAGGTTTTTTTTGACTGTGCTGTCTGAAAAGTGAAAATCTAATTATTGCACATTAGAGGTTACTAAATAACCATCTATTGCTGCTCTTCACCACTATTTCAATGTGAGTTCATCTTTGAAACAAACATCATGGCAGATGCCTGTATAGTGGCTGATTTCTAAAAGTTAATTTTATGAGACTACCACTTTAGTTTTTATCATACAAATGTCATAACTAGGCGTGGTGATTTACCTGTGAGCTTGGAGCTTTAACAACATGGGGTGAGATTCCAGAGGAAGTGACTGTGCCAGTAGGAGGCAGGTTTTTACTGGTCACCAATGCCCAGGAGAAAGTCTGTGAGGAATGCATCATTAGCGCTGTACTGACAACGTTGAGCCACAATACTGTGATATCAGTCATTGTAACTGTGGACAAAGCATGTTACTGCCATTACAGGAATCTCTGTTGGATTTGGAAATGTAAAACTTTTCTACGCATCATAAGATGAACAAATTTTATTCTCAATACATTTGAAATAAAATGAAACCTTCCAGCCAAAAGGGTTTTAATTGTATATAAACCATTGACTTTGCTTGTGTTGAGTTTACTGTAGTCGAACAGAGTACAGAGGTTAAGGAGAGCTAATGATGCACTTTAGATTCAATGAACTCAAGACTTGTACTTTAACTGAATAAAACCACTTAGAAGTCAACCATCTAAAAACACATCAGCCTCACCTTTGGTGGCTCCTGGGTGTTTGGTGGAGACTCCACAGGGACCGGTGAGGGAGCTTTCTCCTCCATTTCTTCCAGAACCTTCTCATCTACTTCAGGCTTTATCTCCTCTACTTTGGGCTCTGATTCAGGCTCTGGCTCTGGTTCTGGAGCGGGTTCCTCCATGGGCTCCTCTACGCCATTGCTGCACAGCACAAATCAGAGATGAAGTCACTTCATAAATATAATAAGCTGAAATGGCTAAAGCTTTCATGCCAGACTTAATTGTTCAGAGTTATGATAAACTTTGACATACATGACAGGGTGAGGTTCGTAATAGGTGGTGCTGTTGGGGCTCTCTTGAAGTGGCTCAGGGGACTGCTGCCTCTCTTCTGGCTCCTCTTCAACTTCCTCCTCTGATTCTAAGTGAGAGAGAGAGAGAGAACAAATAAATGAACATCCTCACATTAAAGCAAGAGACCATAGATTAAAAGTAAGCAATAAAAAAACATGGTCTGGATAGGATATCATACCCTCATCAAGCTCAGCTTCAGAGTCTCCAAAAACCTCGTCCTCATAACGGAAGATGTCATTGTGGACATAGAACTTGTTGGCCACCGAACCCTAAAAACATGCGTCATGGAAACAGAATACATCTCAACCCCGTCATCATGATCAAGATGGTTAAACTAGTACATTTTCAAATGATCTTCTATTTTGTTACAGAGTCTTTGATTCAGGGTTTTTTCATTAGTCTAGGTTCGTCCTATTTATCCGCATCACGCCAAACCAAGTAATGATGGCATACACTTCCACTACAGCCTTGCATCATACTGTTGCTTTTTTTACATTACATTTCCGATGGCAAACTGACAAGATGCTTTTATTATGAAGAAATTACAGGAAATACAATTAGCAGGGCTTTGTTTGGTAGTAGTTTCAGTAAACTACTTTACCTTGCTGTGCATGTGGTGGAAAAACACACTTTTCCAGCACAGGTTAACTGTTCTCAGCCATTTGATTAGGTAAATGTGACTACACCCTCCACTATGAAAATCACTGCAACAGCAACTTATCTTGTTACAAGCTCCATTTGAGCCAATCCAGAATTTGAATTTAGAGTTTATAATTAGGCCGTGAATCTAACAAAACAATTCTTTGTTACTGTTAATGGTATTATTCTACCTTGATACCGGCGAATGCTACTCAAAAGTACTACTCACCTCTGGAGCCAGGACAAAAGTTTGCATAAATTTCCTCATAGGCTGGCCATTGTTCGACAGTTCCCCCAGGACTTGCACCACCACTCCATCACTCAGTGTGGCATGGGCATCCACATGCCTGATCTTTGTGTGGCATTCACTGAACTGCAGAGACATGACCTTCTTGTGGATTTCCTAAGAAATGTGGAGAAAAAACAATGAGAGGACAATTAAATCAAAAAATGTATAAATCAACAAACATTCTAAAAAGTGTTTCCTGTTATTTAGAAACAATTTGCTGACATTCAATTATTTACGACGACAATCACTCATGTTACTGTTCACTCGATCCTATAAGTCCCAACAGGTCTTGAAAAGTTCACAAGTGTTTTCAGCAAACTTTTATTGCTATGTTACAATTAGGATAATAGACAGACTTTTTCCTGTCTCATCAAATCTGAATCCCACTTATCTAAAGATTCTTAAACATGATTGAGTTACAAATTTGGTGGTTGGCAATGAGGTGAGTTTAGCCAGTCTGTGGTTTTCTTTCATGTGCACCTATCTATCTATCTGTCTGTCTGTCAATTAGAAAAGGAAAAGAAATCCAGCAACAGAATTTTTAATTGTCACTGAAAAACTGTTCAAAACAATTACTTAATTGACTATTATGTCAGCAATGTTCCCTCCTACAATGCTTTACTCGAGGCTGCCAGTGATTTAATTTGTACCATGTGTTCAATCTTATTAAAATAATGCCTAAAATGATCACTAATGAATCATCTAGTATCAGACATATACTAGAAAATGTTTTTACTGTGAATCTTAATTATTAGGCTATAGCACCTACCGCTTGCCCATACACCGCTTCTGCCAGCTTCCCACTCGGGTCAAGTCCTCCATGAACATAAGAAGAATTCCTCCCATAAAACCTAATGGCAAAACAATGAGGGTTCAAAAGTACGACCAATACCTACAGATTTACTGTCCATTACAGGGTGTGACCACATCACATTGCTCTACTTACCTGTGCAGGAAATCCGGTGCCTTGTTTAAGAGTGTGTAATACTGCCTCACAAACTCCCGCCCTACAAGCAGGGGACTTGGCTTCTCCATCACCATTTCTTTGGTAAACAATATTAAGTGCTGAAACAGAAAAAAAGAAAGAAAAAAGACCAGGATTAAGAATATGTGCCATCATGTATCTGTACACAATCTGGTAGAGGTTTTATTAGGTAGACTTGACAAAATAATACGGTTAAATACAACAGGCCAGCAGTACACAAACTAGTCATGAAAGTTACAATGTTATATTTCCCTTAATAATGTCTCGGAGAGATTTCCAGTAACGCTTTTTTTTTTCTTTCTGAGGCTGGAGTTTGTACTACATTTCATAACTGTACAATTCAAGAGCACAGTTGAAGCAACACTTCTGCAAAACAGCTAACACAAACACTGAAACCTTTGTACTCGCGTTAGGATTGAATTTGCCAGTATTTGGTGTTGTACTCAGCTGCGTTAGTTTTAGATTTGGCGGCAGAGTTTAGAGACATCGACTTGGAAATTTCAGTCAGGAGTCAGTTCGACCGCCTCATTAATTGCTTTACGTCATCCCATTTTAAGGAAGTACATAATGGTGCACATGTAGGTTTAATGCGCCTCAGGTAAACAACATAGACGTGTTTGAGCAGCGAGAACAGGAATCACACTGCAGAGGTTTCCCATTAACAGAGCGTTTCGCTTTCTTTGTCTCGTCGGGCCCATGTTTCATCCGACCATCAATTCAGTGCCAAAAGCGAGACAGCTGACTTGTTTAGCTGGCTGGCTAACACACCGGCCAACACTCAACTGCGCCATCACGTTCATCCAATGAGACAAAGAGGGAAACCGGCTGTGGATAGAAATGGAAACGCCTGATGCAGCTGTTTAAGTCAAGGAGCAGAGAAGGCTAACTTTACACACACACACACACACAAATCAAATCCCGCTTGTTAAAACTGAACATCCAAACATGCGTCTCCCACATCAGCGCGACGCTTTGTGGAGAAGTGGCCTGCTGAGGCCTTTCACGTCTCCGCTCACAACATGTTTGCCATCTCTCAACGTTTGTCGCGTGCTCATTTCAGAGATTAACAGCAAAAGATTCAAGAAATATCATAAAACGCCGTCAGTTCACTCGTCATTACTGTAAAAAACAACAAAAACATCCGGATGGACATGAACGACGGTCGACCAGCTTCACCGCTGTCGCGGACAGAAGAGCAGCTACACGCTAGTTAGCGAGCTAACTTATGGCGTCGTTTTTTTCTTCACCGGCGGCCACTCGTCCCCTCTCGGTGGGAGCATTATAGTTTAACAACGAGCTGGTGCCATCAGTAAACACCGGAGGGGAGAGAAGAAAAAGAAAAAAGGACGACTGACAAGATGTTACTTTTCTGTACTTTCACGCGACCGACTCGTCCAAGACGACGTGACGGTGAGCCGGTGAGTCTCCGTCCACCGTGGCCAAGCGAGGCTCTCCGTAACCCGACAGTACCGGCTTCTTTACTCGACAACCATCGGGGTCAAACGATTCAACCCGCAGGCAACATGAAGCTTCTTCCATTTTGTTTTGTTCCATAAATCAACTTCTTCTCCAACTTGTACTGAACCATCACTGACGAGTTGTTAGCTTACGCTAGCCCGAAGACAACAAAGGAAGGCAGATTCGACTAAATCTGGTTTACGCTCAAAAACGTCCAACCGGATATATAATGTGGATTATTTGTACTTTAGCGACACACTTAAGTTGACAACTTTGAATGATTACTGGCTCCAATCAAGTCGTCCTGGTTTGGAAGAGACAATGCGGCTAACGTGAAGCTAGCTCGCGTTAGCTTTGTGGTCGGCTCACAGCTAACTTACCTTATGAAAGACCTATCTAATGTAGACAGAATTATTTGTAATAAATAACTAAGAGTGGCCGGTCGTAAAGTGTTCTGAATTATTAGAAATAGTGTGATATTTCCCACGCTCCGCTAACTAACAGTTTATGATCTCTGCTTTACCAGAGATTGAAGATTTAAAGTGATAGGTTCGATTTATTGTTTTACCCCTGCAATTTGGGGCAGGGAACCCCCATCGCGGCGATTCAGCCAATGGGCTGGTTACACTCGGCCCGATACATTATGACGTCAGATCAATAACCACTCCCCCATAAACTTTCTTCTGTTGCATTATCCCAAAAACTATTAAACATGTTGAAGCGGTGGTGTACAAAGCACCTGGAAGTCAGGCTTGAGTAAAAGTACAGATATCTGAGTAGAAAATGAGGATTCTAGTGAGCTGCATCATAGAAATTGTTGGATGCAGTATTTTTGAAGCTCGACTCGTGTTTGAGACTAAAAATCAGGATATCTCAATCTGTTATTTTGATTTTGACCATTGTCACAACTCTCCAAGTCTTTCCTTACAGCTATACAAAAGCTGAAACATGTTTTGCACATTGTTAATGATAAATCCAACCCTGCCTGGAGATTCCTAATGCGCTTTCGGTATGAGATGCACCTTGATCTCACCGTCCGTGTTTTAAGTAAAAATGTATTCAGTTTATCCGAAGCTAACATGAGGCTCTATCTGTCCATATTAGTCAAATCAAGTGGACATTTCTCAAGGTTACAGTCTTTTTTGCATCAACATTCCCGTTCCTGTGTCCCTGGAAAGTATTTTCCAGTGGAGGGATAATCATAAAAAAAAGAGGTAATTTTAAATGTAAATAGCAGTGTATATTAACTATCATATTAGACAGGTAAATTTCTGCATCATTCCAATAATAATAGTTCCCCTACTCCATTAGGGGTCATAGTGGGGGTCAGTTATGGAGCAAAACCTGCAGCCCCACTGACTTATTAATTATGCATCAAAATGTCGTTTCAGAGTAATTGTGCTTTGACATAAATGTACACAAAATAACAGCTGGGTTGCATGTTTCCTGATGATTTGTCATATGTGCGTTGGCCGTAACAAATCTGGACATTAAGCACCACCATGTGGTCAAGCAAGCTTTGTGCACTTTGGTTAAACAATTATTTTCTTTTTGGTAAAACAAAAAAGCATTATTACAATATCCAGTGGGGTAAAATAATTACAAATCTGAACTGAATTTTGAGTTTAATAAAATATTTCAAAAATATGGGGGATGGTTGGGATTACATAAATTTCACTTGTACGGATACAAAGTTTGCTTTTATATAGGGAACTACATTGAGAAATATTGTTTTTTACAGGGCGGGTGCCTTTTTCATTTTGAAATCTTTAAAAAAAATGTAAACTAGATAATTCCTCTCTATTTATTAATATGACATGTTTATTGCTTGTAATCTATGGCATATGAAGCACCTTTAAAAATGATCAGTGTTATGAGCATCAGTCTTACATTGTATAGCACAGCCATAGCCATAGGTTATCAAATATATGAACAGCATTATGAATAAGCAGACACCTGGAGATGATTAACAGTGAAATTTTTTTAATTTAAAATTTGTTATGATGCACATGGATGTAACTGAAATACTGGACACTTCAGTTCAGCTTTTCACCACAATATTCTGTCCAACATTCTACGATTGCTTTCACACAGTTTTTACAACAAAGTCACAGTGTGCAATTTCTTTTTGCAAAGAGCCAAACAGCCTATAAATGGTCCATGTCTATTACATGGGCCACAATCTCCAATTTAGATGTTCCTTCATTAGCTGAGAAAATTCTCCTTGATTTTTTTTTTTTTTTAGATAGATAGATAGATAGATAGATAGATAGATAGATAGATAGATAGATAGATAGATAGATAGATAGATAGATAGATAGATAGATAGATAGATAGATAGATAGATAGATAGATAGATAGATACTTTATTAATCCCACAAGGGGAATTTTTTTCCACCACAACAGCATTAATAGATATAGGTGAAGCAATATAAATAACAGAGTCAAAAATATGAAATATAAAAAGGCACACTATATACAATAGAATAATATTAAATTAAACTAACTAAACAATAGTGCAAAGATTTAAACAAATAAAGAAACAACCAACAGTGCAATGGTGTTATAGTTGTGAGGTTGATTTGGCCAGAGGTGATTTGTTGTATAGTCTTAATGCAGTGGGCAGGAAGCTATAGTTAAACTATTTTAAAGCCCACTTGGATTCACTGAAATGCATCGTTTTTCTGAGCTTGTTGATTTTTTAGAGATACGTGGTTCTTACTGAAAAGAAACAATACAAACATGATAATCATATATAATATAATCCATTACTGCAGATTAAACTAACAATACCTACATAAAGTAGGTAAACCTTAAAAAGGCACAATCTTAAATAACTGCATCACTGAAATGGATATTAATTAGTAGTATTAATACAATAACATAATTTACAATAGTAATACTAACAGGAAGCATTGCTATGTTGTGTGCTTTTATTTGGCATTTTGCTGATAATACTTTGCCCACATAGGTTACCTTTACTAAAGTAAGTTTTTGGACCATGACTTTCACATGTAGTCAAGTATTTTTACAGTGTGGTATTTGTACTTTTACAAAAGTAAAAGGACCTGAATACTTCTTCCACCACTGCTTCTTTTCAGCAAGGACCGCTTTGCCAAGTGCTTTATTTGTCATAGCAACCACAGACCCAAACATACAGAGGTTATGTAACTTTGTATTCTTCTAAATACTGTAGGCTATTACATTTGAATTAAATGCAAGGCTTCCTGGTCATCTCAAATTGTTCAAAAAGGCTAAAAAAAGATTTCAAATAAATTATTAAAAACATATGGGCAACTAAGCTATAAATTCTGATAGCCTATTTATTCTACCAATCAACAAAAACAATCCCAAACTAGTTCAATATTTAGAAACTGTGAATTCAAACAACGAATATATGAAAACTTTTAAAAAGATGTCAATAAATGGATCAAATTGAACTTAATTAAGCTGACAGTTTTCCATCCTTTGCTGCGACGCCATGACTTCTAATGTAACCTGAGTCCTAACAAATGAGAAGGAGAAGTTTTGGGGGAACAGTTTAGGAACAAGATGGCTGTCCCGGGACAAGAAAAGTGTCTCTCCTTTTTTACATAAACAAGGCATTTTTGTGCGGTGGTCAATTTTACTGCAAGTAGCATCCTAGTTAACAACTTTAACCGTTTTAAAGGCTTCGTTTAGTAACTAGAGACAGTCGTTTTTGAGACGGAATTGAAGCTCGTTTGTTGTTTTCTTATGGAAAGTTTTGAAACGGTGTGTTGAGGGTGAAAACAGCTGGCTATGAGGAGCAGGATATCGGAACTAAATGTCTCTAATGTGACTTTTATACGCACTGTGAAGTTTTATGTATTCAGGTCCTTTAGAAAGTTATTTGACTAACTTTCAGAAGTGTATGTTTGGAGGCGTTTAACAGTAGTACCTTAAGCGAAATGCTCGAAATAAGTCAGCCGTTATAAACTTATATCTTTAGATTTTTTTTTTGAATTTTTTTTTTTTGGGGGGGGACGGTTACATTTTTCAGATGCACAAAACCAGATAGATAAAAGTTAACCGGATCATGAGTTCATCCCGAGTCCGACCCCAGCAGCTCCCGCAGAGCCAGACGAGCAGGTCGCCGCAAAGACTCGACCCAAGTGAGGGGATAGAGATGGAGAACATCCAGCATCAAGACCTGGGGCTCGGAGGAGTCACGGCCACACCGTCCCCTCCGTCCAGACAAGCATGGAGCCGGGATAACCCGGGTTTCGAACCCGAGGACGAGATCATGGAAGCCGACTGGCCTCAAGCGAGTTCCGGACGGAGGTCGGTGTCCACGGCCTCCAGCAGCAGCTGCAGCAGCGGCCTGGGCAGCTACAACCGCGGGGGCAGCAGCACCCACATCCCCCGAGGAGGACTCTACCCGACCCCGACTCTCGATGCCCAGCAGCAAGACAGGCACGAGCACCTGAGTTGTATGAAGCAGATACTCCAAAAAATCAGAAGTAAGTCTAGCTTTTTATGCTTTCTGAATGTACCGTTATTGTGATGATGAATTTTTAAAATGGTTAAATAGGCTAATTTTCTACAGATCAGTATTAATCATAATCAAGCAAGATTTCAAGTTTTCTTCCAGGCTGTAAAGTTCATCAACAATTTTTAAGCTGCAGTGATAAGTCAATTCATGGAAAAGTTAATGTATTAGAAAGGGCATTATACAAGGAAGCAAATGGAAAACAGCATCAAATGGAAAACTGATAAAACAACAACAACAACAACAACAACAACTGGTCCAGATTAAAATAGCTAAACAAACAAGTCATGTTAAATTAAATGAAAATGAAGAAAAATGAACTCAGCAGGGACAGTATGTTTTTATGATTAAACTGTGTTGAGAAAATCTCTTCATAAATTATAGCACATTTGATCTGAAATTGACAGATTGTATCAAATCCTGTCTGTGGTGTCATATGAACATATCTGCGAACCTCAAGTGTTGCCACTTCTGCTCTTTCTAACTCCATTATAGTCAAATCTAAGCAGAACATACTGTAAGGTTTACTGAAGTAATTAGGCAGTTCAGTCTGTCTGTATGTAAATACTGTACCAACATTGATGGCCTCTTCCATTGTTTTTTTCCCCTCTGCAGTCCTGTGGGGTACAGAGCTCATGGAGGACAGTGACAGCAGTCGAGAGAGATATCTCAGGAACGTACTGAGGGAGATGCTCACATATGTTGCGTTCCTCATCACCATTTGTATCTGTAAGTAAACATGAAAAAATCATGTAAAATTCTCATTTGATTTGGGGTTTTTTCAGAAACCACTCATCTGCAAGAACTTTCTGCTCAGGCTTTGACATATAAACAGATGTGAATGTTGATGCAATCATGGCAATCACAGGACTACCTGCATATCAAATGATTAACAAATTATGTGCGACAACAAGGCTCCGATACTGTGTCCTAATGTGACACTGCATACTAATTCTAATCAGGTTGTTTTTTTTAGTATTTATTGCCTACCCACTGTAAAAAAAAAGAGTGAATATGAATGTCTTTTGAGTGATAATTGCTTCATTTGCTGTCAGTGCAAACCAGTAAAGTACATTCATTTCTGCTATAGCACAAATAATTATAATATAATAGTTCATAGTACACAAACAAACTACACAAGTCATGTGCAAAACATTCTCAGTGGGGCATCAGGATGTGTGGTGTAAACATAACCTTAGACTGTATATGGTTAGATGATCATAAAGTTAATGCTTCTGCCCTAAATGGCAGTCAAGGACTTAACTAAACTGACAGCTGATCCAAGTGAGTCAGAAAAAGCTTTTTAAAATGTGGCACCTTTCCTGGAGCTGTAAAGTAATTTTTCCACACTCACAGTGTAAGCGTAATGAGTTTGGCAGCTGAAAATCGAATCTGCCAACATTTGTCATGAGGCTTAAAGTCCAACAACAGCACAAATGTGAAGACTGCATTTTGTGTGGGATGAGAAAACTAATGGTAAAGTTTCTCTTCGCTCTTTTTGGCTGCAATGAGAAAATGCCAAAGTGTGGTTTAGGGTGGATCAGGAAATGATTTCCTGGCAGACATGATTAAGGCATGTTTTGCCAGGCAGAGTTTGACTATTAAAGGCAGTTTCCAGAACTACTGAGAATGCTGCAGAGAATAGTAATGCATCGGTGAAACAAAATTGCATTTAATCTAAGTGTGAGTTTAGTTTTTCTGCTCATTAGGTCTTTGCGGGTTCACAGCAGATGTAAACACTACATTCATATTTACACAAAGCATACTCAGTGTTAAATCTGCTGTTTTAATCTGCCTCTCAAAGCATGCTGTGGTGTTGCTGTAGCTGATGCTAATAGGATTATTACACTTTCAATAAACGTTATGCTATATTGTAATTTGCTCTGCAGTGACATATGGGATGGTGAGCACGAATATGTACTATTACACCAAAGTCATGTCTCAGCTTTTCCTGGACACACCGCTGTCTGCCAGAGACCCTTCTACTTTTAGGAGCCTCTCAACGATGGAAGATTTCTGGAAGGTAAGATGAAACATTCTTCTCTGTTGTAAGTTTTGCAACGTCAGACATTTTAGTAAGCTTAATATTGTTTATCATTGTGTTAGATCTTGAGAAAGGAAGGTTCTGCAAACTGGAAGTATTCAAATGAATAGTTTGCCTTTTTTGGATTTATGCTTATTTGCTTTCTTTCTGCAGTTCATTTATGTAAAAAGTTTTTAGTTTGGATCCATTTATGAGGATAAATGTCTGAATCCTTGGGTTTATTATGCAAACTGGTGTTTTTTTGTGCAAGGTCAAACGTGAATTGCAGGCCACAATTTAAGTTCCATTTTAGTAAAAAGAACTACAGTCCTTCTGCAAAACAATTCATAAAATGTAAAGTAAAAAATAGAAACTAGAATTACTGCCGTTTGTATACCTTCACCAACCAGTCAATAAAATGACAGCGATGAGCTCAAAGAGACCATGACCTTTCATCACCAAAATCTTATCAGTTCACCCTCGAGTCCAAGGGAATGTTTTTGCCTAATTTGAAAAAATTCCCTCAAAGTGTTCCTGAGATGATGTGTTCACTAGCATGGGATAGATGTGAGGTCACGGTGACCTTAATCTTTGACCTTTGAGTGCCAAAATTGAATCTGTTCATCCTTGAATGCAAGTGAATGTTTCTGCCAAATTTTAGGAAGTTTTCTCAAAGTGTTCTTAAGATCTTCTGTTCTCATGCCTGGGACAGACGGACTACCCAAAAACACTACACACTACACTACATCTGGCTAAGGCTGTCGCTGGGTGCAGTATTTACAAGCTTCAGACCACTGGTTAAATCTGTCTATTGCAAGATGATTGCAAGATGATTGTATTGCATGAAAAATCACCCAAAACTGTGAACTGTCAGAAGCTGAGCTATGCATCTGTTACCTTCACCACCAACTTTTAGGTGGTAAACAAAGACCAGATTTCTAATAACAATAATGAACCGTCAGAATAGTTCGTATGTCTGAATGCCTTCGTCCGGCCTCTTCTTTGCCTTAATCCTAACTGTTCTACACTTTTAGTTCACAGAGGGCCCCTTCCTCAATGGCATGTACTGGGAGGTGTGGTACAACAACAAGAGCCTGCCAGAGAACCAGAGTCTCATCTACTACGAGAACCTCCTCCTCGGAGTGCCTCGGCTCCGGCAGGTCAAAGTCCGCAATGAGTCCTGCTCCGTCCACGAAGATCTGAGGGATGAGGTCCAGGACTGCTACAACCTATACACCCCAACCAACGAGGACACCACCTCCTTTGGCCCCAAGAATGGAACCGCGTAAGTCTTATGAATTCAACTACATCGCAATAGATTTATGAAAAGAAAAGTTGCTAGACTGCCTCTGCAACATGCAAATGGAGCGCAGCATCATGATGTGCATGGAGCTACGGGAAGCTATGACCCCTTACGTACAAGTATTTCAAGTGACTTAGCTTGATCAAAGTTAGCAGCAGAGTTACATGTTACTTGAATTACCTACTCACGAAGGTTAAAGCTTCTCCCTGCACCAAACACATCGCGGTGTAGTGCTGAACAGGAGCAGTCTCAGTACTTCAGAGACCTCATAGAGATCAATGTGAATTTTTGATTCACATTTTTAGCCTGCGCAAAAGAAGAGTTGATCTGTCTTTACATAAAGGTTCTAAAGCAAACTGTATATACATTCATGTCCATCATTATCTTTTATCCAATGTCTACATCCTAAATCGTATCTTGATGTCTGTCAGGTGGGTGTACACCAAAGAAAGTGAGATGAATGGCAGCAGTTATTGGGGTCAGGTGTCTAAATATGGAGGCGGAGGATTCTACCAGGACTTGTCTCGTACCAAAGAGGAGTCAGCCATCCAAATGCAGTTTCTCAAAGACCACTTGTGGCTGGACAGAGGCTCGAGAGCGGTCTTCATCGACTTCTCTGTCTATAATGGGAACATAAACCTTTTCTGCATCGCCAGGTAAGAACCGCCAGTCACCTCTGTCACACCAGACAGAAACCAATAATTATTTTTAGATTTCAAATTTACTGACTCGAATGATATATGGATTACAAAGAACATTCAGTACTGCAATTGCTGAAGTTAAAGTGCCACACATGCAGTGGATGACCTCGTAGCTCCTCCTTGTCTATAAACCTGTTGCTAAAGTTCCACTTATTCCACTATTAAACTTATCATCATTAAATCCATGTAAGTAGAAAAATCTTTCTAAGGTGACATATTCACGTTGCTTGTTTTGTATAACACATTCAGTCCAAACAGTCTAAATAATGTTTTCAATTTACAGTAATATTAAAGAGAGGAAAGCAGTAAATACTTTGCTACTATGAATACAAATAAAATCGCTGTTTCCTTCTATTGTAAAGAGTCTGTTAGTGAGATCATAAAGGTTACATGTACAAAATTCTATATCAAGGAAAAGTACTTCTCCTTCCTGACTCATTATCAGTCTGATTCTGGATGACCACACTTTATTTTTATTTGTCTGCACAAAATGACAACACCCGTTTCAAGCTATTGTATGATGACCAATAGTTGACCAGTAATAGTTGAATTTGATGCATTCTTTAGGTTGCTGGTGGAGTTCCCTGCGACTGGTGGGGTGGTGAGCTCTTGGCAGTTCCAAACAGTCCGCCTCATTAGATATGTGTCCAGCTGGGACTACTTTGTGGGCGTGTGTGAAGTGGCGTTCTGCCTGTTCATCCTCTACTACGTGGTGGAGGAAGCGTTGGAGATACGAATGCACCGGCTGCATTATTTCAAGAGCCTTTGGAACTGCCTCGACGTTCTCATTGTCGCGGTGCGTAGCGAGGTCGCATTTAGGATTATCACATTTAAATTACATCAAATTGAATGTTATGAGGAATTCGCTGACTTTATTATTTTCTTTTTCAGTTGAGTGTTGTGACTATTATAATGAACATAACCAGAACAGCCATGGTTGGAAATCTGCTCAAGGGCCTGTTGGAGAACTACACTGCTCACCCCATCTTTGAGCCTCTGGCCAACCTGCAGGTCCAGATCAACAACATGGCTGCAGTCATTGTCTTTTTTTCCTGGGTCAAGGTACTAATTATTTCCCGCCAGTTCATAATCCCTCGTAAATTACCACTGTAGACAGTCTAGCTACCGTGAAATAGATTATTGCTAACAACCATGAATTTCTCACTTCCCCACAGCTTTTTAAGTTCATCAACTTCAATAAGACCATGAGTCAGCTGTCCAGCACTATGTCTCGCTGTGCCAAGGACCTTGTGGGTTTTGCCATCATGTTCTTCATCATCTTCCTGGCATACGCTCAACTGGCCTACTTGGTGTTTGGAACTCAAGTCAATGATTTCAGCACTTTCCAAGCCAGCATGTAAGAGCATTCAAAGCTGAGGCCACAAATGTAGAAACACAAGCAACGTTTCCTGTTGCTTAAACATGTTGAACTGTTTTGCCGTTTGTGTAGATTTACCCAATTCCGTATCATTCTGGGAGACTTCAACTTATCAGAGATCGAGGAGGCAAACCCAGTGCTCGGACCCATCTACTTTACAACCTTCGTCTTCTTCATTTTCTTTATTCTCATGGTGAATCGAGGATTCATGTGACGTGTTAAAGAAGTACGTTTGTTCTTGTTGTTGAAAATGCCTGTTGTTAATACAACAAAATGTTTTCTTTTTCTGCTTGTGTAGAACATGTTCCTAGCTATCATCAATGACACATACTCCGAGGTGAAGGCTGACATGTCGCAGCAGAGGTCTGAGATGGAAATGACTGACCTCATTAAGAAGGTATTGGACTACATGGCTCATTTATTGGGGGTTGGGCAGATTTCCATTAAACCTGAAAAAGCTATTACTTTAGAAACTAATTGGATGTGGTTGAGTCCACTCAGAGATACAGATGTTAGAAAGTCAGCATTGGAAAACACATTAAAGAAGAACCCTTGTACCAGGATGGGATCAATGTGTGTCAGCTAAGTGTCAATTAATCTCAGAATCAGGGTTTTGTGAGGCTTTTCTTGCTGAGAAGAAATGGTTCGGCTACAGTGAGCGGACAGTATGCATTTTTAATTTTGGACGACCAATTGCGTTGCTATCTTTTTGTGTGTGACCTCTCACATAGCAACATCCTGCATGGGACTTGTTTAGGTAAGTTGAAATGTAATTTGAAGTATTTCTCTGATTCCCTTACCTCAGGGTTGTAACAGAGCTTTGATGAAGCTGAGACTGAAGAAGACGGCAGTAGACGACATCTCTGACAGTTTGCGTCAAGCTGGTGGGAAACTGAGCTTTGATGAACTCCGTCAGGATCTGAAAGGGTGAGCAAAATCTCAATTCCTACTAAAAGCTGTTATGACATTACCTCAATGCTTCTGTTTGGTTCGTTGATGCCGCTTATCTTCAGTGTGGTCTGTTTCTCTCTTTACTCAGAAAGGGCCACACAGATGCAGAAATTCAGGCCATCTTTGCCAAGTACGATCAGGATGGCGATCAGGAGCTGACAGAGCATGAACACCAGCAGATGAGAGATGACCTGGAGAAAGAGAGAGTGAGTGATGGAGCCAGCAGCTTGATCCATTTGTCAAACAGAACACTTTGGTTTGCGTTTAAAAGAACAACACAGCCCGCACACAGTAAACAATATGTGGTTGTGTTAGCTGCAGATGCTCAGTGTGTTTCTGCTCATATGCTAGGAGGACTTGGATCTGGAACGCAATTCGATGACTCGACCCAGCAGTGGGCGGAGCTTCCCTCGTACGCAGGACGACTCGGAGGAGGACGACGATGAGGACAGCGGTCACAGTTCTCGTCGCCGTGGCAGCAGCTCAGGGGGTGTCTCCTATGAGGAGTTTCAAGTGTATGGAGCCTTTATTTTTCCTGTCCTATAACTAACTATGCAGGTGTATCAGTAAATGAGCAATAATATAACATAAATTTGTATTCATTAATGATTAATTTGCAAATGATTTCAATTAAATGATTCAATGTTTGCTTGATAAAAATACAGAAACTAATGACATATTCACACACTCAAGGTAGAGTCCTCAGATTGTTTGACTGACTGAATGTCAGGGAAAACATATTCAATGAAAGTGGAATCAATAAAAGTTAATTTCCAATTCTAAGAAAATTATAGAAAAAACAGGAACTTTTCAGATTTAAGTAAGTAAGTAAAGTTTATTTGTATAGCACTTTTCACAGATATAAAATCATCTCCACCTTGGTCACAACATTTCTTAGTTTTGCTATGTCTCTCAACTGATAAAAATAAGAGCGTATTTGTTGACTGACATGATTATCCAAAGAGAGTGACTGGTCAAAGATGACACCAAAGTTTTGCAGCTTTTCTTTGGCGCGGTTATGTAACGACCCCAAGTGCTGCTTGACGTCAGGAATGACTTCTTCAGGAGCAATTATCAGGGCTTCTGTTTTATTTGCATTTAACTGAAGTTGGTTGTCAGTCATCCAAATCTCAATGGCATTCGAACAGTCATTTAAAATGGAGAGCTGGTTGCCTCGATCATGTTTAAAAGAAGAATACAGCTGTATGTCATCATAAAAATGATAGGAGATGCCAGAGTAACAGCTAATGATTTCTCCAGGAGGCAGCATATATATGGGGAACAACATAGGACCCAGAACAGAACCCTGTGGGACACCGCAAGATAAAGGTGCTGAGTTTGACATGAACTAACCCACAGAGACTGAAAAACTCCTATTGGCAAAATAAGAGGTGAACCAATCCAGTACAGACCCTGAAACACCCACCAGTTGGTGTAGCCAGAAGGCGAGCAAGTGAATTTTGGCATTCTTGCTAAATGAAATATGAATAGCCACTTGTTAAAGTAGTTGTATGTATTAGTCTTAACAGACTGACATGAATTTTGTTTTCTTGTCCCTTTGAGATAAAACTGTATTATATGAGATTTAATTTTTATAATTAAAATTATAGTTAAAAATCCTGACACTTTTTCTAAGGATCCCTTAGGTAGGTAGGTAGGTATTTACTTTATTAATCCCCGAGGGGAATTTTTTTTCGCTACAGCAGCATACAGAAGCAATAAGATAATAATAGAAATAATAGAATAAAATACTAGAATAGAATATAATAATAGAAAAGCAATAAAATAGCAGTAAATAGCAGTAAGAAATATAAATATAAAATATACAATATAAAATGCACAGTTTATACAGTACATTATATATCTATATATATTATATACAAACAAACAAACCAAGAACACAGCCAACATATATATATATACAGTACAGTATATATCTATATATATTATATACAAACAAACCAAGAAACACAGTCAACAGTGTAATTGTACTGTGATGGATTTTGCCAGAGGTGAGTTATTGTACAGTCTTATTGCAGTGGGCAGGAATGATCTCCTGTATCTGTCCTTGTGACAGCGGAGCTGGAGGAATCTTTTAGAGAAAGTGCTCCGCTGTCCCTGCAGCAGGTGGTGGAGAGGGTGGACAGGATTATCCAATATGGACAATAATTTGTTCAGCGTCCTCCTCTCCACCACCTTTTCCAGGCTTAATTTAGCTTATTATGGCGTCAATACCAATATATGTTAAGAGCAGGAATAAATATACTGTAAAAAATGTAATGGTGATATTATTTCTACTGTATATGACCTCAAACGTTCTGTGTTTGCATTTTCTTGTCAATTAACATATACTGTACACTGAGAATGAAACCTCTGTGATCAGCTAATGATTAATCAGCCACCGCTGTCAAAACCCTTTTTGCTTTGTTTTCTATTACTAAACTGGATGAGATTAGATTGGATTTAGATTTAAACTTTATTAATCCCACAGTGGGGACATTTTGTTGTCACAGCAGCATGGAGTGTGGGACTGTGGTAGACCATCTTATTTACCATGTAATATAAGAGACACTGTTGTTCTCCATTTGTTAGGCTGGTGAGACGTGTGGACAGGATGGAGCACTCCATTGGCAGCATTGTGTCCAAGATAGATGCTGTGATTGTGAAGCTGGAGACCATGGAGAGAGCCAAACTTAAAAGAAGAGACGTACTGGGCCGGCTGCTGGATGGAGTCATGGAGGTGAGATCCATTGAAAACACAATCAGTACATTTTCATGTACCTGAAGTTGCTCCAGCTATTTACTGTTATATTATCTATGGATCACAAAAACATCACACAATTATCAGGTAGTTTCTCAGTTCTTTGGAGCTTCACAGCATCTCTCAGCTTCCTGTTTTTTGGTTACTTTTTGGGTTCATTCTGATAGCATTTTTGTTGGCAGCAAGGAGGTATTTTCTGTAAAGAAGGCACTAAAAACCCACTGAATACAACCTGTTCAGCACCAAACAGCAAGCAGACACAGTAAGGAACTGGCTGGTAAACATAGTACAGCTGTTAAGTTTTATAAAGGGTTTGTTTTCTCTGAATATCCAACTGTGATTCATCAGGCAGCCAGAGATACATCTTCAAATGAATGAATAATGTTGCTGGCTGGATTTTCAAATGGGATAGTGATTAAAAGTTCACCATATCCTCTTAGAAGGTGAATATGTCAACTGTTGTATTGACAGATTTTTACTGCCCCAAGTGGCCAAAAAGCCAATTAATACATGTTAAAGTAACATTCAAAGTAAACTTTCTCAAATAACCTCTCTTTAAAATATTACATGAAAAGTGTTTTATAAAAAAAAGAAAAGAAAAATATATATATATATAAAAATAGATTTCCTCAGCTTCTCTGGAGAACTTCTTCAGCAGGAAAGTGACTTTTCCATGACTTCAAACACAGTCACTGAAACAGTAGGATGAACTTAATGCATTGTCCTATTCAAAAGAAAAGTCGGACTAACATTGAACACACAAAAAATATTCAAATTGAAAGTCCTTTGACACAAGGCTACTCAGTCTTGTTTCAAAATTCCTGTGGATAATGTATTCCCTCTGCTCTTTCCCAAACTCACCATCACAACTAAAAGCCTAACCCTAACCTAATTGTAACCCTGAAGCTAAGTACCACCCCTCAAAAAGCAGACTCTACCTGTGGGGACCTCAGTTTTTGTCCCAAAAATTTGAATAACTCAGTTGAAATAAGAAATGTATGCCTCCCAATGTATGCCTGGGAATGCTGCTGGATTGTATGTGCATATTGACAGTGGCCATGAGGTTCCTCCAGTGCATCTGGTCAGATATCCTGTGTGAACTGGATGCTTGTGTGTAAACACCATGCGCGACCTAATCTGTGTCTGTTCAGGACGAGCGTCTGGGACGGGACACAGACGGCCATAGGGAGCAGACGGAGCGGCTTGTGAGGGAGGAACTGGAGCTCTGGGAGTCCGACGATATGGTCTCCCAGGTCAGCCACCCGCAGCCGGCCACTCCCGTCGGGCCGCGGCCTCGTCCTTCCTCCTCCCTGTCTACCGACGGCCTCGACACAAGCGGGAGCGGGAGCGGCCATGTGTGACGACTCGAAGAAGAATATTCCACTCTGGAAAGAAACTGTATTGGAAACCTCCCCGCAGCAGTAAAAGTAACTCAAGTTGTGGGACAATTTTTGCAGAACAGAATACTACACCTGACTGAAGACGCTTAAATTACTTGAAAAGTTACAAAGTCAAATGAAGGTCACTTCAAATATTTAAATGCACTGAGAGTGAGTGAGCTTCTCATCTGAAAGTGTCTAAAATCAAGTATTTCTTTGATTGATGATGACAGGTAACATATTATATGTGAGGAGTTGAATAATAATGAAGGATTGACAGTACAACGTTACATCACAGTATTAAACATGTGTACCAGCCTGCAAGCTCATTCAATGTTACTCCAAATTCAGTGTATGGTTTTAATATCACACGAAAAATATGCTCACCTGCTTTTGATCACTTTATCTGCACGTTAGCATTTACCCAAATACTCAAAAGGCATCTCTATGAATGTTAATTTTGCTGATTATTTTTTTCATCATTTTAATATACATTAGGTACAAGCGTGGCACATTCTGTCATATTTACTCATCTTCTGTACATCAATTAAGATTCATATTAATTTGCTTATCAATTTATGATACATATTGTAACTTGAAACAAACTTCGATTTGGAGTGCATCTAGTGTTCATGGGAAACCCATGCATTTTTTTTTTTTTTACAATCTTATTTTTTTGTTGTTGTTTTTTTTTTATATATATGTTGCGCCAAATAAAGTGTTATTAAAAAAACACACTGTAGTTTGTTTTATCTATTTTTTTCACTGGTTTGACAAGAAAACCATAAAATATGAAACAAACAACAAGATCTTATTATTCCTCGACTATATACAGTTTACACAGCACAACAAACTATATACAGTATAAGTACAGATGCATTGCGGATAAAAAACAAATAATAGTTACAATAGTGGACTGTTGAGAAAATGAACTGCAGTCACATTCTGCCTGACTTGCGTCACTAAGAATAAGTACATCTGGAGACAACATGTAGCAGTTTATTTGAATATACCGTTAATCTTTTCATGTTTATGCCGATACAGCTCTGAGGTACCAAGCTTTTTCATAGGTTTGTAATTTCTGTATAACTTCACAGAACATTTTGAGTAACTGAGTAATTATAGAGAAAATACAAACAAAATTTTGCTTTTTCTGTTATATTTATGTCATGGTTTTGTTTCGTGTATGTGGGAGCAGAATGAAGCGCAAGTCAAAACCCAAATTGTATGATTGTATTGAAAAAACACAAAGATTGAGGTTAAATGGAAATGTTGATACATGTTCTGAAAAATTTGTATCAGAATATGAATGTATTATAGATGTTTGAAACAATAAAGTGAACACGTACTATTGATATATTTCTCTAACATATACAAATTACAAATGATTAGTTTGTAGGTAAAAAATTAAGAAAGATTCAAATCAGTGTCATTTGGAAACTGCAAAAGCTGAACAATAAAGACTACCGAGTTACAAAAGTATTAAGAAAAAAAGGTAGTCTGACTGAAAGAAAACAGCAAAAGGAAATATTTATAAATAACCACAGGTAGCTTTGAAATATAAAACTACAACCTGCTTATCATGTTATCATTTTAGAAAATCGAATACTCTCTTGGGTTTCAGTGACGTGAAAAATACTGGTAAAAAAAAAACCATACTAGTTCCTGAAAAGTTAACACTTTGGAGACACAAGGTTTTCCTCTAACAAAGATATAGATAGGTATTTTAACTGTAAACCACAGGCACTATTAATTAAATCGTTTTATATTTTGGGAAATACCCCTCTTGTTTTCTTGCCAAAAGTCAGATGAGTGGATCAATGCTTTCATATCAGCACATTAAAGCTGCTTGAATCAACATTTTTATGAACATGGATCAAAATCTTTCACGCATAGAACTAAAGCCTAATAGTATTAGCTTCTGCATTTATAGCAGGTCTAGTTAATATGTTCTTTAATCAGTAGTTGTTGTAAACAAAAAAAATTGATTTTGTCCACCTGTCAAGCACCAAGCAGCAGGAAGACCCAGTGATCAGCGAGTGTGCATAACGGTGCATTAAGCAGCATTTAGATACTGTTTGTTAACACATTTATCAGTGTTGTGTTTACAGTTTGCTGTGTAGCCTGCAAATCCAAAAATGTTATAGTCTGGAGCTCGAGATAGGGAGCGAATAGATTAGCTTAGCAGAAAGACTGAAAGCCAGCAGCTAAAGTCTCTTTTCCAAGTTATCAACAGCTTTAAAGCTCACTACTTTGAATGTAGTTAATGTCTTAAATGTGTTGACAACAATTAGTGGTTTTACACAGAGCTACCTGTAACTGCATGCCACTATTTCTTATTGAACAGCAGACGTCAACGTCAGGTTGTCAGGTGATTGTGCATTAATTTAAAATAACACCATTGTCATTGTGAGCTTTAGAGACGGTGGATCTCTTTTTTAACTTTCAGTCTTTGGGTTAAGCTAAGCTAACCTCCTATTATATACTACAGACATGAGAGTGATCTTACGGAATATAAAATATGCGTATTTCCCAAAATGTCATACTTATCCACGAGCGGTGCCCTTTTTTTTTTTTTTTTTTGGGAGAGCCTTCTTTTGGCCTACTTCCTCAAAGACAAGAGTGAAGAGTGCAGATCGCACATTAAGTGAAATTCTTGATGTAGCGGAGCTTCAGGTAGGCAATGATGAGGAATATAATCATCATTACAGTCAAAGCTACATGATTCTCCCACAGTCCCCAGGAGGTGTACTCTATGTCCAGGTAGTCCAGAAACTGCTCCCCTGTACATCTGAAATGAGGCATGTCCAAACTGGTCAGCGGAGGAAGGTGACGTGTTGTGAACCAGTGAGATAAGACAGATGCATGTGTGCAGCTGTACTCACGTCAGGCCGGCTGAGTTCACAGTGCAGTTAGTCATTACAGCAGACATGTTGGTGTTTCGGACAACAGCCTCTTCGCAGAACTTCAGACCCACAAACTCATTGATCTTCAAGGCCTGAACGCAGACAGTAGAGGAAGCAGAGCAGTGAATGCAGAGCAGAACAAAGTAAATGTGGTGCAGGCAGTATTTAGGGTTCATGCAGTAGCAGGCTGTCACTACAATGTTTAGATTTTTTTTTTTGATCACACAATACCATTATTATGTAATGCACCGATATTAAAACATGACATCTTCATCAGGTATGTGACCAGAAGCTTTGTCGGTCTATACATTGGCCTAACTGTTTTCTAATCAGATTAATTATAATTAGAAATGGGAGTTAGAGGTGTAACAGCCAGTGAATCATTCAGCCATGGACGTTTGGTACAACATGAGACTTTGTTCAGCATGAACTGTGATCTAAACAATTACAGTCAGAATAGTGTTTTTATGTCTACGGATTCGAACTCCTGGAACAGAAATTTTTAGAACTCGGGTTCTACCGAATACAACCTAAAATCAAAAACTCATAGTTTTTGGCCTCCGACAAGCAGTTATGTCACCGTTTATATCCATATCTGTCTACACTCAGAGAATATAGTAAAGACTAAGAAGGAATTTGACCAATGAAGGTGATTCAGACAGAACACAAAGTTGTAGCGATGACAGAAGATGATGCTTCAAACATAGATGTTGATGCTTCACACACTTCTTCAACCCGACAGCAAAGAAGATCCATACAATCACCACAGTTTTACGTCGACCACCCAAGATAAGCGTCACAAGTTCGGTATCTGATCAAATATGAAATATGGTCACTGTCTCCCCTTTTCATTCATTCGGCTTCCTAGAAGCCAAATAAATGTTTGTGCCAAGTTAAACGAAATTCCCTCAAGGCGTTCCTGATCAAGAACAGGATGGAAAAAGAACCCGAAGACATAACACCTCTGGCCACGACTCTGGCTTCAGAAACAACAGTTGACGACAATGTGATACAATTAATGCCAGTAAGAAACACTGCAGCCTGAAAAAGCTGTAGGCTGAAGCCACAGAGTATAGTGTACTGTTACGACCCTAATAAGACAATAAGTAAGGTCATTTATAAACAGTATTAATGTTCAGCAGCAACACAGAAACGTGTATTTTTCAACTCTAAAATGTCTTAAAACATAGATAGGTCTGAATCTAAGAAAACAGTGAAATGTAGTTGCAAATTCACAGAAAATCCTCGAGTTAGGATTAGTTTGTCAACATCAACAACTTTTGTACTTTAATGTAGGAGAACCTTATTGAAAGTGTTTCTGCTTGTTATGTGTTTATGTTAGAAATGATTCATATCAGTATTAGTTTAGATGTCAGGTGATATATGGTTCAAAAACTTGTCTGTTCTGAATATTGTGTTTGATGATGCGTTCACAGTCACAATATATTACACATCGTCAAAGGCTGAGTACATCTGTTGAGATGTAATATAGAAATGCAATAATTGAATCATTGTAGGAGCATCACTTCAGTATACCGACGGCTTTCCGTAGAGTTCTTAATGTTTCTGAAATTCTTCCTGTCACAACACAATTCCAATTTGAACTTACTGCGAGACCGTAACGAGGAATACTGAAGTACTTCAGCCAAGCCAGCCAGTCCATGATGCTGGGCAGGTTCACCAGGAGACCTGAGAAGATCTAGACACACAACACAAACTGAGTCTAGTTTCACAGCAGACAGCTGCACTCACAGGACTCGTGCACATCTAAATGGAGCTGGTGATCTTGTCATTTGAATGTGTTGTAGCTAAATACTCATTTGGCCCACAGCACAGATCTGTAGGTTTTCAGTAAGCGACCAAACCGTGAGTGTCTTATCCGTGTTTTCCTGCCATGTTTATTTTTGTTCAATGATGGTTTGAACAGCACCTGCCTGTATGTTCAGTAATGTTGTATGGGGTGCTTTGATTTAAAAGTTATTAAAATCCACAGAGTTTTAGTTTAAATTCTGATGGAGAGCCAAAATTTAAAGAAACCTCAAAATGGGTCAAGCTCAGTTTTGAGGGAAAGTATTATTGATTAGGAATTTATTCAAAAATCACACAGAATATGTGTTTGATGGAATAACATTGTCTTCAGTGGAGAGCTTCAACAGACTGATAGAGAATATCTCTGATGGTGATGAAGATTTTACCAACCAAAAGCTTCTGAAGAGGAAAAACTGGATATCATTAACTGTACTTCTCCCTTCAAACGTTTCTGTGTGCCCCTTCATGCTTTTCTGTATTGCTGCTTCTCTCACCATCATGAAGACAAAGGTGATGGTCATGAAGATGTTGGCGAGAGCCACGACGCTCTGGTCAGCGGAGATGGCCATGGTCATGGCTGTGGCTGTGTAGGCCACCAGGGTCACTGTTAGTGTGAAGACTGAAAAGGCTGCTACGGTGGACTTGAGCCCTGAGAGCGAAACGCACACTAATTAGAGACTAAAAACTGAGCTGATTATCACATTCAAATTCACTATTTCAAATAATTAGTCAAATGTTAAAACCTTATATACTCCACAAGACAACGAGCTCTGATTCTTACCGATCAGAAAATATACAATACAGCTGAAGATGACAGAGGTGACGGTGCGCAGAGTGATGTCAGACAAGATCTTAGAGAGGAAGTAGACAGACACTCTGTAGTAGCCGCTGATGTACTCATGCCTTAAACAAGAGAAACACACAACACGTGACTCGACCTGCTCATTTCAAAGTCATGTTAATACACAAACATGTGATAGTTGTGTCAGAGTCCTCTTAGTCACTTCTGCGACATTACATACACAAACAGTTTCCTCTCAATGATGAAGAGCTCAGCTGCAGAAACAGTGCTGAAACACTGGTTGGTAGTGATGAAGAAGAGGGCACCCATCCTGTAGGAAACAATGAACCAAAGCCTTTATCTCAGAAGCCATATGTGTAGTAAAGGGAGTTACAAGTGCTTATGCCAAGTGCCCATAGAGACACAGAAGAGTACATGGCAATATATTAGAACATGTGCACCAGTATCCTGGTAAAACTTCATCCAATTTCTATACTCAGTTATCTGTTCAGGGTCAAAGAGGATGGTAATCGGTCTAAAGCAGAGAAAACTATGGGGCCATTATTGTGGCAATATTATGTACAAAGAGTATGTGAGGAGAGTTGAGAAACTCTATCTCAATCTGTAAGTGTGTAGTCTGATATGTGAACGTGTACACAAATCTGCAAATGCAAAAAAGATTTGTATGTGTGCAAAAATATCTGCAAATGTCAGATTCACTAAAAAAGAGGAATATATATATATATATAAAAAATCATGATGAGTGACAACTCTGAGTATATAGCTTCAAGAGATGAAAAAAACACAATTGTTCACTTCCTTCTCAGGGATGACCAATCAGTTGGCCGTCATTTGCATGTGACTTCTGCTACACTCCTGACATACCCGAGATCTGCAAATCTGTGAGGCAAACTGGGTTTTCTTTGCCCTGAACCGCTTCCTATAGGCTCATGCTGCTTCACACTTACAACTTCGGACCACTGACAAAACATAAACATGAGCCTACAGCAAGCACTCGGGACTACATAAGAATCATCTGACTTTCTAAAGCAAAACTGCAACCAACCAATCATCAGTGTCGTCATTTAAATGACAAGGTGTTTCCAACGTTTCGTGGCAAGTGAGTGTAAATGTAGCTACTAAATCATATTACAAGGTGACGGGTACGAGCCTGGTAGTACGAGCCTGTGAACCTGGCAAAGAGCAAAGAAAACCCTGATCAGCACACACTTTTGAAAATCTCAGGCATGGCGGGAGTGCAGCAAAAGTCACATGCCAAAAAACTGAGAGGAATCTGCGGGGCTGAAATGGAGACCTATTAAATTTTCCAGGTCCTAAAGCTTCTTCATTTTTTTTAAACTGAGAATAAAAGGTTATTTACATTCAGTTTTATGAATGCACACCATATTTTCACATTTTCTTTACAAAAGCACAAATCTTAATAGCATTTACCAATTTGTGTACACATTTAAATCTTCTTTTACATAAACCTCAGTGCAGTCATAAATCTGCTTTGCAGATTCCTGCATGTGTGCACAAGGTACAATTTCAAAGCTATTTTTCACATAACATAAAAAATGATACCCTCATAGCTGACACTGAAAGAGTAAACCCTTCTAACCTACAAGCATGCGAAGGAAATTCCACAGAGAAAGGCCACAACCCGGCGGTGGATTTAAACCTACAATGCTTTTGTTTCAAAGTCTTTCAGAAATGTTGTTTTGTGTTGGGTTTTTTTGCTGACTTTATTATTTTTGATTCATTGCATGTATCTGTACACTGTGTACTGATTGTTGCATTTTAACATCCATGTTTACATCCATGTTAAAAGGTGACCGACTCAACTGTGGCTCCAATATCTGACCCTGCACCAAGTAAAAAGGAGGGAGGGGTGAATAACTTGAGACATTTAAGCTGCATATACTGGTGTCTGCCATGCTGCCTATGCACTCACTATGAATATAATGACATTAAGTCCTTGTATTCCACTGAACCATGCACAGAATGAAAGAGAGAGAACACAAAGTTTTTTGATGTGCCTCACTGTACTTGTGAGTACCAGGTTGTGCCCAATAATATATGGTAAAAGGATTAGCCACACAGGAATTACTGTACTTACTTTTCACGCTTTGTTTTTAATCTGAAGCAGTTATTGACTTAAGCATAAAAAGTATTAGGTGACACGTTGTCCTTATGCAATATATAGCCACATAAAATTCTAACAGAAATAGAATAACCTCCATATTAAATCTAACTTCATTTTATAATGGAAGACATTATAACATTGACTTTAGACTATGTTTCCTAAAGATTGTAATTCTTTTTTGGTACCACTTTCTCTTAAGATGCTGTAATAAATGTATTAATGAATGGCTAATAAATAACTCGCTGATGATTCATGGATTAGGTTTTGGTCATTAACAAGAACCCTTGGGTTGCCAGACAAAAGGAAAATCCTCCAAAAGAATGACACCTTACTTGTGTTCTATAACACATATTTTATTCTAGACAGAAACAATGCAAAACCTTTTAAATATTTACACCAATAGAAACAAATCACAACCATAAAAAAGTACATAAATAAGCTATTAGATAGATTTAATGACAGTCCCCACCACATTCAAATTTCAGTGGATTACTGTATCATCATATCATGTTTTTTTTTAAATAAACAGTTTTTATTTCAGGTATTTTCCCAGGTTTTACGTATATTGAAATTTGCATACAGTATATGGTATAAAACTTGTGTTTTTTACAGCTCAGTCAGCCGGGCGCCTCTATGGTGCTGCCACTAGAATAACCTAAACTGTTTTAAATAAATGTTTTCAAACAGTGACAGTCTTTACCAAAAAAATAAGTCTTTGTGATTAATATAGTAAGAATTTGAGTTTCTTTAATGCATCTTTCATCAACCACAATCACACCAATGAAACCTGTTTTCGATAGCTGAAAGACAGACAGTATGTTTGGGGATGACAGCAGAAATGTCACATTATTTAAGGCCCAAGCACCACTGTGCTCTGGAGCCCATTATTTCCAATGGCATCATGACAACATTTCACAGCACACCACTCACCGAATACCTGCATGGCCAATAGAAATCAAGTAAGCACATCCGGTGTATTTTAGCAGTCAGTAAGCTTGTAGGTAGACAATATGTGTAGAGTATCCTTTGTGGTAAACAAAGCCTGGGTTTCTTATGGTTCACTCAATGTTCCCTGTCAATAGCTTTATCAGTCTAAGAGTTTTGAAAACCACCTATTTTGTTGTGTCCTCCTCGACCTCTTCAGATGTGCGCTGAACCCAACAGTGAGCTCAGCACAAATCGTATTGTGTCTAAAAGGGCTTTTACTCACGAATGCAGTTTTGTTGTTTATAATTGTAAAAGTGAGGTGTAAAACATTAGGATGTGACTTCAGCCAGCTGCCGAATTGTAATCGTAAAGAAGTGTAAAAAAGTGTTCTCTCACCTGTTCTGGATTCCACTCTGATCGTCTTTGACCCCAAAGAAAATAGCTCCTACGATGAGAGCGAGGAAAATGTTGACTCCCAGCTGCAAAGGAAAAAAACAAAAGATGATTAATGACCTTTCCAGCAACTCCTGCTACAATATATTCAATTCAACTGTTTCATGCAGTGCTGGAAAGCTGCTTAGCTTATGTTTAATACAAACTAATCTTTTTGTCTTTATGAAGAAACACATTTTAATCCTGTGAATGTTTAGAAGAAAACTGAAATTGCCGCGGTGAGTTTGAACAAATAAAATGAGCAGTCAGTGCTTTAATTGTCATCATAGCAGAAACAGCTATGTTTCTCGGGTTCAGAGGTCAAGTGTATGCCCTGCTCTTCCTCCAGAACTGCTGGTGGGGGAAGATGACAGAAAAGTGAAAGCGACACAAGTTTTAAGCCTAACAATTCACAGATTATGACAGGGCTAAGCGGTTCCCAGGGTGAGGGATAAGCCAATAAGGTTGAGCCTTTTTCAACTCATTCCCCACAGGCCCTCATGTGGAAGCGGGGGTGTGGAGAGATAGGTCATGATGCTATCATGTGATGACTCCCAGACCAGGGCCAAGGGGCTTTGGCCAGATATGATATCAGTTCAGGTCCTGGCCCAAAGAGGAGAGTGGGGTCACAACAGTCACCAAAGCCGATTACAGTGCCCACGCCACCTAGAGCTCAGCTTGTAGGATTATATTGACTTATTTGGGGCCAATTACCTGTTAATAATTCTTAAAGTGAGGAGACTACTGACAGCCTATCGCCACCATGGGGTGACTAATGAGAGCATTAAGTGGACCCCTCCAAAGTGCTGTCTGTGTATCCTGTTCATGACAACAGCATTGACAGATTATTTTTATGTTTTTTGCATTTAGCGGCAATAGTGCTACAACTGTATGTTTAAACCTGGGACATAAAAAACTGAAAACTGAGAAGTCAATTAAATTTGATTCTGTCAGAGCTACAGACTTGAATCGTACTCAAGTCACAAAATAAGGAGGTTCAACTCAACTCACACTTGTTTGTCTTCAGACTCAATGTCCTGAAGATTTGTTTTAAACGGAGAAGACAAACAACTCTTGATAAAATATTTAATTAATATAATAGAGATGTTTAAAGATGTATCTGCTTCGGCCACTGTAAAACAGAGAAAAACCCTGATATCAGAATAGAGAATTTAGACTTTAATGATAAAATTGATTAGCCAAATAAATGAGTGGCTTAAAGGAATAAGTATTTCACCTTCAAGGGAATATGCTTATTTGCCTTCTTGTTGAAATTGGGTTTTACTGCCAAAATTGTTAGGTTTTTGTTCTGTTTGCTCGCCTACCTTCATTTTTTCCCTTGTCTGTCTTTTGGACATGTTTAGTTGTTCTGATTTCCATTACAGTTTGGGACATATACTTACACATTCTATAAATAATATCACTCTCACTCACTGTTTTTTTTTATTGCATGCAGTGCTTCCAGGTAACCAACAGAGACACCATGAAATTACTGTGCTTATCCAAGAAATAGCCTAGTACATTATGTCATTTTTACACTACAGTTAAACAAATGTGATATCATGTATTAATTAGTGAGCTTCAGTGGTGCTGGTCTCAGTTTTTTAAAATTTTTAATCTTAAAACTAATTGTTTTCCCTTGTTTACAGTCTTTATGTTAAGCTATGCTAATCATTTGCTAATGGTAGAAGGTCAAACAGTTGTTTTAAGTGGAGATATACTGGTTTACCTGGGCCACAGATGTTTGTGGGTTCAACATGAGGTTCTGAAAGGTTCTCTGAAGGACCCATCGCAGTTGGTGAAAGAAGGAGCTGTTGTAGGTGATGGTGCGGGACTTTGGCCATGATATACACTCCTTATCCTGGACGATGCGCTCCAGTTCGGCTCGTGTGTCGCTGGAGTAGCTGCAGTTCCTGTACTCCTCTACCAGGTGTTCCTCGATGCTCTGCCTGGAGTTACTGAGCTCTTCAAAGTCCAATTCTATCCATGTACAAGAGGTAAATAAAAGACTTCAATGTTGGAAATACTAAAGAATGCATGGTGTGAACATCCATCTTAAAATGAAGGAGAATTTCCCCTATAAATATAAATATAATAGTCTTCAACTTGCAGAAAATAAATAAATATAAAAATATTTTGTGGTGCAGCAAACCCTCAAATTGGATTATTTTGCTTTACCTGGTTTCAAAGGCTCCCAATTGAATTAAACTCCAATGCAGAGGAGTCTGACGTCCTTCTCATAGTCATCTTTCAAATGTGACTTATTTTTCTGTTTAAGGTTATTTTATCTTCTATGTTTCTCCTTTAAAATCGAACTGGTGTATACTTCTAAATTGCATAGTGTATATTTTGTATCTCACCCTAATGCTTTTTAATGTCTAATGTAAAACTTGTCGACAGGGACCATGCAAATAAAATTTCTTGGACTTAATATTAAAATCTGTGTTCAATACTATTAAGAGGCTGGGATGATGTTTTCTTTATTAGTAAATAAAGAAAATTTAAGAGTGAAAAATTAATCCTTGATCTTAGTCAGAATTTTTTTTATTAAGGTCCAATTATTAAATACAGAGGTCTTAACCACCTCCTGAGGACCAACATCATAATGATGTTTTTATTTTGTCAAAAAGTTTAGATGAATGAGTCCTTAAATGATTTTTTGATTGACAAAATTTGCACACTCGACTAATCCTTTGAGTACTAACCTGGTTACAATAATATCCCAAAGACTATTATTATCTGTTTACACTTCTGGATCTCAGAGTGTCACTGAGTACAATTTGTAAAGTAATTCAAATATCTGTACAAATTATTTAATGAGTTAATGGGCACATCCTATTATAAAGGCAAAAGACATTATAGGATCCCGATAGCAATACTTGTGGAAGGTTTATACATGGTGTTACCTTCGGAGCTGTGGACTTTGGTCATGGTTGTGGCAGAGAAGTTTCCATTAATAACATCCAGAAAGAAGTCAGCTGGGTTGTTGTGGGGCTCACAGGAATAGCCTGGAAGAAACATGACAATGACACAATGTTTAATATCAATGAAAAATAAAAAATGAAAAGAAGACTGTAAAGATATATCTTGTGGTAATAATCCGTTTTGAAAGCATATAGTCACCAATGTTGGCAAAGTAGTCCATAGCATTTGGCGCTGGTCCATGGTACACCATTTTACCACTAACTAACAGGGTCAGAGAGTCAAACAGTCTGTAGATGGAGTAGCGAGGTTGGTGGATGGACATGATTATGGTTCTTCCATGACTGGCCATTCTGAAAACAGACATAATTAAATATAAAAAGTAAAATCTAAATAAAAACCAAGCATTATTTTCAATTTCAAATTTCAAAAGTAAGAAAGAAAATGAATGGACAGGTTCTTGGTGTTACTCAAACACATCTACACCCCTCAACAACAAAGAAAATACTAAAAAAAAAAAAGGCTTTGTTAGTTTTGCGTGCGCAGTACAGATGAGGATGTATAAATTCTCTCCCGCTCACACCTGACTACCTAAAAGTCAGGTTTCTGAAAGTCGAGCTCTGTGCTGTGGAAAATGGAGTGTGTCATAAGAATAGTTATAAACTTGTAAAGCATGTAATTATGATCAGTTCATTCAAAAAGGATAGGACTCTGTGTTTCCATTACTAGTTTAGACTACTAATACTATCTAGGGGTTCCACAAGAATCGACCTCTAAAGGCTGTTTTTTTTTGTTTTTATTGAATTTTTAGGGGGCATACTTCTAACATGTCTTAAAGATAAACAGCTTTCAATTACAGCAATTATGAAACAGAAATTTAAGTATAAAAGCTGGAAACATAATAGAAAGACACAATATCAAACAGAATGTCAAAATAGCAACATTTACGACATGAAAAATGTCAACATTTAATTTAATGAAGAAAAAAAAATGCATCAAACCCTGAACCTGAAACCTTCATATCGATCTCAGAACACAATCAATGATGAAATCTGACAAACAACAAAAACTCCGTTTTTCATTACCGTTTGAGCAGCAGCAGAACAGAGTTGGCAGTGCCAGCATCCAGCCCCGTGGTCGGTTCATCCAGAAAGAGAACTGCAGGATCAATAATCAGCTCCATACCAATGTTTGTTCTCTTCCTCTCTCCTCCCGAGATTCCCCTGGTCATCTGGGTGCCCACCTGGAGGAAAGAAATCCACACAACATGGATCATTGAGTCTATCCTGACTCTCACCTGCTGTCTTGATGCTTGGGGCAGACCAGTAGTTAAAAGGGCCAGCGGGGGATGTGTGATTATCTACCCTGGAATCAGCCACTTTGGTGAGACCCAATTCTTTCATGAGGTGATTGACTCTCGCCTCCTTCTCACTCTGTGGCACAGAGCTGGGCAGCCGCAGTGCTGCAGAAAAGCGCAGATTCTCCCTCACAGTCAGGGTGTCCATGACCACATCTTCCTGGGGTGTTAGAAATTGAGACATCAGTCATCATTGTCAATCATTTCATTTGTAGATGTATTTTGCCATTCACTGCTTTGTTTGCCTGAAACATGCATTTCCACAGACCTGCGATGCAAAGAACCAGTGACCCCATAGTGTTTCCAATAACTGGCAGACTGCCGCGAAAGCTGCTGTTTTTAATACTTTTATATTTACAAAGGACTTTGTGTAATGCAAAAGGGGACGCTTTTCCTGAACTTTCAGCTCTTTGTTTTGGTTTCACAGCTTTAGTTTGCTCTCATCTTAGTGTTTCAGCTTTCAGCTTTTTTTTCAATGAAGAAGCTCAAAGAAACCTACAGTAAGCAACCTGTCAATCACCAAACATTACACACATACAAACTTAGTCGCTAGCCAGTGAACATAATGCTGCTATAGAGACCAATATTTTTCTGGTGGTGGAGACCAAACAAGAGCACGGACTTTAGATTTCCATTTATCAGGTGCACACAAACAAAAGGAAAGCAGATGTTGCCAACAAGTTCACCACATCAACTGAAAAGGTGATGCCATTATTGTGCCTACATCTTGCTTCCACTGCACCTGAGAGCCCAGAACCCCCACAGCGTGCGCGCGCGCGCGCACACACACACACACACACACACACACACACACACACACACACACACACACACACACACACACACACACACACACACACACACACACACACACACACACACACACACACACACACACACACACACAATTAATATGGATTTTATGTCATTTAAAATAATTCAAATTCACCTGGACCACGTAGCCAGAGAGGCACTTGAAGTTTGGAGGCTGTGGCGCTCCATCAATAAGAACCTCCCCTGAGAGACCTGAGGGATCCTTCCTTGCAGCCAGAATATCCAAGAATCTTTGAAAACAAAAAATATCTAAACATACCTGCAACAAACACAGATAAATATTATGAATATGATTCCTTGGAGATTGGTGTGGTACTTACGAAGATTTTCCACTGCCAGTGGGTCCAAGAATAGCATTCAGGCCAGGTCTCATAATCCCACTACAAGACAATAATAGACACATATGTGTGTGTCCAATCAATTACAAAATGTATAAAAAGAAATGAAAGGCAAATTTGGGGATATAGAAATACTTTGCTTTAATTAATAATTATTAGCAAGGTGTCCATTCTTACATTCTCACGTCACTGTATCAGTTTTATGATTAACAACTAGATTATGAATAGCATTGTTCTTGGACGTGCTGAAATTTAGAGTCACTTAAATAATTTCTCTAAGAGCACATTCACTGTTACTGATATCATGAACATTTGTTCAAAGGTGCAGAAAAAAACCCAATTATGCCATTGAAAAAAATTCCAATGCAAATCTTCAGAGAGAACAGCTCTCACCAAAGCACCAGAGTCAGAGATATAAACCAGAATTAAAAGGCTGAATTAAAGTCTGGAGGTGGATCACGTGATGCTGTTTAATTCGTTTCCCTGGCAGACTGCTCTTCAGTGCATCAGAGAGATTATATGCAAGAACCCATGCTTAATATCATATAATTAACACCGTGGCTGCAAACAGCCCTCAAACTTGTGTGAAATAATTCATTCTTCCATGGGAAATGTCAGATTTATTTAATACCATCAGAACGAAACCATTGTAAGTCTAATGACTATTGTCCCGCTTTGTGTCTGGATACAGTGAGCCATTTTGAACTGACATGAAGCACCGGTGTTTTGTTTTTTTACTTTAAGAAAGTCTCTCTAAATTATGGGACTCTGAAAACGTATTACAAAAATTACAAATTGCCAGTCATAATATATATTACTCTGTTCATTTAGAAGATTATCCTGAGGCAGGGGTGAGTTTATGTTTGGTTAATTTGAGTAGCCAAACACAAAAACATATGATAAGTGTTTGATGGATTTTCTTCAGAATTACTAGAACAACCGATGTGTCACAGTCCAAATATTTTTGAATGCCCACGTAAATTAATCAATGTCAATGATCATAATAATGTTTTTCTTCTGCTTTTCTTCAGCATTTGCATTATTTCTGTGCACATTTTACTATCGGAGTGATGAGAAAAGGTACAAAGACGAGTACATGAAGAGAAAGACACAATGGACAATTAAATGGAAAGAAAGCAGAGAAACAGATAAAGAGGGTGGACATATTTTACAACTGACTTAAAGTCCACAAGTATTTCCCTGGGACTGATTTTCCTTTTGCAGAAGCAGCCGCTCTTCAGGTGCACTTTGTACTGGAGGTTGTGGAAGCTCACAGTGGAGCCACACGGCTGATTGCTTTGGTCCATGGCTGCGCCAACCTTTGACCTGGCCATCCCGTTGGTACCAATATCGTCTATCATTGCAATGTTAATGTGACTGGCTCTCTCCATCATCCTCTGCAGCGAGCACCCTGTCATAATAAAAGGAAAGTGATCTCATTAACTACATACTAATATGATGCAAAACAATACAGACATGAGAATGTGTACATTTTTTACAGGTTTTTTTAGCCAGCAACAAAATTCACATCCACGAAGTAATTAAATAATAAAACACTTTTATGAAATAATATATCAATCCAAAGAGCAGAGATGTAATTTTTCACAGCAAATATCACATGCGTGTTTAAATGCGGCAGTGGTAGAGGAAGTACTCAGATAAGTTAAAGTCCTGTTTACAAACTTTCCCTAAGAGAAAGTGCAAAAGTATTGTGAGATAAATATGCCTATAGTCGGAAACGGACTCGACATGCAGAAAAATGGCCCCCGTGGCTGATATTTTATTACCTATGTTATTATTACATTCTTAATGCTGATGAATTCAAGCTTAAGGAGCCTTTTATCGCTAAAGCTGATTGAGGTGTTGCAGTGAGATAATTAATGGAAGACGGACAAAGAAAAAAAGAAAAAGAAGTTTTACCACATATATTTGTGCTCAGTTTTTCACTTTTCTCTGATCTTTGTATTTGTTATAATACATTATAAGGTAATATGACTTCTGTGGGCCTCAAACAGTTTTTCTTTTTGGTAAAACTACTAAGAATTAATTTGAAACGTAACAAGGGGCCCCTGTTAGAGACGGCTTTTTTGAAAGTTAAAAGTAACAAGTAAGTAGAGCAATCTAATACATTTTGTAAAGTAAAATGTACAACATTTCCCTTGAAAATTCTCAAACCATTTTGGAACAATGTGTATATAAAAATAAATAAATAAAAAAAATATATATATAAATATTAATTGCTTAAGCAATGCTTTGAAAATGAATCCAGATAGGCTTATATAAATAATAACCACATGCAAATATGTTTAAGTCAGTAAAAAGATCGTCTCACTTCTTGAATGTTACATCGCCAAAGGAGTTACTACATTGGCTTCAATTTTTTGTATGTTCTAAAAACAGATATGAAGAAAAACATGGACAAACTCAGCTACAAACATTTTAAACAGTTCTTCTAGGTTCATTTTATGGTTAAAAAACAGAAGATGTTTCTATTTTCTGTGAGGAACTCGATGGTTTAAGGTTGTAGATTTCCTTCATAAATGAAAACAGAATTAATTACAGCGGAATATAGTTGTACATTTAAAGAAATTAAGGCCAGTATGACCGACTATAACATTGTATTTAGTTTTTTGTTGAAAGGAAATGAGCACAGTTGTCATATACGTCAATATGCCATAATCATTTGTATTAAATCCAGACAGTGGGTTTCAAGTCTCAAGTCTGTCTGGTCCTTTTTCTTACCAAAGCAGACAAAAATCCATCTTATCAGGACAAATGACCTCAGTAATTTAGAATCCCTGGTTCGGGCCTGTTTCTTCATTTTATTTTAGATCACGGTGGATTTAATGCACCAAGTCAAGTGGATCAATTAAAGTACATTCATTAACTTTTAAGAAGATATTTCTTCTTGTGTACTGCTAAAGCTCGTGAAGCAAAAATAAAATAAAATTCGGGCGTTGCTGAAATCCTCTGAAAATGATGTTGATGTTGTTGCAGAGTAAAGAAAACTGACTTACCGGCGAAAGAGGATGTAAAACAAAAGCTGCTGGTTCCCTCAGCGCTGCTGCAGACTGACAGAGCAGAGAAACTGTGCAGGCTGACTGTAACATCAGCTCATAACAGAAGAGACAGATACCTCAGCACACAGACACACACTTAACTGTACCACACCAAGCTCCACAGATTAACCCTTTATTCACCACTCAACCAGACACACATGCTTCCGATGAAGTCTATTTATCAATGAATTTTCATTTTTGTTCAATATAAAAATCTAAGAATTAAAAAAACTTGATGCAGTAATTATTGGTATGGGTTAATAATAGTGTAGACATTTTTAACTTAAACCTCAACAAACAACAACAGCGTCACAAAAGGAGACAAGAATTAGGGCTAATGCCGACTGTGATGTTAAGCAGTGTGAAGTTAAGCAGGTTAGCATGGGCAGAAATATGTGTCACTACAAACTTAATTTCAATAATTTATATCAGAACTTCAACTGCTCAATTTAAATAATTGCAATAAAAAAAATTCACATTAATCTCATATTTAGAATTCGTACTATTTAACCAATATTTGCATTGAAAAATGAAAAGCATAGTTTTAAATTAAATCTATTTACTCCAAAACTGTATTTGATCCTCACAGAAAACTCAGTGCACATTTACAGAACTCCTTTTCAGTCAATCATAGTTCGATCTGTCCACTAGTGAACTGTATGACTGACCAGTGGACAATTCGAACACAGCAATAAACTGAAATAGAATTTCAACAGCTGAATTTTAATTGAGAACATCCAGTTTCAAGTTTATTGCCATTCTGTTTAAAACAAATTAATAAAATTTCAAATTTTTAATGCAATTATTCAAGTTTAGCAATTCAAATTCATACACTAGAGCTAAATGAGTCAAATTCATTTTCTAGTGACTCACATCTTTGCCCAAAGGCAGGTCAGAATTCTGCAAACTTAATTTCATGAAGCAGACATTAAAAATTATGGACAGAAATCTGTGTCACTGGATCCAATACAGTTTTAGAGCAAATTAATTTAATTTAATTTACTTTCAAGCATGTTGAAATTCAGTTTCAAATTTATATACATATTAAAATGATGTGATTCAAATCTAGGTTGGGTTTTTTTTTAGGTGTAATTATTCAAGTTGATCTTTTATAATTCAGATATGTTTCAAATCTGGTTACAATGACACATATTCTGTATTTCCGCCCACACTGGAGAGCCAACATCACCTTTGAAGTAGCTCGATGTCACCTGGATACAGGTACATTACCTTAGCGATACAAACAGACGTTAATATTAAAAAAAAAATTAAAAAAAATCAATAAGATAAAAACAGCCATATAAGCAAATGAATATCGAGCTAAATGTTAACTCAGAGACTAAGATGACAGGTAAGAATGTAACAAACCTAATCTTACCTTCGCTCAGCTAAATGCAGCTCAACTAATTCACCTGCTTCCTCCTTTTCTTCTTCACGGGTTTGAGGACAATGAAAGTAGTTCAGGTGTGGACGGGGCAACAACACTCCAGTAGCCATACTAGCCATAAAAATAAATCAATTAAAAAAAAAAAAAAAAAAAAAGATGTGTGTAGGTGTCATTTGAACCAAACTACATATATCGGCATTTCTGTTAATTAGCATATATTTAAAACTAAAAAGGCTGCCAATTCCTTTTATATACAGTCGGGATAATTCACACAATTCAGCTGTCGATGCATAATATTTTAGATACTGTTTTTTTTTCCATCTCCACATCTGTTTCTGTGGCGGTCTTTCTTCCAACTTTAGCCTTACCTCATCAATTTCCTGGAGGTTGCTTGAGGTTGCGGCTGGCGGAGCTCCCCGCCAATGGCGGACGAGCGGTTCGCTTCCCACCTCTTCCCGTCCTCCAGCCTCCTGCAAGGCGCTGGACCCCAAATGTCTTCCAATGGCAGCTCGATCCGCATTTACATGGCGTGTAAATGGGAGCCAATAATTTGTAAAGCGCTTTGTAAAACATTTCGGTAAGAAGGCAGCATATAAGTGCAGACCATTTACTTTTGTATTGAAGGCAGTGATAAATCTATACATATTATGGATTTATAATGGTTGCTGTTTTTGAAGTAAAGGACCAAGTAATGGCACTACAATATTTTTTTTCTGCAGAGTCAGCAGGTGATACTCAGCTAATTACAACACTGAGGTAGCATTAAGTTGGCATGAATTTAAAAATAAACATCTCCATCACAGAGACAGGTTTGCTTTTCAACTTAATAATGTTCATATTTTGGGGACATTCTTAAATTACAGGGAAATCCTTCAAATATTTGTTTTAATGTAAAAATCACAGTTTAGCTCGATATCCATGTTGATTGGTCAGCCTCCAAAAGATACCTGTAAAAGTAACATCCATTAAATATTTTAGGTATATTCCCAGAGACAGGTGCATCGAGCGCATCCTGTTAACTGTATCAAAACTGAAAGAAAAAAGATTCGAAATGTAGATTTTCTGACTATGATGACCAGCTTTTAAAAAAAATTCTCATAAAAACAAATCATTAGTAGTACAGTAAAGTGCACAGTAGAACAAAAACATATTTGAAGTATAATTTTTAATTGAGGTGTCACAAGCCATTTAGACCAAAAGTACAGTGGTGCTGAAACAGACACATTTAGGTCCCAGGAACAGATCCACAACAATAATTGTTATATTTGAAAGGCAGAAAAACAGACTACAGTAAATCCACACAGTGAAAGATAACAGATGGCAAGGCTTGTATGGAGGACGTGTTAGCGCATAAAGACAAAAGTTCTTATAACAAATCAAGGTTTCATTCAATATGTGAATGAAGGAGAATAACAGTATTTACAAAACGTTTACAAATGCTGTTTGAGGAGAAGCTGATCGCTACACAACATTTGCATCTCTCACAGATAAAATATGACAATGATAAATATTATGTGCTGCATTTGTCTATTTTTTTTTTTTAACGACCACAAAACAAAAGATCACGCCAACAGTGAACAGAAACTGCACAGTCTATCTAACGGTTTAAATCTGCCTTACATATGGAAAATGTATCCATTAGGTCAGCAAAGACAACTTATACAGCTTAATTACTCCTAAACCCTGCAGGGTTTGATCGTGTTCATGGAGGGCATTTAAGCAAACATTCACATTGTCAGACATGGCTCTTAGCTGAACAATTCTTTAGTGTTGCATTAAGTGTGCTTTGTTCTGTCTGAGTGACACATACATGGTGGGAATTAGGAACACTCATTATGACGGAGTTATAACAATCACAATAATGTAGCTTTACACATCCAAAGCACCTATGGAAAGGTCCTGCAAATGTGAAATATTCAGATATGAGAGATTTAGCTTGAGATATTAAGTATTAATTATAAGTTTTCCAGATGTACATAAATATATTTATTTACAAAACATAGACTGTACATTTCTGAACTCCTGAACACTTCTAACGAGTCCCGTTTCAAATCAGTACAGATATTAACACTTATACAAGCTTGAGCAATGTTTGGCAAGCGCCAAACATGAATGTCACATTTTCATGAATGTCCCGTTCAGCCACTGAAATACTTTTCATAGTAACAGCTTCATTCACACATTCAGGGTTTTAGTCAGTCCTCCCAAAACTCTCAAGATTGTGCAAATGGGCATCGACGCTTTTCAGTGGTGCCTTAGCAAGCATTTTAAGTACCAAGAAAATACTAATGCTGTGTTCCAAATGACATACTTTCCGTAGTACACCAACACGTAGTGCATCTTCCATGGTAGTACTCTTACTTGTGTAGAGCAGGCATTTTGACGGGGTAGTGCCATTTCAAGCCGCACACTGCCGTCCAGCACTGACTTGGAAATAACCTCAGCATGTGAACACGTCACCGTCCAGAAAATCTGCAGCTTTCATTATTTTACTCAGAAATGAACGTGTCTTCGTGCCCTCTTTTTAACACACTCAATAAACATCCAGATTCTTCTGTCCAGCAGCAGTAGTAGTGAAAAAGAAACACTTTTGTGTGGTGTTCGGGAACAGCTGCAGCTTCCTCGAAGCAAATTCTTCACACTGGCGGCCCCGCCCCTTCCTCTGTGGAGCCAAGATGGCGACCGTTTAGGGTGGAAAGTGTCCAGTACCTCACACTTCTTTTTTGGGGCATTTTGAGCGCATCATCCTGGTACTTGTAGTGCACTGCATGTTTCTGTACTGACAGCGTGAACGCACTTATGCACGCAAAACAGTGAGTGTTAGCGGACAAGTAGGCCATTTGGAACGCAGCACAAGTGTTGTAGTTGTTAGTGGAGAAGTCGGGAAGAAAAGTTAAGGGGGAATTTGTTACAAGAAAATTTTACAATATATGCTCTAATTTAGATGCTTTGACACTCCAGAACGGACAAACGTTCAGAACCATTCAGTGATCGAGTGTTCATGATAGTTATATTCTAGTAGTATCAAAGGTTGTGAGTTTATTTGGATATCTTATAGATTTTCTAGTCATACAAGGGTTGAATTAATTTAATTAATTTGTTTGATTTTCCCCACTCTCAATATGCCTGTAATCCTGTTATTAACATGAAGAAATGGTCCTGCAGTCTTAAAACTGGTGATATCCAGATGTAAATTTTCTTCTTTTTTTTTTTTCAAGAAAATTTTACATCTGGATTTCACCAGTTTTAAGACTGCAGGACCATTTCTTAATGTTAATAACGGGACTACAGGCATATTGTGAGTGGGGAAAATCAAACAAATTCATTAAATGAATTCAACCCTTGTATGACAAATCTTTGCAGCTGTAGAGCAAGCTACATATTTGCTAAGCTTGAGTCATGAATTCCTGTCTGCCAATCACACACTTCTCCACTTTCAGCACCTATGCAGTCATTGGCTTGCTAGTAGATAAAACCTTGTATAAAGAGGGAGTTTTTTTTGTATTTAGTGCACATCATGATTTCACTGCCTCTCATTTCACAGAGGGTAATAAATATCATGCTACTCTAATGTTGTAGCCATCGGGTATGATTGTTTGGGCAAACCACACTCTAGAATGTTTTTTCGAGGGCAAATGTTGTATTGCACACATTAGTTAGGTCTACAGACCGTACCTTTCAATCCTGCCTACTACGCCCAGCGGCCGCTCGACACAAAGCTTCGGCTGAAGGAGAAACTTGTGTCTGAACTCTTGTGCTTTCCCCACGCTCCAAACGGCACCACAATGATTGTGCTGTTGTCCTCTGAACCGTACTGAAGAGCCTGAGAGAGGAGACAACCATAACATCAAGGTCTGCTTTTGGGTTACGGAGTTACCTGCTGTGCCGACTGTGAATTGAGTCAATGCATAGAGAGTGTATGAGAATCTGTTCAGAGATCAGCATCCATTGATCCATGTCAAGCTACTCTAATCCACATTTTATATGAGCAGTGAATGTGATAGACATTCATCGCTAATATAGACATGTGTGGTGTGAAAGGTGTAAGTCGCAGCAACAAACCCACTGTCAATCCTCTGACTGCAGATTTCCTCAGCTCTCCTTAGCATTTATGAATTTGTTTTGGTTTGTAATCTGCAATTTTTCTGTCTTTATTCACTTGCACCGCCCTCATCTGCAACATTTCCAGATGAGCCAGGCCACTGATTTCAGAAAATAATATCTCAAATAAACTACACTACACCGTGCTCAGAACTAGGCTGCAGGCAGACAAACACAATGGAGCATTTAGCATCTAAAAGGCAAGATATCTTTATTTGGAGTTGGTAGAAGTCTTTAGGCTCAACGAGAGTGAAAACTGCTTTTACATTCCTCAGCTCACCTGGAACAAAACTCTAAATTAATGCAAATGTTGCTTCGTATGGGCCAGATGTTTGACTGTTTGCTCATGTGTTCACTATATCATCTTTATAAAGTGATGATATGTCAACACTGTGCTGAAAGTTAGTGGCCATAAAAGCAAACAACAAAATCCACCAAGTTTATGTTGCTGGAGAACCCATTTGGCTTTGCAAAGTATGGCTAATAGATTCTTGCTTTCCAATACATATACTGACAATATCTAACATAGAGGGATGGCTAAGAGGCAAATTGTACTTGTACGCATACTGTATGCTACAAGCACAAGCGTTTATAAGACTATTATTGTATTGTATTGCAAGTCGCTTTGGATAAAAGCGTCAGCTAAATGAAATGTAATGTAATATATACCTGACAAATTTAGACACAATTCGAAATTGAGATGAATTTTCACTTGTTTCCATGTCAATATTGCCTTTCTGCAGGAAACTTCAAGCCTGGTATTAACAGACCGAAATTCACTGTGTTAATATATGGGTGTTGCCACGCTCCGTAGGGGAGTGTTTCCAGTTGATAGAAGAGCTGCTGCTCTGCCAGGACGACTGCATGATCGGCTGCAGAGCTTCTAATTACTTCTTTGCCTCGTCAGCAGATTCAGCGATGTTTTGGCCTGATTCTCTGAAGTTTAGGGTCGACATTTGCCCATTAATAGCGTAGTTTTTATTTATTTTATTCTATTTTATACACTTTATTAATCCCCGAGGGGAAATTTCTTTTTAGTTTTGAGCTTTTGTTGCACTTTAATTTCATACGTTGTACTTCTGAGTACAGTATGACGTCATCACGTCAGGAGGTCGGAAAATGGCCTTCATCACAATATCAATTTTTTTATACCGTCTAAAAAATGATGCCTGTATTATCGTGAACGGTATGATATGACACACCCCTGCTCATTGGTCCATCCTTCAGAGTGGCTGAGCAATTATGCGAACAGGAATATAATCACAGCGAAGACTGAAGCTGTGAGGAATAGTTGGTTCGAGCCAGGCCAACAAACTTTAGGACAGTTTTTGAAAGTATATAAATGTGTCTGTTTAACAGACCACGTAAGCATTCACTCATTTCAATCTGTCAATTGAAGCTCAGCAGTGCCCAATAATAAACAACCCACAGCCACTGAAATTACATCCCTCTAGTCTTTCGGTTTTAATGGGCGTACAAATAAAAAGTATGTATGAAAGTTCTACCTGGTCAGATATTCTCTGAGCTGCCTCTTTGGGGTCGTGGCACTGGTTGATGACATTACAGATCTCCTGGCTGTTCATAATGAAGTTAACTCCATCTGTGGTCAGCGCCAGGAACGAGTCATGGACATGGTGCAACTGAAGAGAGGAAAAGCAATATTTAACAAGATTTGCAAACATTTCCAAACTTTAAAGGGGGAATTCCATTATTGCAAAAGAAGATATCAAGCCAACCTTAAGGCATAACGAGACGGAGTGCCAAATTGCTTATTTGGAGATCGAGGGAAATATTAAAATTTGCATTGATGGATATTTAGATTAATATGTCAAAGAAAGTGCAAGCATCAATTCAAATATGGCCAGATGTGCAATATTCCTTGTAAACTTTGTCACATGTTTGTTTAGTTAACATGCTGATGGAAAAAAAGATTTGTCTCTTCCTCTCGTTTGCATTGTGGCTCCGGAAAGTCTCTTTGTCAAGCAGGCACCGAAAAGTTTCTTTTGTTGTCTGTCTTATTTGCAAGTGATTCCTTTTTGTTTTACTTTCCGCATCTAATTGACGACTCCCCTGTGTCCTTATCTTGTAACTCAGTATTACCATACGAAAGCAGATACAAAGGGAATGGGAGTGACTGTCAACTGTTTGTCAAAGCTGCCCTACGGAGGAGTGACGGGGAGCACTGCTGGGGGGAGCACTGCTGGACACCTCTCTTTGAGGGTGCATGTAGTTGCTCCTTCTTGCAAGAATAAATGTCCGATGTGTTCGATTTTGAACCAAGCCTCTGAGTAATTTTTCCAACACATGCACAGAAATGTCAAACACTGCCTTGTAAACTTTGAACTGCACACAGTTCATCGATAGCCGCAGGTTACACACATACTTATGAGGTTGTAAAACAAATAACCACAAATGAACACTCGTGATCGCTTTGAATTTCCTTTTTAAGAAGCTGAATTTTTCGCTGTACCATCTCTTCACTGCTGGCACAGGGTCCACGTTCAAACCTACCAATACTCTTTTGGTCTCAGGCTCAGCAATGACTCCTATGCTCTTCAGGTCAAAGTCTCCAATACTGCGCGTCATTGCCAACCTGTTGTTGACGTTTGGCTGTCCCAGACTGTTCCAGGTGATAAAACCGCCACTCTTCTTTATCCTTGAGGCAGGTGGAGAGATGTAGGGAGAGAGATGCACAAGGATTACTACAGTTCACAGAGAAATAGAAGTACGCTTCCACTAAAAAATAACAATACACTTCTCAGTCCACTTTCAAGTAATAAAGCTACATCAGCACATATAATACGACTTTTACATGCGCTTTGAAGCTTCAAACAGAAAACAACAATTTTTTTTACAAGATTATTAAACAAGTCTTAGTATTAAATGGGTTTTCCATCATTTTAAAGGTTTCTACAACCAAAATTATCTTTCTCTCTTTACCCAGTGTCAAGTGGAGTCCAAATCTTTTGCAATCTATAGAAAAAACATTACCCATCACAAAAACAAAAACAGCCAGTCAGGTTGTACCTTACCTTGAAAAAATACAGAGAAAAATTTGTTTGGAACAATATAGACATTTAAACAATCATTAACAATTAGGCTACAACTGCCTATTTAGGGAGGAAAAAAATAGAAGTATCACGAGCAAATTGTTTCTTTATCTTCCATAGAGGAGTTTTTCTAGTTATTCAGGTTGCTGTTCTGCTCAAGCTGGAATTGGGTGGAGTGTTTCTGGGAATTTTGTGAGGATACCAAACTCCAAACACAGAAGTGTAGGTTGTCCTCAGAGGCAAAACAAAAGTGAAATAGCAGCACGAATGAAATTCAAATCCAAAACAAATTTACACTCATTTTACAAGCATTCAAACTCCTCAAGACCCATCGTGTTTCATACAGCTAACCCCCACTGATACATTTCATAGTAAATTCCAAATGTGACATCTGGCAAAAACTGACATCACGTACCTCTCTTTCTCATCTTTCCTTTCAGGAGTGTGATCGACGGTGAGTTTGAGGGCCTTGCCCTTGCGGCACAACATGGCGCGACTATCGCCCACGCTGCCAACCACCAGCTCGATGCTGTCCCTCAGCAGGGCCACGGTGGCTGTGGTTCCTGCGTTAATCCCGGCTACTACAGAGACATGAAAGGATTCATCAGAAGCGAAACAAACGACGGAGAACCACACAAAAAGTCACTGTTCACAACAACAACACGGTGTATATCACACTCCAACATCCACACACTGCAATATGAACACATGGGTGGGAAGTCAGACAGTAGATTTACAGCGAGCTACAGATTACACAGTAAACAATAGAGGAGGCAGTCACACATGCAGGTTGAACTGTTGCAGCATAGACTCGAAGTCCAGGGGACATTTTTTCATCATTTAGGTCTAAGGCTGAACGTAACAGTAATAAATGTTAACAACTGCCACACGACACTTATCAGTGTCCAGTATTGGGCTTGATACACAAGAAGCAACCCATAAACTTATCTAATAATCACAGAGAAGGGTGATTTTAGTTTCCCTCTATGTTGTCCATTTAACAATCGTCAGTCATAAGGGAAGTGATATTATACTGAATTGATTAGTAAAGGTGATTCTCATTAATGCAGATAAACACTTGCATGTCTTTTAACACAGAAACAAAGCCTGTTTGATTGGCAGATTTATAACACTAAACTCTTCCTTTCTTTAAAGGATGACTCATTTATTTGATGACATTTATAGGCCTTCATCAGACCCTTCTCTCTCCAGAGAACAAAATGAGATGCTCGTCATCTCTAGAGATTTAAAGGTCTTTGTTTTTAGTTTAATTTAAATGTGAAACATGCTGCATCTCATGAAATAGACCTGTCACTGACAACATACATCTCATACATCTTGTCAAACTGAAGCACTGTCTCACAAAGAAGCGTTGCATACACTTGGTGAGAGGAGAAAAGAAAAGAAAGAGAGAGAGAGAAAGAGAGGATTGAGAGAAAGTTAGGGAACCTTCCAGTAGTCCAGGATTTAGGACCCGCTGGACTCTCCTTCAATATCTAGCCTCTCGCCATCCACATTGGTGCCAAGGGCCTCCAGCTCTTAGCTGGGTCAGCAGCTGCCGTAGATAACATGCACACACACACACACAGGCATATTGGGACATTTCACACAGCGTGGCTGGTCTATGGCCACATAAAAGGTATACTAGCGTATATATCAACAGGTAACCTTAATTAGGCAGGTTGAGAAAAGAGTTTCTACACGACTAGGACAAATATGTAAACCACGACACATTGAGAGAAATATTTTTGCAATCCTTTTTTTTTTCAAATGATGCTCAAATTACCCTTAATATCAATTTTGATGCCTGATCTAAACAATATATTTTGAGAAAATTTGTTGAATATAAACACACGGGTAACAAATTAAAGGAAACAACAATGTTGGGCTACCAAAAGCCTGTAGAACAGTTTCAGTGTTTGTAGGCACAGAGTCTACACGTCTTTAGACCTCTACTGAAGGATATGTACACCTTTATTTCAAACAATTTCCCCTCAATAGTGGTGGTGGAGAACGTTGGCTAACACACCAGTTCAAAATCTTAAACAGGTCTTTAAATGGGTCAATATCTGGTGACTGCAGCATAGTATTCACAATATTTTCACATCGTTCGGTGACACCCCATCTCCTGTATGGAAGGATTCAAATTTGTTATGTTTTTTCCTTTAGTTTGCGGCATGCCTGTATGTAGAGAAGCTGTGCTGAAAACCGCGAAGCAATAGCGTTTGCGCTACATGTAGCTGGTTTATCATTCATCAATTATTAAGTTACTTTGGGTTGAATGACAAACCTTGAACCAAAAGTGCTAAGGTCATGTCACTTGGGAAATCCAAGGCTTCAAAGCCCAAGTAGGATAAACTAAATTCGGTTTGAAGAGAGAAAAGAAAAGTGATATAACATTATATGCATGTGTGTACATATGGTTACTCTAAGGACATGTAATATAAAAGAACCTACCACTTGGAGAGAAGTGCAAATGCTTGGCAAGAGCTTTGTCAACTTCAAGGAAGGCTTTCGTTAAAACTAACTCCAGATTGTCTTCTTCTGCAACAAGGTTCCTGAAACAGGATGACAAAAGACATCAGATACAAAAGGTGTGACATCAGACATTCAAATTGTTAATCTGTCAGACAGTGACTGATACAGATATGTGACAACAGCAAATTTTATGATTTCCTTACATTATGGTTTTCTCCATGTATTTTTCACAAAAGTCAGCTGCCTCTGGTCCACCATGCCCGTCAAAGACAGCAAAGTAGAGGATGCTGTCTGTCATTTGGGAGACCTGGAACCGGTCCTCATTCTCCCTGCGTTGCCCAATGAGCGAGGCACAGCCTACCCTTGATAAACTGACCTTGGGGATGGGCTTGCCATAGCGAATGCTGGGCGGAAGCAGGATGGGCTCATCAATACGATTGTCCCAGATGCCAAACGAATCCCAGGTTGTGGGGTGGCCACTGCTGTCTGCGTCAAAGCGCGTGTTGCTTTGTCGTTTTTCTGAAGGGCTGTAAAGTTGTCTGCGGAGGATTGTGAACTGGAGGTGGCTGTCCTGCTGGAATGGTGGTGGGACCATTCCCGTCTTTAAAAGACCACTGCGAGCCACATGTTGACCTCTGTACCTTGCCAGGCGTACGAGACAGGCTGCTGACATCACCCTGACAGCACAAACACTGGGGGAAGCACTGGATGGAGAGCAAAGGGATGTGCTGTCCAAACATTAATGGGAAATTGTTTCGTTAGACTGTACACAAAACTACAGTAGACATTACAAAAAAAAATTTTTTGGTTTGCTCGGCATAGGTCAGTAATACCAGCTGCTGGCACCATCTTGGTGTTACTTGGGCTTGCCAGACTGCTCTACGTGCTCTATTATTTGCCTCCCGAGTCATTATGTCCACATTACGGATCAAGATTCACCCCAAAAGTCTTATGATGTAAATATTTTCGTTAAAGCACCCTATTCATCCCTGTAATATATATTTACAATATCGCTCTTGAGGTATTTGGTCAAAATTATTGTGATATTGGAGATTGTCTATATCGCCCAACCATGGTTGCAGCCCTGACTTTTTTTAAATATTTAAAATCAAATTAAAAATGACATTTAGACTTTCATATATAATGGTTACACACTCGTTCATAAATTTATATCATTGAAAATGTTGTTGCAAAGACGGATATAAGCATTTTTCGTTTGTTTCATCTGATCATAACAAACATGTTAACCCTTGCAATGAATACATTTCAACAGCGGTGAAATATTAATAACGTATTTAAATAAGCTATACAATCGATATATTCCTAACGAGATGAAGAAACTGTCCCAGCAGCCAAACATCAAGATAGCGTCGATGCTAGAGCATGATGTAACTCCCGACAGTCGTCTACCCCGTCACATCCAGACATATATGAAGACATGCACCACTGTTGTAAGAATACGCCCATACTCCTCCACGACATGTCGTTTAGTTATTGCGAAAAATTTTAAAAAAAACCCGCCACCAGACTTAACGTTGAAATGTGCGTCTCCTCGTGTTAGCATTACATAGCTAGCTGCACAGCTTTCTTTAGCTGACGAGCTAGCTAGGTAGCCAGCTCCAGCTGGAAATTTACCCAACATTACCGTGAACCGCCCCCTTAAACTTTTCGGTTGTTTGTAAACGAAAAACAAAATCCTACCTCCAGTCTTTTAAGATTTAAGAGTATGTATTTTGTTTTGTTTATCCCCTGCTGGCTTCTCGAGGTGTGTCTCACTTGTAACTGAGCTCGTCTCGTCTCTTGTGTTTTGGATCCTCAATGTTATCAAACACGGCCTCTGACGTCACCGCGCCAATCAGCTTGCAAGAAACATTTACGCCTCCTTTGACGCCCCACGTACGGTGCAAATGATTTGTCAATAGAAGGATTAATGACAGCTGCGTGGACCAATCATCAAACCGTAAATTAGGTGGCCAGCAGCCAATCAGAGAGCGATATGACGTTGAAGCGTTCTGAAGGTTTAAATAGTATAATAATATACACACTTCCTTCATTTTACTTCTTCCCCATTCATAGCTTTCATTTTGTTCGTAGTTCAATTACCTCCGACCACTAATTTAGTTTTGTAGGGAATTCCATGCCAAAATATTTACCCCAATTTTCCTTTGACCCGACTGGAATTTCAGGTGACTGGTTCAGGAACTCAATACTGGTTCAGGAACTCAATACTGGTTCAGGAACTCAAAACTGGCTCAGGAACTCAATACTGGCTCAGGAATTCAGTCCTGTCTCTGTAAACTGGTGCGTTTTTCACTCCTGGGCTTCATGAGCTTGACAAGACAAGCTGAGTTAGCATTCATTGCGCATATGTATAGCATTGGCCTCATAAATGGATATCAAATATCAACCAACCCATATTATGCATCTTAATTGCAATTGGGAAAATTTGTAAAACTTGGATCACAGACCAATTTTTTTTTTTTTTACCAGTTTTCACCATTGATGGAAAAAAAGAATTTTTTTTCTCTCTCTCTTGTTTGCATTGTGGCTCCGGAAAGTCTTGTCAAGCAGGCTTTGAAACGTTTCTTTTGTTTTCTGTCTTATTTGCAAGTGATTCCTTTTTGTTTTACTTTCCGCATCTAATTGACGACTCCCTGTGTCCTTATCTTGTGACCTGCGAATCTAATCAGTATTACCATACGAAAGCAGATACAAAGGGAATGGGGGTGACTGTCAATTGTTTGTCACAATGGCCATATAAAAGCTGCCCTAAGGAGGAGTGACATAGAGGACTGCTGGAGGAAACAATGCTGGACACCTCTCTTTGAGGGTGCATGTAGTTGCTCCTTCTTGCAAGAATAAATGAATATGTTTGATTTTGAACCAAGCCTCTGAGTAATTTTTCCAACAACCATCCAGCAAAACACAACAGAGATTTTATGAAGGAACTGTCTGATTACTCTTCATTGTGACCAGATTCTCTTGGCTGGAGGCTACACACAATAAGAAGACAGCAGGGAATATTTAATTTTTTTTTACATGCATTGCTTATCTTGATCAAACTCAACACATCTAATCATTCACTTATAACAAGACTTCGTGACCAAACAGTTCATATTATCATTATGTACACTGATCAGCCATACCAGTAAAACCACTGACAGAAGAAGCATTAATATACAGCTGGTATATATTTGTGGTGCTGTTGAAGGGCACTCGGTCTTATGGGTGTTCCTTATAGTTTGCCAACCTAATTAGTTTAATTGGGAGGGACAAAATATCAGGAACACCTCTTAGTAGTTGCAACCCAGTACAGTTCAACCACAAATTGTAGTCTCCAAAATGTGCATTAAAACAAATCAACACCTCTTTCAATCAGATTGAATAACATCTGACCATTATAATCCTATTACTGGGCTGTTGTATTATTCTTTATGCTTCACATGTCAGGGGTTTTAATGTTGTTGCTGATCGGTGTATAGGCGGTATTTGGTATAAATATGTATTTAATGTCAGGGGCTGATTTTGTAACAATGATATTTTTAACCAGTCTCTGAAAACGACAAATCCACAATGCTAAATAATTGAAAGCATGGAGTGGTAAAAATAAGTGAAGGCATTAAAGATTGATCTACTCAAGTTAAGCAGATGCTGAAAAGCAGTTGCAGTGGAGGCATTTAAAAAAAAAAAATTGTTTATTTTTTTACTTGCTATCAAAGTAAACAATGTGACATAGTGAGAAACATTTGAAAAATAATTCCCAGATTGGCCTAAAATATAATTAAAACGACAATATGTGCTGGGTCATGGAATTTGTTGATACCAACCTGTACTTCCTGTTCGGTGGGCCAATCGTATTTCCCCTGACGCTAACGTTTGGTGACGTAGGCAGCTGTGCATTTCCTCGTTTGTTTTGCGAGCTGCTGCACCGAAACCAAGACGCCCAAAATTCAGGATGCATCTATCAAGGTAAACACCCCGTTTTAATACTGCACCAGCCTGCTTTTATCACAACACAGTTTGGCTTACGTTTGGCCAAACGTAACCTCCGGGTTTATGTGTTCAGCCATCAGACTGACAGTCAGCGCAGCTTTAGCCTGCTAAGGTTAGTTAGCTTTTAACTATGATGACTTGTGCGGGTCACCCAGCCGTCTGGTGTTGGTAACTAAACTAATTTAGTTAAATGTCATTTGGAGATATTTACGGCTGAAGACTGCGTTTAACGGGAAGCAAGATAACGTAACGTTGCAAAGCTGAACCGATTACAGTCCACATACAGTGCAGCTAAACAAAGCTGCTGGCTGACTTCACATCCAGCCGATTCAGATTTCAGTGTTTATTTATAATAAAAGCCCACATGTAATAAACACATATTAAAATAGTCTCCTAGGAATTCAACGTAGCAGCTATATGGCCGTTTTGGAGACTGTAGTTTGCTGTGATATTGAGTTGTATTGAGTTGTAGTAATAATACCAGTACTGCTGAGCTAATAGAGTTTATTCATGTGAACCGATGTACAAGGGCGTTGGGATTCCTGTGGAGATCAATCAGTCGAGTATGCAGTCAAAAACATCAAGAGAGTGATCATAAAATGCACATAATATAAAGGATAAAGAGAATGAGACACCATGCTGTCATAAAATTGTGAATGTGTGCATTGCTAGATTTTTTTTTTTTACAGTGTGGGTCTGCATGTACACTTTAATTGTAATAATAATTGACATGTTAAAACATGATCAGTACAGAGTTAATAATGTGTAGTGTCGCCACGATTAGGAATTACAAGGAACAATTAAGTGAACTTTAACATTTTCAGTCAATTAGCCGGAACAAAATATGGTTAAGAACAAATAAAATACCAAAATACTGAGATTTGTTTCAAATGTTTTGTCTGCCCTTTTCTTTTTTAATATTAAGTTTCAGCAAAAACACAAACTAATCACATTCTTGATCAATTGTTTGGTCTCTAAAATGAAGAACTGTTGTATTAGACTGAATTATTTTTTTGCGAGGAGTACCCAACAACCTGACAACATAATGTGGGTAATCACACCAGAATTATTATTTTGTTTATGGAATAAAGTCATGGTCATGGAGTGTTTTCCGTGCAATCATTTACAGTGTATGACATTTACAGGATGGTTTTATGTGATCTCTTTCTCCTCTCTGTTTCTGCCTTGAGATATGTGTTTATTCAATGCTATTCTATTTTGTTTATTATCTTTGGCTAACTCAGTCAGTAACATGCATGTGCTGCAAGTGGATGGACATTAAGGCGGGACCGCTTGGAGCTGCTTAAGCCAGGATTACACAGACAGTGTTTATTTAAACACACTGCCTGCTCCGCTGTCTTTGTGCTTAGATCATTCTCACGCAGCCACACCCACCTCTAAACCCTTGCTTGCTTCTTTCTTGGAACATAATCAGGATTCACACATGGAGCTCAGTGATCAGTGTGTATTCCTAAAGAAGAGAGATGACACAATCATGCTTGTTTTGTCTCTTCAAGGGTTGGAATTTACATGAAGAGGAGAAAGCGGGCCTGCTCTCAAGCTTGAACGTTATTGCCTTTCTCCATCTGGCCGTCACTCTCTCTGCCTCTTCAGATTGGTGCTCATTTCCTGTCCCTTCACCAACATGCTGAGTTGGGGAAACGCCAAGGACGGGCAGTTGGGTATTGGTGTGGAGAGGAACCCTGTGTTTGAGCCAAGGAACTGTCCCGTGTTCAGTGATAGGGGACTGAAAAATGTCGCCTGTGGTGGGCAACACACAATGTTCCTGCTGCATGACGGCAGTGTGTACACATGTGGGTCTAGCAGCTGTGGGCAGCTTGGCCACGACAAAGCAGGGAATTCGCCAGGTAAGCCATGAGGGCGGACACCAGACTAAGTGACCTCTGGTTAATGATGACAGATTGCGTGTCGCACCACCCTGCAGCTCTGCTAAGGTGTTTGTGGAAAGTTACCAAACATGTTTGAGAATGTGGGTGACCCTGACATGATTTATTTAAATCTGGCTGTATTAGTGGTAACTCAAACAATGGCCTAATAAAAATGTAGCATTTTATTCTGTTCAGATAGTGATGTAGTTATTAATGATAAATATGGCTTAATTTCTAAAACTTTTTAATTTGAATCTCAAACTAAATGTGATGAATCATACTAAATTAAAGCCTAGTATATGGTTGGACCATGTATGAAATGATACAGGGCTTTTAATTTGAAATTAAGGCTTTTAATTTGAAATAGATACAGGGAGTTGCTGAATTTGGCCGACCAATAATGAAAGGTTGGGGCTAGATTGGATCAACTGGTGGGACGCACGCTCCGAACTGTATGCTGCTGTGATTTTAAGTTTCAATTTCAATCAGCTGGTACCTAACCCTGTTCCTAACCTTAATCCTCCCACAACGTAAAACACAATCACAGTCTAGCATCCCTCCAACTGATCCAATCTAGCACCAGCCACAGTCAGTCACACGGGATTCAGCGGACCAATGGTGTAACCTTATCACACCGTCACTCAGTGACAGACTTTAGCTTTCATATCGCTGACCTTGCTGTCGTAATCCAGACATAAAGAAATAATAAAGTGAAATAGCTGCTACAAAAAAAAAAAATACAACTGGATGTGTTGTGGTTGTGGTCAGAGATAGAAGGAAGAATATCTCATAAAAGCGAATATCTCAACATACTGACTGAAATCCTTGATCCTCTTTGTGTAAAACTGAATTCATTTCCTGAATGTGCATTGAAATGCCTCATGCAGGTGTTAACAAGTCCAGTTGCTGTTTTGATTTTACGTCTGCTACACAACCTGGATGACTGAAGATCCACAATACATCAACAAAGATACTCAGTAACAATGTAGCAACATAATACGTTTTATTTCTCAACATTTGTGTTTTATTCAACTGCGTTTGTGCAGCTTAAAGTGAATTTGACATAAAACTGAAAACATCTCCATGTGTCAGTATGCACACATTTTAGTCAAAAGGGAAGCGTTTGGTCTGTGATCTGTATCATGTGGGTGGAAGTTTGTTTTCTGATACTTTCTGTAGGTATGTGGGTGAACCTGTAGCAACAATGGATAAACACAAGAAGCTTTGGGCCTTCAGCAAATAAACAGACCTGGTAGAAAGAAAGTACTTCCATACCTAAAAAGCCTTTGTGACAAGTAGAAGAGAAACCGCCTCGACCGTAACCCACACACTGCATAAGCATTTGGACTCACTTAACATAATTATGTCTTGCTTAGAAGGCTTCCATCAGGTATGTTCACCTGATTATGTATTCACATTTATATGTAAGCCTACAAAAAGGTAGATTGCTGTGCAAGTGTACTAAATCCTTCTGTAATCTCACTCGAAACCACAATAATAACTTTACTGTGTATTTGTAATATGTCTAACCCAGTTAACTTTTGATAAACCTGCACTACAGCAGGAAGCCACACAGAAAACTAGTGTACTAATTGTGCAGTTTCTGCTCCACATATCCTCCTCACACAGACTTCCTACTGCAGTTCTGAGTGCAGCTGAATACATAGATGACCCAGTTTATTTTTGTATGGTGTACAATAAGTTCCCATTGGATCTGAATCTCAGGTGTTACATACAACACGTCCTGTTGAAACGTGGGCTGTTGAAAAGATTGTTGAGGGGATAGAATATCAAGCTAAATGCCTTACATGGGTTGGGTTCGTTAGGGAACATTGAATGAGCTCTACTTTAACAGATCATAAAATAAATATGACTCACAATTAGAATTTTGTACCTTTACAACTGACTTGTGCTTGCCAAGGCAGCTTGAAAATCAGAAATCTGTAAATGTGACTGAATACAGTACCCACGTTCTAAAATCAAGGCTGTACATACTTCCAGTATCTTTTTTTTTTTTTTTTGTAGAAAAACTTATCTCTGCTGTTGTCTCATGATGTCTCCCTTCTCTTTACAGAATTGGTCGGGGCCCTGGATACTCAGAAGATAACAATGCTAACCTGTGGTCAAGCCCATTCGATGGCGGTGAACGAGCAAGGTCAGGTGTTTGCCTGGGGAGCCGGTGAAGGGGGACAGCTGGGGCTGGGGACTGCAGAGGCGGCCGTTCGAATCCCAAGGTGACTGGTGCGAGCCATCAAAGCTTTCAGCCTGACAGGACAGAAACACCCACACTGATAGTATTTGCAAGTCATCCACGGCCTTCTTGTGTGACATTTTCCAGTAATTGCCACAGTTAAGAGTGCCTATTAAGACCGCAAACATGTGGTTTATCAGAACACTGATGGTAATGGGCATCACACAACTAATGCACATACAAATACTGTACATCAAGCTAAAATGACCTGTTGAACTATCAATAGTATCAAGTTACAAAAACACAGATTTAGGACCTGAGAGGAGGCAATGTAATTGATTTCCCGAAAAGTATGTAGGTTCTGTATATATATATATAAAAAAAGGACATAAAATCTTGTTTTGTAAAGTTTAAAAGATATGATATTTGATTTTTATCTTGACATGACAAAGAATAGATTGTTGCTATCAAATGATCTGTGGAGGTTCTGTCATAACTGTGTGTTTGGACATGAATATTAATCATGTTTAATCCAACAGGCCATAAGCTTCAAATTCCTTATGTCTGTTGATTATAGTTGATCCCCTAAACAACCGGCAATAGAGACTGGAGACTCTGCGTACAGCTTTTGGTATTAGGAAAGTGTGTATCAAGTGTGGGTGGACTGTGTTGGCATTTTTTTGATGTGGGACATACTTGGCTACTACCTGTAGGCTCGTGAACATGCAAGTGTGGGTACGGGGACAGATCCTGTATGTCGGTTTACCTGCATCCAAAAATGATAGCTGTGTTTCCATGGTAGCATTTAATGACACCTCCTCATTACTAATTAAAACAGAAGAAACTGGTTTTACACTGATTTGTGGTTTACTGACCAGAGTGAGCAATGAGTAGCTGTTTTTTTTTAGTTAAAAAAATGTCTTCATTGTAATCTTAATAAATTATGGTGTTGGATATTAATTTCATTTTGTAATGAACATTTTATTGAAAGTTTAAATAAGGAATCAAAGACCAACAAGGAAGACTTGAAGACACCGAAGAGGAGACTTATCAGAAAGGCATATCCATATACACGCACAAAATACTGTCTGCTTCATGGTTAAACACAACAGCCCACTGATAACTGATGTTTAAGATCTGTATATACCCCTTATTTGATACTCAAGTTTTACTTAGTGTGACTATCATATATATGTAAAACCTGCTTAATCCCAGACTATTGGTATTGGTATGAGAAATATTTATGATGTGGAATTTTTTTTTTTTGGATTGATAAACAAATGTTTTTCCTATTTTCTCAGGTTGGTCAAACGATTGTGTGACCATCGCATCTCCCAAGTAATGTGTGGGAACCAGCACTGCATCGCACTTTCTAGAGGTGTGAGAGACACAATATACTCATAACACACCAGCACTGTTCACATCATGAATCTTGTGTCCACACACTGCATGTGTCCTCATCTGGCTGAACTGCATGGCACCAGAAAAGCCTGTCAAACTCACTTCAGGCAGACAGTGTTGTGTTATGTAATTTATCCCAACTCATGTTTGATACGGTGAACTCTGGGTTGAGTTGAGGGTGGAATATAAAAAAACAAATGAGGATGATTCAGTCCAATGAAGGCCTTATATTTGAAGCATCTAGATGGGTGGTAAAGAAGTGACAGCACACTCCTCCTTGAGGGCGAGCGTGTGAGGCAGCGACGAAGAAGTGTCGGCCACCACCATTACGGTTGTTGTATCTCTGCTCGGACTCTGGAGGCATAAACATTTAATCAGAAAGCCCACCTTGCAAACTGGGCATGTGGAGTTTTAAATATGTGGGTTGCCAGGCAGGGAGAGGCTAATGAGAGAGGCTGTTGCATTGTGGGAAATGTAGGAATTGAGTGTTTTTGTTCAAATTGTTTTTTATCAAATATTAGACCTTACCTTCTTGAAAATGACACTGACATGACAGTGGTTGTTTTTTGAGAAAGTTAGGCTTGTTTTTGTGAATTGATGGACTCCAACAGGATTATGGGTGCTGTGACCTACCTGATAGCCTAAGAGGTTGTAGTTTTTTTGGCACTACTAATATATTTGGGCGTAAGCCTTGAGATAGTTAGGTTAAGATATAAAGTAAAACTCGCTATGTCCAGTTTTTTCAGGATTGGAGATGTTTGAGGTTAGAAAAAAGGTTTGTAGTAGATCCAGACACTCACCTTACAAAACTCATGTTTAGCCTGTACTTTGTGGCAGGTATTGATGTGGACGTACGCGTTCTATGTGTCCTCTACCCCTCAGATGGCCAGCTGTTCACGTGGGGCCAGAACACCAGCGGCCAGCTCGGCCTGGGGAAAGGAGAGCCCAGCAAGCTGTTTCCTCATCCTCTGAAGTCCCTGGCAGGAATTCCTCTGGCGCAGATTACTGCTGGAGGAGATCACAGTTTTGCACTCTCTTTGTCCGGAGCTGTATTCGGCTGGGGCAAAAACAGAGCTGGACAACTGGGTCTCAATGATAAACAAGGTAATCATCATCTGGCTGGAACAAACGTGCACACTGCTATTAAAAATACATGACGTTATAACGGTACAGTGTAGGGCTTCTCATGTATTGCACATATGTTTATTTAACATTGCTTACACTACTTACAGTATTTTCAGTAGTCATAGGTGACTGTATTAGACAAGAGACCCCTGTAGAAACATTGTATGCCAACACTAAATTTATTTTTATTTGTTTTACTTGGTGCAATTAAATGATTACCTATTGAACAGTAAATGTATAGTTAGCTTGCCGCTGCGATGCTAGGTTCAAATACAGAAGAACCAGTGTTCCCCCAAGTGCCGTTCATTTGAGGAAACACATCAAACTAGAAGGTGTGTGAAATTTCTTGCGTGTTTATTTTCACTTCCTCAGACCGCGCTGTCCCGTGCCACATCAAGTTTTTGAGATCTCAAAAAGTTGTTTACATCAGCTGTGGAAATGAACATACAGCAGCCCTCACAAAGGTATGAATCCTGCTGAACGGTCTTCTGTGCTTTGCAGCTGTCAACACATTTTCCAGTATCTAATCACAGTATTCTGTTGTTTTAACATTTTCCTCTATCACTGCACAAATAAAAAGTAAATCTTATTTCTATCTAATGTTAATCCACCACCTGACATGTGTGCTTTAAGTTTTGTCCATGACAAGAATATTTTATTTTGACTTACTCTGAAGCCATGCCAATAGTTTCAATCTCAAAAATAGTAAACCGTGTTAACACTGTACCGTCTCTCTGGCAGGACGGCGGCTTGTTTACGTTCGGTGACGGCTCATGGGGTCAGCTGGGTCATGCCTCCACTAATAATGAGCTCTTACCGAGACGAGTGCTGGAGCTCATGGGTACTGAGGTGTCCCAGATCGCCTGTGGCAGGTGCCGTCTGTTCTAAACTTGCCCCATTTTTATTTGGTACACCTGTCCAATCTGCTGCAACCCAATGCAGCAGCCCTGTTGTAAATTCTATATTCACGAACCTTTAACTTTGTTGAGTCTCATTTGTTGAGTCTTTGTTGAGCTGCTCATTTAGTGCCAAGTTCCTTTCCAAGGGTGTAGGTTGTGATGGTGCTGTGTTTTTACCATTTTGTCCATATTGACCTGAGGGGGACAGAAAATTGGAAACATCTCTCAAAAATGTTTTCAATTGAAAACCTTCAAGGCGGCTTGTGACTAAGAGGTTAAAGAGGCAGTGTGTTGGTTGTAGTGACATCTGGTGAGGAAGTTGCATATTGCAACAAACTGAACACCCCTCACCTTACCTTCCCCTAACAAGCCCATAGAGAATCAATGTGGCTGTAAAAAACAGTGAAGGCCCTCTGTAGAGCTGGTGTTTGGTTTGTTCCTTCTGGGCTACTGTAGAAACATGGCGATGTAACACGGCACTCCATAGACGAGTACCGACTCCCTGTAGATAAAAGGAGCTCATTTGAAGCTAATGAAAACAAAGATTCTTTCTTTCCAGTGATTATACACTAGTGAAAACATAATTATGAATATTATATCCCATTTCTACTAATAGATCCCCCTAAATCCTCCATAGTGGACCTTTAAGACATCAGCTATGATACTTATCCAGCTTATCTTCCGATTATAATGCCTCCCAACATCACAAATTAACTAATCAAAACTGAAAATGTAAAATCACAAAGTTATATTTTATCACATGATGATTGTAACAGATTTGACTGTCAATATGATAAACTTGAGTTTGTTCGTACATCACTGCATCATAAATTTGACCTTTTTCCTTCTGCCAGGCACCACACGTTGGCGTTTGTGCCGTCCTCTGGCGTGGTGTATTCGTTTGGTTGTAACAGCCACGGCCAGCTGGGCACAGGAATACTGGGGGACGCCAGAAGCCCGTTTCCTGTCAAGGCCAGTTTTCTGACGGGAAATTACCACAGAAGAGGTAAGCAGAACAGTTGCTGATGAGTCTGTATCTGATAGTGGGTATAATGGCTTTTTAAAAACAATGCCTAACAACAACTTGACGCAATTTTCTGTTTGGTTAGACGTGTTCCCTGTTTGCATTTTTACCTTTACCTTTACCTTTCAGTGTAGAGGGTCTGGCCGGCTGGGAATTAAGAATATCCCAGCTCACTTTGGGCAAAGTGACAGGTCGCCAGTCCATCACAGGGCGAACACATAGACAGACAGAAACAAAGACCATTCACCCCTAAGGTTACCCAGAGAGAACCCATGCAGGCACAGGGAGAACATGCAAACTACACACAGAAAGGCCAGACTGTGATAACCACTGCACCACTGTTCCGCCCAACTGGGAATTTAATAATCATAAATAACAATTAATTTAAAAAAAAAAAAAAAAAAAATCACAAATACATTAATTTCTAATTTAAAGTATCTTTTTCTGTATCATGTTCTGTTAAAAACATTAGTTTTGAAATTGTAAAACATGGACACCAGTACTGATATATCTGTGATAGGCCAATATCGGCCAATAAAAGCACCCAACTGATAAACTGTCAGGCTCTAATTATTATAGATATGATAACTGACTATTTGATTCAATGTTTTATAATTTTCAATTTCCCTGTTTCTTTTCTTTATTAGAATTAAAACAATTTACAGTGACCAAAATCATCTGCGGAGGAGACCACAGTTTCTTATTGTACTCTACTGAGCAGGTAGGTGAAGATTGTAATAACTCTCTCTTTTTTTTTGCATCAGTTGATCTTAAATATGTCTTTATATTTCATGACAGCATGTTACTGTCATCACTACCTGCCATTTTTGCGGTTTTTTTTTAGTCTTTTTTAGAGTACAATTATTAAAATACCGTATATTAGTAGGACAGAGTCATTTTCAGTTGTACCATTTCATTTGGAATTTATTGTGTACATTTTTGTGTAATGGGCCATGCAGAGGGAACTAAGATATCTAAAATATGTTTATACTATTAGCCTAATTCAGATTTTTAACTTTTAACTTTTTTTTTAAGTTTTAAATTTGTATTCCCATAATTAAACCAGGCACATATATAAACACACACATGTATACTCCTTACTCTCTAATGTTACAATCAGTACGGTTTGCCTAAATAATGTGATTAAAGCAACTGCAAAATATGCTGAATTATTCTAAATAGTCACATTCAAAAATGTGTGTATTTAAACTCCCAACAGTGAAGATTTTCTATCAGTTTCAGTGATTCACCACAAGGTGTCAGTTATGTCTCAGCTCTGAAGCTTTCAAACGACTTGTACACTGACAAAGATGTAAAGCACTCAGCTTCAGCCACAAACCCCAGGAAAATATTCAGACATCAGGCGTGGTTGATTTATTTAATATTCACTAAGGAAACAAGACAGAACCCAGACAGAGCGTGTTTGAGCGTGCTGTTACGTTGCCTCTGTTTCTCTTCTTCTCTGCAGAGCTCTGCCGCTGCAGAAGACTTCAGAGTGATTGACATCAGTAAAAGCCTCTCCCCAATCAATTATGAAAGGTTAAATTCATGGCGGTTAAAACTGATGTACAGCACAGACTCGAGTGTCACAAAGTAAGTCAGCATTAAAAATGTATTACAATTTCAAATATATTATTATATATATTGTAGTGGATATGCATTTTGATAGACTGCCTGTACATTTTTTTTTTTTTTTTTACTGTAATGTTTTATATTTTCCTTTGCAGCGACATCATAATTCAGCTCTCCTCGACGGCGTGTTGGAACGCCAGCTTCTTGGACCAAAGGTACACAAACTTCATCTGCAACCAAACACTTGTAAGAAATTACACAGGCAGTGTAGTCAGCCTTTGTTTCACAGCACGTTTACATGTCGTCTTAATGCAAAGGTTTAAATGGTGGAAGGCAACCAGAAAACACTGAAGTTAACTTTCTAACTTTTTAACTCTCCTGGTGGCAAGCTGGATTCTTGTGAACTCACTGTAGGTCACCTTATCCAGTAAAACATGCTGATAATCAGGGCTGAAAAAGATGCTGTTTGGTTAGTGACATCCAGATTCTTTGACCATCAGCCTGCATGTAGGTGTCACTCATCAGCAGATACTTATCTTGTTGTGGGAACGAGCTGTGGAGGTCAACAGGGTGGAGCACAGACAGATACCGTAAAGTACTTAATGATGAAACACCTGAAACTCACCAGGAACTATTGAGCATGTCAGCCAGGTTTCTCCTGAAGTGAGTTGTACATGTGAAAGAGAAGAAGGATCATTGACTGTGATTGATTTATTTTTTGTAACCAATCAATTGTTCTGCACAGCTTCTTAAAACTTTGACTTTTGGCTGCCTTAAATGAGGGATTTGAAAACGTCATTAATGGATAACAGAAATAATGATTGGTTGCTGCTGTAGTTAATCATATGCAAACAGCATAACCAAAACAAAGTAAATACACAGTTGTGGCTTTGTGGCTGAAATCAAACACTGGACAATTCAGCAATGAGCAAACATTCAATAGCTATTTTAACCAAGCCATTATTACTCCTAATAAAAACAATCAACAGCTCAATCGATAATGGAAACAACCAAGTTTGCAAGAATCGTTAACAAGAAGAATAAGAAACACCGTATTGTTTTTTCTAATAAACTCTTTTTTAATCGTTTGAAAGGGAACTTATAATGTGTTTAATTGAACTGTACAAGTACATGGTTTTGGGAAATTTCCTGAATTAAGACTAAATCTGTATTTATTTTAGGAAATTATAACAAGCTTTTTTAAAAATTTATTATTATGATTATTATTATTTTCCAACAAACAATAAGATGAGGAAATAATCTGCAGAATAACTAATAATGAAAATAGTTAATAGTTGCAGCTCTTGTTACAATATAATGCACTCAGTATTTGTAAGTTGGCTTTTTGATTTGCTGCAGTTGTTAATTGTGCAGGAAGTGCAGCCTTTTTCTTTGTATTAGTGTCACATTTGGGACCCAGAAGTGCTCATATAGTTCTTTAAACTCAGAGAACTTCCATAATTTTGTATTTAGTGACTCACAGTTTATAGCACGTCAACTGTGCTATCTACAATGAGGTTTTCTGTTTTGCAAACAGTCTCTTTAGGATCAGAGCCGATGTGTTTGTGTCATGACTAAATGAAACCCGTGCTGTAAGAACGTGAAGGCTTACACTGGAAATAGTTGGCCTCAGGGTTTTGTTGGCTTTTGTTTGAGGCGATGCAGCGGGTGTGTTTATCTGTTACTACCCCGGCTCCCAGAGATCTGCTTAGGGATTGACTTAAGTACATTCAGGGTGTGTGTATACCTAACCGTTGCTTGTGTGCACACCTACATGTCAGTGAACTTGACTCACAGCTGACCTTCCCGGTTGGAATATATTCGCCTTTAATCCAAAGCACCTTTACATTAAGGCTTAACCACAAGTCCTCTGAGTCTGAGTTTGAACCTATTTTTATCCCATTAGTGATCACTGACAAATCAATCATATGTTTGTCTGCTTCCTCAGCGATGATACACACTTCAAAACCAACCCAAAGATCCCTGGCATCGATCTCAACTCTGTCAGAATGCTTTTTGAGACTCTCAGCAAACCGGCCTTCTCTGGACTTCTGGAGCAGGTACGGTCTCACTGAGTGTTCATAAATGTGTTTATATTAACATTGTTGCACATTGAGAGGCTCAGTGTTTCAGCGAAACTGGGTTAATTTATTTTTATAATTATTTTTCCCTGTGTGTTCGCTTGAGCAATTACAGCCGACATCTCTTTTGAACATAAACCACAGACTCACCGATTTAGGTTTGGATTATAAGATATAGCATCCTATAACATATCCTATTGAGCTTGCATTTATCTGTAAATAAAACTGTCTTTGCACTTCTCGTTAGATGGCAACTGCATTTCATTGGCTTTGTACCTGTACTGGCACTATGACAAAATTTTTTTAATCTATTCTAATTTAATTTTCTTCTTTAACGTCCAACCCCAGTTTCCTGTATTCCAGGGACATCAACATTTGATACTCGTTCATAACGCCCCTTACTGATGAAAGTTGTGGTTTGTCTTTCAGACACTAGATCCACTACTGTTCAAGTAAAACAACGCTGTTTTGAAGGAAGAAATAATGGAAACAACTTCCCTGTTAAATCCACTGTGCTCTACCTGTTCAGCATCAAACAACAGACAACATCCAGATTTGGTGTAAACTGTGAAGCATTTGACAACTATAGAGGCAGACAAGGACAAAACAGGGCTGAGAGGAGAGAAATTGTTGGATGTAGTTCATCAGGCGGACACAATCACAACATCATGTGAATGTTGCTCTGTGTCTGCTGGATGTTTAAGTAGGCGGCTCTTGGTGAACTCATTCACCATAACAAATATATTTATTTATGTTTATTTATTCATATGTTAACTGCTCCTGTGTGACCAAAAAGAAAACTTAATCTTCTTAAATTAGTGGAAATCCTTTTAGTCTTTGTAGCGAAGATGTGTAACAGTTTTGGTGTTTGGCTCCGTAATGACGCAGATAAAGGATGAAACATTTGGGTGTAATACAGTTAGTTCTCGGTATGAAAAACATCCACGTCATATGTGAAAGTCGGGTTTGTTTTGAAAGTACATCATGTACTCTCAAAATCTACGACAGACCTATGACACAAAATGCAGAACTGAATCATCCCCTAACCTCGAACACTAAAGTAACGACTAAACCCAACATGATTTATAATCTGTGTGCAGACCGAGGCCACATTCCCAACCTCTAAAAGCCTGTCCCGAAATTTAGGGACTGATAATTTTCTCCTGCTGCCTGCTGGATCTGACTTGTGTTGAAACTGGAAAATATCCCATAGACGTGTCTGGTTTACTGATAAATACGTTTAGCTGTAAAACATACAGTAAAACAGAAAAGTACATTCAAATACTATTCTCTGTACAACAATAAATATTGAATGTCTGCGCTGTATAATTAAAACTATAAATACAGTTTGGTATCTGTGTCCTTTCTCTGTCGTTCAGGCCACCAAGAGTTTTGAGAGTCTGTTGATCCCTCAGCTGCTGCGCTCCCCCCCTGACGTCGAGGCCATGAGGATCTACCTCATCTTGTCTGAGTACCCAGCCCTGCAGGACTCCAAGAACTACATCCGCCTCACTATACCCCTGGCGATGGCCATTCTGCGGCTAGACGCCAACCCGAGCAAAGTATTGGGTATCATATTTTCATGCACTTACTAGAATTTTTTACACCAGTCAAAATGGCCTTTAGGAGCTAATAATCATGTCAAACTCAGCGACACCATGGGATGTCACGCCGCCTGACTCTGAGGTCGACATCTACAACACGTCCCTGTCTTCATCACAATCACCTGTGATTGGTCAGTTATCTCAGGAACAGTTAAAAACACAACAACAAACAAGAACATGTTTTCAGGAGTGCACAGCTTCTCCAAACAGTAGAGCCTTACTGATTATGCATTACTGCAGTCAATATTGATGATCGGGAAAATTAGAGGTAAAGTTCAGTTGGCAACTGCTCCAGAGGTTTTCCAGTAAGAGGAGTAAATACCAAAAGAAAAGGTTTGTGATTCTATTCTGGACTAACTTCAGTCTTTGTTTTATCCAAAGCACACAGTTTAATCTCACAACTGTTGTTTGATTAGATGCTTTTTCCGTTGGTTCAGAGCAGTTGTTTTGGTGCATTGATGAGATAGATAATTATATATTGGTGGGCACAATGATCCATGCAAATCTGGATAACACTTTTTTTTACAGTCGCTCCTCAAAGGCATATATGGTGTTGCAGAAATGATACAAAAAGTGACTTTTGTGTGAAGAATGCCAAAAAGCTTAAACCAGAAGTTTAGTCCCGGGTTTCTTTTTTTTTTAGCTAGGCACACCTGACTAATCACTGCGTGAATTTAATGCTGACGCAGACCCGGCAGAAGAATTCATTCGAATGTTGGGAAGGTGTCGCAGGGAGGGGGTTTCACCTGTTGTTCCAAAATCTAAGGAACACCTATGCTTACCACAAAGTGCAGTAGACAAACAAATAAATCCCAATTCATCTCTGAAGCTAAATTTTTGCCTAAAGTGTACACATACAGTTTGGTCAAAACTGTCGAAATGACATCAAAACTTTGCTTACGTGAGACGAACACACACCTCGTGAATTTGACTTTTTTTGTATTCTGGTTTTTATGTTGAGTCAGCAAAGTTTTAGGTTTTTCAGTTTTCATATTGCCTATGTGCAGATACCGCATGCTAATAGTGTTCATGCATAAAACGTTTACAACATAGTGTAGTCTGAGTTTTCCAAAATACTGACAGGCTAATGAAGAAACTGCCACACAGAGTAATTTGTGCTAACCAAAATATTATTAAGTTTAAATGTATTATTAATGCAAATCTTCTCTCTGTCCTTGCAGACAACTGGTGGTGTTTTGTGGACGACAGTGTGTTCACCAGAATGGTGGACATGTACAAGAGCATCGTGGTGTTCATGTTAACCGGAGGCAAGACGCTGCTCGTACCCGTGTTCTATGAAAACTACTTTCTTGCCACGCTGAGGCTGCTGGAGAAACTCCACAAGGTACCCACAAAGGTCACCTGCTGCTCCTGTAAACAGGCCAGCAGCTCTGCATTGTTCCTCAGCACAGAGCAGGAAATGTTTGCGCTGCTGCTCAGATGGTTCTTGGTAATCTGCAGTGGACTGTGAGCTGTGATGTTTCCTTGAGTTCAGGCAGGTGTTTGTTTCTTCTCACCAGGTGAACTTAAAGGCTCACCACGTAGAGTACAACCACTTTTATATATCTGACATCACCAGCCTCGTGGACATCCAGGAAGACTACCTCAAATGGTTTCTGAGCAAAGCCGATATTGTGAGTACTGACAGTCTCTGCCAATGTCCTCTTTGTTTGTTGTATGACACCTCCAGATGTTTCACACACAGCTCATCTGGGATCAGTGCGGAGTTACAGTCATGAATGCCTGTACCGGGCGGCTGTCTCTCTCACACAGACAGGCTTCTATATCTCGTTGCACATTTTTAAATCTTATTTCTACGCTGCTGCTTCACTTTTTGATTTCAAGTCATGTCTCTTCTCTCCCTCTCATTTTGGTTTCTAGAAAACGGGATCATCCCCGTCGCAGGTAGGTGATTTAAATATTGAACTTCAGCCCTCAAAGTAATAAACATTTCTATTTGGTTCATTTTATGTTGATAGTGTGATATACATCAGTCTTCTTCTCCCTGCAGAGTGACTTTCCCTCAGTGAACCTATGTGCCTACCCGTTCATACTGAATGCCCAAGCCAAGACAACCATGCTGCAAACAGATGCTGAACTGCAAATGCAGGTATCTGTGTTTTTTTTTGTATTTCATACAGTGAGACCAACAACACAGTAATGTAATTGCTCTCAGTTAACGTGACCTAATTTATCATCTCCCATCTCTACATGTGTCCGTCGACAAGATGGCAGTAAGCGGTGCAAACCTACACAATGTCTTTATGTTGCTCACGCTGGAACCACACCTTGCTAGGAATCCCTACCTGGTGCTCCATGTGCGCAGGAACCATTTAGTAAGTGACACTCTACGTGAGCTCACCATGTACTCTGATGTGGACCTCAAGAAACCACTCAAGGTAACTTTGATTCGTGTATTTTAATCAAAAGAAAACACACGTGCTTTCCACTTTATGTTTTGTCACCCCTCTAAACTAGTCCTTCCTCCCTGCAGGTGATCTTCGATGGAGAGGAGGCCGTAGACGCAGGCGGAGTGACTAAAGAGTTCTTCCTGCTGCTGTTAAAGGAGCTGATGGATCCTGTTTATGGGATGTTCACTCATTACAAAGAGTCCAACCTGCTGTGGTTCTCAGACAAAGTAAGCCGGACTGAACTGAGTTCACATGCTTTACTTCCTCCGCTTCAACCTTGAAATTTAGGAGGCGAAACATGTTTCCACTTCATGAATGTTGATTCTTGACCATGGAAACAGTAGTTTTATCAAAATAAATCTCAAGGGCAGGCCATAGTGAGATAATCTTCCTGTGCATCTGCAGTGTTTTGTAGAGCAGAACTGGTTCCACCTGATCGGGATCATCTGTGGTCTGGCCATCTATAACTCCACAGTGGTGGACCTGCACTTCCCCCTGGCTCTTTACAAGAAGGTGCTTGATGTTTTACCCACACTGGATGACTTCAAAGAGCTCTCACCCACTGAGGCCAGGTAACTGTTGGGTTCTGTCAGTAATGTAAGACACGCTTCTTTCTTTTGCACAGATGTTTGCTCTGAGACGAGAGCCCGTTGCAAACACTTTATCTTGATCATGTCCACATTGTGTGTCAGCCATCGTGTTCCAAAGTGAAACCTTGAACTGTTTTTTTTTGTTCATTAGAAGAGAAAGCAAAAGAGAAATTCACATTTTTGTTACTCCACAAACTAAAAAGTATAAACAAGCAACAGTCCAAATCCCTCTGTGCTCTGACACATAAACATCGTTCTGCAGATTTGTCACCAGGATGTAAAAGTGTGTCACTCACTTACATAACCTGTGGTTTTTTTTTTTTTTTTTTTTTTAGATTGCAGTGAAATCGACTACCTCTTTATTGAGTTTAGAGCAGGAACGGTCAGCGTTTCCGTCGTGCCTAATTGTCTCCAGTGGAGTATTGATTTAGAGATTATCCTCTGAATGCGATCACAAATGCCCTGGAAGTGCGGCTGCACAGCCTGTTGCTACGGAGCCAACACAATCTAAGATGAGATAATATCTTAAAACATTAAATATTTTTTATTTTTGTGCAGCTCGACAGACAAAAGGCAGCCTCGTCGCGACACCAGCTCCAGTTTCTGATTTAAATCATTTGACCTTTTCGTTTGTGCTGTGACTTCAGTCCAGTGGCTGTGGTTTAAATCAAAAGACAAAAACACTCCGTCTTCTTTGACTAATTAACATTTCCCTCGCCATCCCATTTATCTTCTTTCCGTGTTTCCTGTGTTCTTGGTGGTAAATATCCAGCATGTTCTCTGCAGGAAACCTAACACGCACTCCCTCTGAGTCATTTCCTTCCATTAGCTGATATGTTACCACTTCACGTCTAATCGGACAGTTTCTGTGAACACGATCTGTCTGATTCATGGAGCTGTAGAACAGCTGGTCCTGATGTTCAGCTTTAAAGACAAGCATGTTCAGAAGAGGGCAGGTGATCCTATTAAACTATGTTATAGGGCAGAAAAGCAGGTACAACCCCACAGAGTTGAAGATATACTGTAGCTGAAACAAATAATGCACTATAATAGTACAGCTATTGATAAAGTTAATTAGTACTGCATTTGTTAGCAGTAAAGGAGCTATGTCTTTTATGAAATGTTCAAATTTATGCTTAGGATGGAATTTTAATAAAAGGAATGAAGATTTTAAATCAGGTTTTTGATTTGTTTTATCCCTCACTGATCAGATTGATAGCTTGTGTTTTTTCCTCTGCTGTCATGATCAATTTTAACAGTGCTGTTTATTATTTTTTCTGCAGGAGTCTACAACAACTTCTAGACTATGAGGGAGGTGATGTGGAGGAGATGTTTCTTCTCAACTTTGCTGTAAGTGTCATTTTTTTTTTTTTTATATCACTTCTGACCATTCGTTTCTACTCAAGATCTAATCCTTTCATGGTCACAAATGTGTAACTTTGTTTGCTTAAGCAGCCGCAAGCTGTTCTTTAAATATAAACCTGACTCAAACTGGAGGAAACAGCGGATTCGTCAGGGACAATTTTTGTTGGTGTTGGCGAAAAGTGTCGAACTGTTAACTACAACTTCTGCTGGTCACTCCTGCAATGTCAAAACCCACCAAACTCTTGCGTTTCCATGTCAGATCACCAGAGAGAACTACGGGATGACAGAAGTGAAGGAGCTGGTCCCCGGAGGAGAGAGCATCTCTGTGGACACAAACAACAGGTTCGGCAGCGCGACACGTTAAATATCCACTGCGCCAGAATTTAGGCCGACATTTCAGCAGATTAGTTTTTTGCGAGAATAAGTTCATCGCCTCTTCCTTTGCTCTGTGTCCCATTTGAAATGACCCTGTTTTAATCACATTTTAAAGCTCTACACTGTCAGACAGACGAACAGATGACTGTATATTTTTTCCAGCGCTCAGATTATCACGTGCTCGTACAGCTGGCAGCTCTTGTCCTTTTGTTTAAACTGAAGGTCACGGTCTGTGTTGATCGTAGAGTTCCACTCTGTGTTATTCCTACATTTCTTAATCTTGCCCTCGTGCCAGTGATCGCACTGTTGTTGTGGAGGAGTCCTCGGAGAGTTGTGGGGCAGGTGGTGTCAACATGTCTGGCTGCTGGTGCTGAACAGATGGCGAGAGCAGCAGTGACCCGAGTTGTTTCTGTAAAATCCTCTCAACACTTGGATATAAAAGTGTAATAACAGAAATAATAGAGAAAGTTGTGGTTGCTGTTGGCACAGACTTCAGCTTGTCTGCACCACACAGACTGTTAGTTCAGAGTGAAGGTTAGTTTGTCAGAAAGGTGATTTCTGTGTTTGTGTTTGCAGGGCTGTGTTGCTTCTAGGTCCGATCTGTTTTTCCTACAGAATTGTTTCTCAAGGTGTGGTGTTTGTCTGCGCACTGTTTTTGTGCTGGTTTATTCGATGAGAAAACTCTTTGTATGCAAAACAGGTTTTTGCTCCCCTGCAGCCAACAGATGTCTGTTAACTCAATAAAACAAGATTTTTAGAGCATCTTGCTTCCTTTTTGTGACGCTTGTCCTGTTTAAACAGGATGTTATGGCCACAACTGAAAGTCATCATCTTCTACACAAAAGGACAGTTTGACTGTGTGGGATCAGCTGGAAAATCAGTGATGGTTTCCTTGCTTGGATTTCTTAAAAATGAATAACATCCCCTGGTTCAAGATGGAGTCACCACTGAAGGATTCTTTCCAGAAAGTTTAAGTTAAATGAACTTAAATGAATTAAGTTAACTCATTGGTGCCTCATCCACTTGAGGATAACAAACCTTTAATTTCAAATGTCTAATTCTTTCCAAAGCTGTTTATGCTTGTGTGCAACTGGTTTTGTTGGTTGCATGTCTTTTCGTTGTTCTTGTTCATCCTATTCTTTTAGTATATTTTTACACTTCCATGAAAAAACACAATAGAAAAATTCAGGTTAGTTATTATACAGAAGGTCAAAGTAATACAAATATGTATGTAGAAATATATTCTGTTTTAGTTACAGATATAAGTTTAATATTTTCCTGCGCAAATGAAATAGTCGAAGCGGCACATTTTTCAAACAATGCAACAATTTTACACAGTTGATGGTTATGTGTCTTAATGAAGCTATTCAATATAATGCCTATAATAACTCAAATATTCAAAATATAGATTCTTCTGATGTTTTATTTAGTATTTCTGGTACATTTTTTTGTAGTTTAACTTGACATATTTAAAACAAATCTTCTGAAACTTTGCTATCTTTGTCAGAGTTGAAGTCAAACAGTGGTCCAGGTAAACACAAACAGCGTGTTATAGTGACGCACTCGCAGCTGGGTTGAAGAGATCATTGATTTAATCTACCTGAGCGACTTCTGCCACGAGACCTCACTGAGATGTAAACAAAGAAGGAGTTGATAAAGTCTTAGCCCGTAAAGAAACATTCAATACCTCTAAACTTTTGAGCTTAGTGATATTGAATTAGCTGAAGATGACGTGGACACTCACGGGTGCAGACCCAATGAGGGAGGAAGAGCGTGTTTACAGTCTGAATAGATTCTTTCCTCATAAACTGATTTTTAGGAAGCAGCTGCTGTGCGGAACCAATTAAATAGCCGAGTGTTTACTTAACGTGTGTGTGTGTGTGTGTGTGTGCGTGTGTGCGTGTGTGCGTGTGCGTGTGTGTTTCAGGAAGGAGTTTGTGGAGGCCTACCTGCGCTACGTGTTCTCAGACTCGGTGGGCGAGCAGTACTTGGCCTTCTCCGCTGGTTTCCTGAAGGTGTGTGGAGGGGAGATCCTGTTGCTGTTCCAGCCCTCTGAGCTGATGGCCATGGTGGTCGGCAACAACAACTACAACTGGGAGGAGATGGAGAAGGTCAGTGTGTGGTTTAAAGGTCTGAACAGGGACTCCCAACAGCTCCGACTCACTGCAGACTGATTTCTCTGGACACGTTCACTTACCATTTCCTGCTCGTGGTCAGCGCGGTCTCTCCGCGTAGTTTCAGTTTTGCAGCACATGCAAACCTAATAGTTGGATTCAAACATTCTTATCAGTAGAGATCTTGACCCTCCAGCGATGCAAGTGTTTGTTGTGGATGAGATGATCATCGTGTTTCACTGGACAGAGCTGGAAATTTGACTTTTACATCATCGACATCTGGCCAGTTTGTCACTGCGCTCACCTCACCAACAAAAAGGAAACGCATGACAACACAGCAGTGGACCGAAACACGTGACTCATGTTACCATGCTGACTTTCAATGGAAAGATTTGTTCAGCAGTTTGAGGTTGTTGGTTTTTTTTTTTAAATGAAAGTCCTGTCAGCGCTTCTGGTTTGGAAAAATAAAGGAGTGTGGAGTTTTTGATCAGAGTATGAAGTGTATATAACCAGGAAATGCCTCCCTCAGATGAACAAGACTAAATATTCTTTGTAACATCCAGTGCGGAGGGAAACGAGCGCCGACCAAAGCAGCTTTCATTTTCCCATCCAGCAACCACGTAGCTGTCATAGTTGATTTTAAAATGAGCTGTAGTCACATGTCCACTGCCACAGTATTTTACAATTATTTTAGAGGTGCAATTTTAAAGGAGTTATATGTGCCTACATAATGTTGGTGCACAACACGTGTACACTCTGATTATTAAATGCATAGGGACATGCAGCAGCACACAAACATGCAAAAGATTAAACATAAAAAGATTACAATGTGAAAGATTACTATTGTGAACATCACGAGCAGATCCGTTTTGTCTGCAGAGAACCATTTGTTCCCACTATTTTGCAAATCCACTGTTCAATCCAAGGTGTAATCATACCTGGCTTTTAAAGGGATTGAGAGATGACACTGATGGGTTCATTTCATAAAGCATGAAGCACCGGCCCTTTGAGCCATGTGCATTACTTTATGTTTAGATCTTCTGTTGTTAAATATATATACATATAGTGTTCCATTGCAGTTTAGCTGGTCAAAATGTATTATTTGGCAGATATTTAGTAATAAACCAGCATCTTTGACAAATTTGAATTTAGACCAGACCAAATTTGAAAAGTTTGGTTTGGTAAAGTCCGTCACTCATTTGACCAAAAGAGAAAAACAACTGTAAATGGACCGGAGTTAGTCTGAAAGGCTTGTTTTCATTTGTTGATGTGGGCCAGATGTAAAAAAAAAAAAAAGCACATTTAAATGACACATCTAATCAGATAAATGTGTTAGACACTTATATGGTTGATTGTAACAGTTGGCTCACCTTTTAACTCTGGATGTGATCAGAGATGTGTTGGCAGTGTTACATGTCTTATTGTGTGCACTTAAGAGGGACTCTTACATAAGGTGTCAAAAATGAGACATTTCTATAAATTTGTAATGCCGTACATGGAGAAACTTCACAGATGTAAGCACGACTCTGAGGCTTCTGCTTTACTGACTGATGTTTCTGGCCAAAACTGAAAGTTTACTGATGAAAAAACATAGAGATGCTTTTAATCAACGGCCCCTCCCCCCCCTCTCTTTTTGCAGAACGCCGTTTACAAAGGGGAGTACACAGCCACTCATCCAACAGTCAGATTGTTCTGGGAGGTTTTCCACGAGTTCCCTCTGGAGAAGAAGAAGCAGTTCTTATGTAAGTGGTTAATTGACTCACTGCTCGATCTGCACGACAGTTTAATTCCCACCCTCAGACATTTTATAAACAGTGGAGTAAACTGAGAATAGACAGTAAAGGCAGCTGCACAGCTCTGCCCTAATTAAAGCCAGAACAATTCAGTGATAATGCTGTGTGTCAAAGAGTGAACCCAAAGTCCTCAGAAATATACAGAAAACTGCAGACTCTTCCTTGAAACGCCCGGAGTGTAGAAACATTTGTGCTTTAACGCCGTCCTTCCCGCAGTGTTCCTGACCGGCAGCGACCGCATCCCCATCCACGGCATGGAGAGCATGCGCATCGTCATCCAGTCCACCACGGCGGAGGAGGACTACCTGCCGGTGGCCCACACCTGCTACAACCTGCTGGACATGCCCCGCTACCAGACCAAAGAGATCCTGCAACGCCGCCTCACTCAGGCTGTGGAGCAGTACGAGGGCTTCAGCCTGGTCTGAGGGGAGCTCGAGGGGAGACTCAAACGCACTTTAACAGCAATACGCCCACATGTGAGTGTCACAAGAGTGTAAGGGGGGGGGGGGGGATCTGGGGACACAGGAAGGTCACTCTCTTCACACTCCCTTACAAGATTGTTAAGCATCTTGAATCGGAAAGGTCAATGTTTGGAATTGCAGAGTGTTATCATTTCTATTGCTTTTAAAGTTTCTCAACCTTCCGGGACCATTTGGAGGAGATTTGAACAGCTGGTACTCAAATCTGCATGATGACCAATAAAACTTTGGGACCTAAAATTGGGAGAAGGTTGAGAAAATTCCAGGTGTTTGCGTCCTTTCATTTTTGTCTTTTTCTTTTGCAAAGCTGTGTATTTTATATTCCTTAAATTCTATTTTTCACCATTACAGAATTATGTTCTTACTTTGAGACAATATATTGCTTTTTCGTTACTTTTAATTTATTGAATAGAGTGGTTATTTTTTTGACAAAGTAAACATGTATATATGTACGTAAATAGCACTTTGAGTATAATCTTCAGCCCAAATGTTTGGGAGGAGTGTTCGTCCCGCTGATCCTTTTAAATCTGGACACCAGCATGTCCTCCCTGCCGGATTTTGAAAAAAAAAAATAGAGGACGAATGACGAGAGTCTGGCAGGCGGAGGGGTGGGGGGAGGGGTGGGGGGAGTGTAACATGGTGAATATTATGTACAATCCCTGTCCTGTTTAGCTGTGGATTACAGAGCAGCTGACTTTTGTCTTGAACCTGCATTCAACAGTGTTGCCTTCTACAGCAAAGACTACTGTACGGACACAAAGCTGACTTTTAAAGTGGATTTTTACTGGATGTTGTCTGTGTGCATGTTGTTGAGTGAAAGCAAAAGCCCTGATTGTCATTCAACAGTTTTAACAGGACATTTTTGGAAATACAATTATTCACTTTCTTGCCATGAAGATTGCACCACCCTCAACTAGCAGCAGCTTAGCCGAGTTTAAGTTATTTTAGGGTTAGTTTAGTTCAGAATAAAACCTGTGTAGTGCTGAGTTCTGCATGCCTGCTCAAAATCACCTTCACCTTGCTAGATACACCTCAGAAAAGTAATGCATCCACACTGTAATTTTATTTCTGGTCATATATGAATCAAATGTTGTTGTTTTTTTTTTTTAATCAGCAAATACTAAGGGCCTTTTAATCTCAGCAGTGTGAATTCATACATTTTATAATGATCTAAATTGAAATAATGGGGGACGCATGACTTGGCAGCAACAATCAGTTCTGAATAATGCGCATCAATGAATAAATTATAGTAAAAACATTGATACTAATATAAATATTTGGAGATCAATCAAGGAAACCTGTAACTTTCAGACCAATTGTATCAAAGAAATGCTGCTAATACTGAGTCCGATAAAACATGTCGAAGGTTCAAAAACTACGGACGTCATATCATTTATCACCGTTGAAGAACCTGACAAAAAAGATGACATCGTTTTAAAACGGTTGCCAAATCGTTACAGTGATAATTTATGGGTGAAGTTTCGTCTGTAGCCGCGCGGCCCCGTGAGTTACATGCAAATCTCAGCGGGCGGGGCAGAACGCGGCAGCAAATGGGAACAAAATCTGCCGACCCCTCACCTCTAAAGTTCACCAATCGACGATACATGTTGATTGGTGAACTTGATTATATCCTTTGTTTCGACTGAACAGAAAATAAAGTGTAAAAATGATATTTCTGCTGTTTCTTGGCTGCAACCGGTGTAACGCTGAATCCCGTAACCCGATTAGGGACTTTAATTGGGTCCGATATTTTCCATAAAACGGGATGCCAACAGTATTTAGACCGGGTCGCACGTAATTCACGTCCAAGTCACTGAAACAGATGGAAAACTACGTACCACCTGCAACTATCTTCACTGGTTTGCCCGGCAACTACCTTGAACCGACAATTAGTCGGTTCCAAACTTGGAATGTGAACTGCAAATTGTTGTTTTTGCACTTTGGCTTTTGTACATGTTGAACACACTGAATATAACTTGTAGGTTTGTGATACTTTTAGCTGCTGTTTTGGTGGATTTTGAAACCGTTAAGACGGCAAGCCAAACCGGCTCGTTCCAGTCTTTTCGCTTGGCTACGCTAACCAGCTGCTATGTGGTAGCTTCAATTATCTGTCAAGAAGCGAATAAACACACGTTCCAAAATGTCTTTTAAAACTAAATATAAAAAAAACCCCGTAGAATTAATCATTGTAATTAGTTTGGTTTCCAAGTTGCAGATTAGGAAGAATTAAATTGTGATATTTTGAATAAATGCATATTTAAACGGTGTGGGCAGATGACCTATTAAACTCTCTGCGTATGTAGTAGTCATAATATTTGATGATAAAATGTATCTCCTTATCACTTGTTCCAAAACTTGCCCTGATGCTGTATTTATCCCTGCGGTCAAACCTCTTAATCCAGAACGATGTTTAATTGGGTCGTGCATTGGTGTGAAGTGAGTGGAATTGCATATATCTATTTTTTTATATATTTCATACAAGACGGCGGCGTTGAACTGACTTCGGGACAGTCAATTGACTCGATGTGTCCCGACTTCACAGCAATAACAACCTTGAAACAGCCCGACAATGTAGTGATGAATCCGGGCCCGACTCACAAAGGTCTTAAAACGCCGGACTCTTCCGAGACGCTTGCACTGCATGCACACGCGTGTTCCGCTCGGTCAGCCAGTTCTTGCCCGATTAAAGGTCGATTTCTCCTGCAGAGTTTAGTCCTATGCAAAGGTGTTTGTGCAACCCTCGACTTTTTTTTTTTTTTTTTTTTTTTTGCACCTTTTAATGTGCTACAGAAAATGTGATTTTTACATATTTGGCCGAAATCTACACCAAGCTCTCTGTTCCGGCCAGGTTTTTTTTTTTTTTTTCCAATAAAATGCGATGTTAAAGCAAAGTTTTCTGCGGGGTTTATGGTTTCTTTTCAGGCCAGTCGCACTCAACAATTTGCGTGGTGTTCACCAGACTTCACATTCAGCGCCTGTTGTCAAATAACTGCAGATATCAACGAGTTTTGAATTGTTCTGGAGAGAGAGAGACACTAGACCTGGATGTTGAGGTTAAACACAATTCTGTTAGATACAATTTTGAGATTATCGTTATAACCTTATAAACATTGAGAAGATTAAAAAACAAAAAAATAATAATAATGTCCGCTTTTGACTCTTGACATGATCTTCCTCAGTTTTGAGTTTCCCTAATGGATGTCACGACACCCGACAGTTGGCGACTGACTTTGTGACGGTCCTCCCGCCGCGTGCCGCGTTTCCTCTGGTCCGTGTCGGCCTGCGGGGGTCGGAGGTCATCAGCGTGATTGGGAGCACCCGCTCGGGAGGACTCGCTACTTGTTGACCTTCGACGCCTTTTGCGGTCTGCAAGTCTTTCTCGTTTGTTAGCGCTGACGTCACTAATTAACACGCCTCTTAATGTTCAGCATGTTTCGGGGCGGTTGTTGGTTTCAGTAGGAAATAGTTTAGTTTTCTCTTTTGGTCACAACGTTTACTAAAACCAACATTTAAGATAAATCCTTAAATGACTGAGGAAGACCGTGTGATCAGACTGCAGCTCCAAAACCACGTGGTCAGATAGAAGTTGGTTTTTTTTGGTTGACGTTTGAGCGCTTTATTAAAACACAACTACCTTTTGTGAAAATTATCAAATTTAATTAAAGTCTTAATCAAATCCAGTAATTACAGGTTTGTGGATACATATATGGTTACAGTCCAAATTTCTAGTTAAATTTAAAGTAGAATCTTTCTTTTTTTTTTCAATTCAGGTGTTCACATCAAACAATAAGATAATTAATGGATTGAAATAAACCGATTTAAACAAAAATTATGATTTGTTTTATTATTAATTTTAGACGATGTTTCTTGTGATGTTTTGGTTTTCTATTTTTTTTTTTATAATTGTAACACATTTTGTGTGTATGTTTTTATGTTATTTAGCTTTTTGCCGTTTTATTGTTAATCCTACACCATTTTTATTCCGTCTCAAATGTGTTTATGTTGAACCGTTTCATTATCCGCTTGTCTTCGCTCTGTCACTCTGAACTTGTATGAAAGCTGCTGCTCTACAAATAAAGTTAGAATTGCTTGTACATGACGGAAGATTATGGTTGGAAACTCACAACCTCAAATTTCTCACCAAGGAAAAACATGGAGGCCAAAAAAAAAAATGTCAGTAAAAATATGTTTTCATTCATGTTATATACAAAATACAATTTATGTACTAAAATGTACACACTCAAAATTCATTACGCCCCCGGCCAGTGTTTACGTTCGGTGAAAACAAAATTCACACCGATGATCATCCAGTTTGGAGAAAGACAGGAAAGAAGTACTCGCTCACAGAAATGTAAACATACACGGTGATCCAAATTTACAAAAGAACAAACGAGCTCTGCAGAGGACGAGAAGGAGACCGCTGGGAGCTTACAGGGACCATTTCTGTCCTCCACACTCGTCTCGCAAACAGCCTTGTCAGTCAGTGTCTTATCAGTGTGAGCAAACAGGGATTTAAAGACGAAAATAGCTTATTTGACATAAAGTAAATGTGGGAAAGAAAAAAAAACAAAAAACAACAACAACATCAATGCACACAAAGTACAGTCAAATGCTGAAGTGAGTACCAGTGGTCACAAAAATATGGTGTTTTATTGGAGAGGGTGAAGGTTTGGTTCGCTGTTTGCGCTCTGAGCTGCTGTCTTTGGGTTGTAGTAAAAAGAGGAAACCACTTATTTTAGTGAGCAAGTACTCAGTTTAACTTCTACAGAAGCAACACAAGATTATTTCAGGCTAAAAACGATGGTCAGAACTGAAATAGAGAAAGCTATTCATTGTGAATACTGATACAAATATTAAAGTCTCCCTTACAAAAATACACCTAAATCTTAATCACAAAATCCTTCTTCAAAAATATCAATAATTCCATATCTATCATCTTAATTCCTAAAGGTTTTTTTAAATTTTTTTTTAATTTTTTTTTAATTTTTTTAAGACTTCTACAGTTAAGTGTGAGAAAATAATATTTATGTTACAATAAAAACTTTCAAAAGGATAGAAATAAATTATCAGCAATACGAGTGTGATTGGGGTTATTTGTGTGCGTGTCGCCCCGACTGGAGAAACGTCCTCTTTCTGTCGGCGAGACCTCGGGCGGAGCAGGTGACCCGGGTGTCGCTTTGAATCCGTCGTGGCCCGGCGACGCGGGGAAAACCTCGCCGTGGTCGACGGGTCCGATCAAAAGGCTCGCGGGTGGGACGTTTCCAGAGCGACGCGGCAGGAAAATCGGGTCGAGACGCGTTTTTGAGTTGGTATCGCTGAAGACTAAAGTAAAGCACCGGTTCTGGAGTCTTTTTATTGTGCGTCTCAGAACAACTTGGTCGAGTCTCTTTTGCTGATGAGGACCTCGAGCAGCCGCAGCTTGGCTTTAATGTGCTTGTATTCGTTGTAGTCCGATGCCAGCGGGGAGCGGTCCTCCTTCTGCACATTTCTGCGACGACAGGACAGCGGACATTGAAACACGGAGCAGTTCATTGCGTCGCCTCTCTTGATGCGACGAGAACACTCTTTCCCGTTCTTACCTTCCGTTTTGTCTGAAGAACTGGTCCTCGAACTCTTTCAGGTTCTTGCGGATCCTCTTTTTCTCCTCTCTGGCCTCGTGGAGCTGCACCACGAGTTCCTCCCTTGTGACGGAAAGAGCAGAAACGCGTAAGCATCTCCAAATTAAATACTTGAAAATGTCTAAATCCGGCGGCGGTGGGAGAAGTGAACAAATTAAGGCGATGGTACAACAATCGGAACTTTAAAAGATACCCAAAGTATTTTCATCAAAAATGTCTTTCAAGTGTGAAACATAAAAGTAACATCTCCTGTGACTGAAACATTATTATCTATGGCTTTATTAGATTGTTAATGCCGATGTGTGAACGGAGGGGGGGGGGGGGGGGCGTCTTACGATCGAGGGTTTATTTACCGAATACAGCTGGCTAGTTTATCGAAATGGTTCTCAACCTGGGGTTCGGGGGCCCCTATCGTCACACTGCGAGGTGATTATCGGGGTTGGAAAAGGAAGAAGAAGAAGAAGAAGAAACAAATAAGGTCAAAACTAAACTCCTGGCGGCGGCTGCGGCCGAGGATCGACTTCGCGCAGACGCGCATCGCGGTGAAAACTCCCCGTGCTCGGGGCCTCGCTCCGCGTCCTCCGGCCACCTCCACTCCAAGCCATGCACCCTGGATGCCACCGCTCTGAGGACCGACAAGACTTAATGCCGGGGTGCACAGCGGAGGGCAGTGAGGGGTCCCCGTCTGGTGACACCCGGTCCTGGCTCACCACTGGGAACCTTAACCTTCGCCCCCCCCCCTCCCCGGTCACCCCTTTTGTGCATCTCTTGCAGAGGAGAGCTGAACTGGAGGGTTCGGTGTCGTCTACTTGTTGCCAACGCTAAAGTCGCAACCTTCCCTCCGGGGTTTATTCCACTTAATCGGACTTGATACCCGAAGGGACGAGCACGCGCGCTTATCTGCAGATCAGCCAATAGGAACGCACCTCTTTCTGAAATGACTCCCGATTTGGTCTAAAGCCTGAACGCCGAGCCGAGAGGAAGCGCAGTCGACTTTTCTTTCAGACGACTTGAATTATAAATGTGCTGGTAGGTTATTTAAAAACCCGCCTCGCGCAGCTTTTAATGTTTACCCGCCTGCGATCGTTTCACGTGCTCGTCACGCGTTTTCTAATGTCAAATCTAAATCTAAAAAAAAAAAAAAAAAAAAAAAAGACGCAACTCCAGCTTTCAGATGTAGACGAGCACAAGCAGAAGTATAAAGTAGCAGAAGAGTGGAAACCCTTTCAAGTAACTCCCGACTTGTGTTAAAAGAGTCCCCCCCCCCCCCCCCCCGCCAGCAGCCCTGCTTCTCTCGTTTCACTACTTACGTGGTGGCCGAGTGCAGGTTGGAGAGCCTCATGTCCGTCGTGTTCTTGGAGGGCGAAAGCTCGTCCACGGGCGAAATGAAACCGTCCGCTTCCTCGTCCATGTGGTCCAGGAAGCCGAGCACGCCGAGGTCGGGCCGCACGGTCACGGCGAACTGCGTCTTCGAGTCTCCGTCGTCCTCGGAGCCTTCTTCCTCCTCCTGCAAAGGGAGCGATATGGGGAGGTTAGGCTTTGGCCGAGAGGTGGTGGGGAGGGGAGGGGAGGGGGGGGTGTTCAAGGGCCGCACGGTGCGGCGGCGGCGGCCTCTGAGCTCAGACGCTGCGGTGCATGAGGATCGTGCAGTTAGTCGACAGCGGTTATAAATCATCACCGTTCGGCAGCAGAATGCACCTCCATGGTCCTCGTTTGTGATTCGCGTTAGTGTTTACAGATGGAGTTAATCACCGCCAGCTTTACCAACCATATGAATCCCAAACAACTACACGCAATCCACATTAAAAATAATAATAAAAAAATAAAAAAAACAATACACTGAAAGATCTTCCCGGTTTAACAAACTCTGGTCTCATTTTTTTTTTTTTTTGGCAGCTTTCGATCTTCGTTTCTTTTGCTTCATGTAACAATCGTACCAACAAACTCGAATCTGGGAGCCGAAACTGATTTTAAAAAATGGGACGTTATTTGACCCTACACGTTAAACGAAAGAGGACATTTATTGCGTCACGGCCACAGAGAGAGATTCGGACGTCGCAGCTACTGATTCCACATGGCTACGGATGCTGGTGGCAGGCAACAGGCAGCCGCCCAATCAACAGGCAGCAATCAGACTCATTAGAGGGGAGATGGTAGTAAATGTAGGGAGGTGGGGGTGGGGGGGTTGGAGGGTAGCAGGGCAGGGCGGAGGGAGGGATGGAGGGGTGGGGAGCCGATTCACTGATTTACTGAAGCTGCAGCAGCTCTTCACCTTGATATCATCGAAGAAGAGGGCGGTTTCACCCTCGATAATGGGCTGAAGGAGGGGACCTCTGCGCTTGCTGGAGGGGGACCCCTGTGGTGACGGTTGAGAAGGAGGAGTTAACTCACTCGCACCAGGAGACGCGCCCGCAGCGGACAGAGACACGGGCAGGCCGACTTTTCCTCCCCCTGGAAAACCGGGACCCCCCTCCCCCTCCCCCCCGAGGCTTCTCTTCCTCCCCGGCCGACAATCGCTTTCGCACTTTTGCGGCGAGTCCGAGTGCAATTATCTTTGAATCGTTTTGAACGAACGGCGACCGGGACGCTCGACGGCTCAAAATCCGACGTGGGCGAACCGTATTCGGGTCCTCGCGTCGCATCTCGTTTTGCTTATTTTTGATGTCCGCAAACCACAACAATAACATTAAAATAAAAAAAAAGTGTGTTTGTGCCTCTGTAAATTTAGGTCTGAATTTTTTTTTTTTTTTTTTTTTTGGACTAGTTTGAGCTCATTCGTTCTTTCCAAGATGAAGTGCACACGATTACGCAGAACATTTTTACGTCACGAGGATTAGAGGTCGTTCATTATGTAACGGGTGTCCCGCCATAACGCGGATCATACCTTACGTCATAAAGATGGTCGTCACGAACAGAATAATGGTGCAGCTTTATACGAGCCTATTAAGCGGAACTATTTTTCTTACATAAATTCATTGACAACAATATTAACTAATAGAAGCATTTAAAAAAAAAAAAAAAAAAAAAAAGCAAAATGTTTGTAGTTATTTTTGTCCCTTCCCCTCTCGCCTTCTCCTCCTCTCCGAGCTTCACGCTGTCGCTTCCTGTGAACTCCGTCCGCCACCTGCGAATCTCCTTTACGGCCGCCGATTCGGCCGAGCTGCATTTAGAGCCGAGAAAAGGTGGGTGACGCGCCGGCGGCGGCGGGATTAAGCGTCTGAACGTTGCGCGGGCCTGTGGCGCTCGCTCTTAGAACCGGGGCGGCCGCTGGGGTTGAAACGTGACACTTACGATGACGGGGATGGTGAAGGCTCTGCACAGGATCTGCTTCACCAGCCGGTATCTGTCGTACAGCGGCTTCATGATTTGCCTCTCGCTCTTGGTCACCTGAAGGGAAGAAAAAGACGCCCCCCCCACAGCGTCCCCCCCCGTTAGTCAGCGCCGTTTTAGCGACTCTCCGCCGTACCGGGCGTCCCCCCCCCCCCCCCTCCTGCGGACCGACCGGCCGCAGCGCTGACGTGAAACAAAAAGGACAGCTGACCCGGTTCGCCCCGCTGCGACTCTGCGGCCCGTAGTTCGGAGCGTGGCGGTCATTGAGACGCAAGCCACGGGGAGCCGGGGGGGGGGGGGGGGCGCAGCGTGACGGGGAGGTCAGCTGCACTTCCTGGTACGCGACAACAGGAGCAGGGATTATTTCAACTGGATCAGGGTCCGGGCAGCACTTCAGTTTTCAGCACTGACTGTCCTTTAATTGCTATTGAAGCTCTTACAACGACATGTTTTGCATTTCTTTTCTTTTCTCCGACAACGATTAGCATGTCAAAACATCCCGTGTGTGTGTGTGTGTGTGTGTGTGTGTGTGTGTGTGTGTGTGTGTGTGTGTGTGTGTGTGTGTGTGTGTGTGTGTGTGTGTGTGTGTGTGTGTGGGCACAATGGCTACAGACATTATTCACCCTTGACTTGCAATTTAGGTCAGCGTCAAATAGTAAAACAGATTCTCTGTGTTCGGGCCCAGACGGCTGGCAGGAGATCAGAAGTAGGAGGCGGAGGCCGCGTGAATCAATCTGTGTGTCTGCGTTTGTGTACTTGAGGACGACTTACCGGTCGGCAGTGTATGCTCTCGTAGTAGAGAAGCGCTTTCTGCAGGGCGACTTTCTCCGCGCTGATCTGCTCCCGCGTCATATCCTGTCATCGGGGGAGAGAGAGAGGGAGAGCGAGTCAGCACATAAATATTAGAAAAGACCTGACTTCCTTCAGCGTTGCAGCAGAACTTATTCCCCGTGTCCGATTTTGAACGCGCACAGTTCCGCGTCGTCTTTAAATTCGAACCCCGCTGCCGTTTTCGAAGCCGACGCCGATCCTCCTCCTCCTCCTCCTCCTCCTCCCGACACGCGACGTCCGTTTGCCGGAGGAAAGTTTTAGTCATTCACGTTCGCGCGACAGCGTTTTTTTTTTTTTTTTTTTTTTACCTTGATGTCCTCGGGCCGGTTCACCTCGTCCCTCTTCTCTTGCAGCTTCTTTAAGATGGCCTCCAGGGTGCTCTCCGCCGGCGGCTTCGGCACCTTCTCCTGCTGAGGTTTCTTCTCCAGCTGAGAGCCGAAGCTTTTGGGCAGCGTGTTGCTGCGCTGGCGGGTCAGAGGCGGCAGGTCCTCCTCAGACTTCATCAGCTTGTGTTCTGGGGGGAGAAAAAACGGGAACAAGGAAAATACACGACCTCCTTCCAGACAAGGGGAGACAGGTCGCGCGAAGAGGTGCTTTTCATTTCTGCGTTGTACCTTTTAGCTCTTTACGAAGCTTGGCCAGTTCAGTCATCCATCGGAGCACTTCTGGGTTTTCAGCTTTGTCACCGTGGGAGGGCTGCATGAGAGAAAAAAAAAAGAAGATTGCGAATCGGCGGCTTCTACGATTACTGAACGGAAATGTATGAAGCATAAGTCACGTGTCGGCTTAGGTAAAAGGCCGGCGGTCTTACGGAATGAAGTCTTTTAAGTCCGATTTCAGGATGAACTAGTTTAAAGGCTCCCGGCATGAAGGTCGAACACACGTCGCCACTACCCACCCTGTATTTTCGCTCCTCTTCAAACTTCTCGTCGAACCTGTGGATCTTTTTCTTCAGCACATGAATCCTCTTTGTGAGCTGGGCGGACGTCAGCTCCTCCTTTTCGTCGTCGCAGGAGCCGAGAGATGAACTCCGCCTGCGACTGTAGAGGTAAACAAAACAAAACAAAAACAAAACAAAAAACGCTGTTAGCGCCGACAGCGTTTTCCTACAACCTCCACCTGCACGAAGACAAAAAAAAAAAAAAGATGTCGGCTCACCTGACGAATGAGTGCGCGTTTGGCGGCGACGGAGGCACTTCCGTGTCGTCCAGGTACTGCTGGCACTGTCCGTAGGCGTAGAAGCGCGGGGACACCATCGGGTCGCTGTCCTCCTCCAGCAGGTGGCGGATCAGACGCCCCCCGGCGTGAGGGGACAGGCGAGCTTCCTCGCGGTCCATGCTCTCCCTCTGCAGCGAGTACGCTGGCACCGGCTCTGAAAAACAAACGCGCACCGACGTGTCAAAATGGGACGCTTCGACCGCTCCGCGTGCACAAGACATACGATATGGTGCAAACAAAGGACGGGTTTAGTCGGGGAATCCTGTTTGGAAACGTTGTGCGCGCTGTGGCCAGCAGACGACTCGGAGCTCCTGGTCTTAGTGACAGCATGTCGCTCCTGAGAGCTCTGTAGCAACAGAATAACAGGACACCACAAATAGAAGGATTCAAGTTTGAAATCTGGTCTAGAATTTATATCCTTCGTCAAATCTACGGCGGGTCAAGCTTTTTTTTAAATCAAGGTTACAAATAACTTTAATAAATGAAAGACTAAAAGGGGGCGGGGGGGGGTGGTGTTGGCACAATTCATTTACAGGTCAATATATTGATTCAAACTGCCGTTTTTGTCGGTTCTTTCACACGGAACACGTTACGCAACGGAAAAGCAACTTCCTTTGGGAAAGAGGTTGATTCTGCCGAGCTACTGGTCGGTGAGTGAAGGCATCAGCCAATCGCTGTGGACCTGACATCACTCCCGATGGCAATGTCGATCGGTTGTTTCTCGAGCCGCACGTCGTTACGTTACAAAAGGACACCAAAAAAACCGACAAAAGACAACAATCTAAAGGAGAACTTATGGAGCGGTATCGTCAAACAACCGGGCTGTCGGGATAGTTAGTAGTTTAAATAGTTCGGTTTTGGATGTGGTAGCGCCGGTAATAAAGTCGAATAAAACTCTGATGTGCAAAGTATTCGCTGGCGGGTATTTCGATTTTTCTTTTTGGTACGGTAAGATGTAAAAATACAAACAAAAAAACAAAAAAAACTGTCCAGGAAAAGACAAACAGCACGCTAGTTCTCCAAAGTTTTCCTCCAGCAGACATTAGAAAGCTGCTCGTCTCCCTGCTGACGTCTCCCCCGGTGTTGTGAAAGTCACTGCACATGATGCTGCTGCTCCGTCTGCAGCCGCTGTGGGAAAGAACAAACTTCCTTTGGGGCTCGACAGCAACAGATGTTGTTCTGAAACTGTGGGTAAGACACGCCCGCCCCTGTCTCTCTCTGTCCGTCCCATGGTTACAGTCTCCACTCTGGCAGTAATTATGTCTGGTGAAAATAAGGCGCACAGATACCCCTGACAATCCCGGGGCTATTAATAAAGCCCGTCTCCCTGCGGGATAATGTCAGGGCACGGCCCCTGTTGAGAGGTACGGCGACGGGTTGGTGTTTTAAGTTTCCACGCCGCGCGGCGGGAGATAAAACGCTGCGTCTGTTCAAACACGTGCGCGCCAGAGAACGGCCGGACGCAGGAATATCAGGCTGTATTCAGGGAGTTCGGGTGTTCTGCAGAAACTGTCAAAACATGAAACTCGGCGGGAGTAATCATGTAGATTTCATGGAAAGGGAGAGGCCCGGTAACATCAGGTGTCAGGAGACTTGGGAATAAAACGGAGGAGCTGTTACGCGGAGAGGATAGACGGAGGGCGTGAAAACAAGCTCTGGAGGAAACCAGTCGTCAGTGTAAACAGTCAAGGTGTCGGCGTGCAACCGGGAAAATACGCACGCCCAGTCTAAAACTGCACATGCGTGTTTTTCTTAGCTGGGGTGAGTTGAGGCGCATGAGCAGCGATTTAGCTCAAATTCCAGCTTCGGCGTCCCGGGGGTCCTCCTTCGCTTCTACGTACGTGCAGTTTATCAAGTAGCAGCTCGCTGGCAATGTTAGAGCTCGCTCACGGCGGGCAGGTTAAATCACACCGCACGTCTTCCTTTAAAGGCCTATTATCTAGCTTAGGGCAGTGTAGCCGGCCAGTGGGGCTCCATGGCATCTGAAATTAATCCCCTAAATCAAGTGCTCGCTGATGGTTCAGGATTAACTAGACTAATGAAACAAAAAAAAAAAAACAACAACACACAAGTCTGCCATTTCACTAAAGGTTGTTGTGCGTGTGACGCTCAGCCGCAATGTTCCAGATCACTCAAGCATGTTGCCATGCAGTGGAAAAGGTCACTCAGGTGGCCTTTTCTTTCTTCCTTTCGCTCACTCTTAACGTGCCATTTGCAGAAAAGCCAGCCATGTACAGACAGCGATGCAGCACGGCACTTACCATCACAACAACTCGGATGGAAAATGCTTTTGAAATCAAGGAAAGGGGGGTTAAAAAACGGAGAACCTGGAGGAACAAGAGAGGAAAAGGGCGAGAGAGGAAGGAGAAGAGAAGATGAACGAATGAAAACAAAGAGAAATAAGCAGCACAGAGGACCAGCGTGCGTCCTTCTCGTGGCAATAAATCAAAATGACACGCGTCCCTATCAACTTTAATTAACTCATGAGACACGCGAGCCTCATATCCGTGTCTCTTCCTGTCCAAGTGTCTGGTTATTCCATCGCTGGCAGAGCGGCGGTGAATATGGAGTCACTGTGATATGCACTGGCACAGCGTGTACTGGGACAAAGGTCTCACCCCCCCCCCCCCCCCGTCTGATGCCCTCATCTACCCGCATGCCCATTTGTACAGTATTACTCCTTCTGTACAGCATGCAGCACTTACAACCATTATACTGTTTTATTACCCGATTATTCGTCTCGGCTCGTCTTGCCAGAACACAAATCCCTCTTTGGCTCTCCTCGCTGAAGCAAACAATCGTGCCAGCTACACGGAGAGAACGTTCAACTTTTGCACAATACACAATTGCAGTTCGTGCCGTGGCAAAGCGCTGCTCGTTCTCACGCGTGAAAGGCACCTCGAAGGAGATGCTGTGTGTCTGAGTGGCCTGTCACAGCCAATCACGCAGGCTCCCCGTGGGGGGGTCCGCGCTGCCACGGACGGGCTCGGTTATGTATTCAGGACAGAGTGTACGAGAAGGACGGTGAAGAGGAGGCGGAAAGCCAAGAAAAAAAAAAAGAAGAAAAAAATACAAGTTGCAAGAGATCTGATACAAAATGTCTTAATGTCAGAGTGGAGCAGCCACCTGGACTGAACAAGCAGTATCATACTATTAACACCATTACATGTTAATTTCAAGGATAGAGCTTTACATGTACCAAAAGTAAGTGGCAAAACAACATAAACCATGCCCTCGTACAAGCTAAACTAACGGTTGGACAGCTCAGGTACAAGATTACAGCACTTGAAAGGACTCCTCGCTCAGAAAATGCTGCACAGCAACAACAAAAAACAAACACTAGCAGAGCTTCTGTGTTTTTCATGTATGAAGTTTGGCCACCAGGGAGCTCCACGAAGCGTGCAATCGCCTGCGAATGCTCCCAACATGAGCCTGTTGAAGGCGACAGATTTATTGCGTGGGACCATTTTCAATCCGACTTTCACATCAGATGGGAGTGAAGACCCACCTCTGCAGCGGCAAGAAGTTAAAACACGCTGCGGCATGCCCTTTTACTGTCTTCTTTTAGGTGTAGGAATGGACCTGTTGGTGCAGTCCAGCAAAATGCTCGGCTTTCGCTGCTCAACACAGAAAAACCTCCACCCAACCTCCGCTGTGTTGCGACGCCCTCACAAAACAATCAAAAGTCTCAGTGCACTGCGAGTGTGTGTGTGTGTGTGTGTGTGTTATTTCCTGTATGAACAAACACATGAATAACAAACTCCAAAGAGGTCTGACAGCACAAAGGTGGTGGGGGAGACGTATAAATAATGCAATGCTCGGGCTATTTCTGCAACCACTGGATAAGCCGGCATCATTATTACCAGAAATACTTCATTAGTTGGATTCAGATTTGATTCTGTGCACAGCTGCCACGGAAGGCACGTGCGCAGACCATCACACGTGAGCGTCTCAGAAAATTTAAAGACTTTTTTTTAAATGGAGCCTAAACATTTTTTTTTTTTTTTTTTTTTTTTTACCGGGATCGATAAAACTCCCTAAATGCGAGCCAAGTTCCAAGCAGCCAGCTGATTGTTGTTATCACTACTCAACCTCCCCTTTAACGATTGTTTTTGACTGAAAACTACAGCTGCCGTTATTTACAGCTCAGCTTGCAAACAACAAACTGCAAAATAACCATCTAGCCCTGGTAACAATCCCACTGTTTCCTATTCAAATAAAACCACAGATGGAGCGCTAAACTTAGCTGCACCATTATATTCTCTTTAGTGCTGCCTTGTGTTGCCAGCCAACAAAAACAAGCAGTTCTCCAGTGTTCCTGCTCCAGACAGAGGTGGCTGGAGAACTTAAAGAGAATCTTTCACAATAACATTATGCAGGAGAGGCAGAAGGAGTAGCATCAGAAGGAGGAGGAGGAGGAGGAGCAGAAGAACCAGCAGAAGGTGTGCAGCTGCTACCCAGACACCCATGTGCAGCGCTGGGAGTTGTCTGGACCTGTGTGTGTGTGTGTGTGTGTGTGTGTGTGTGTGTGTGTGTGTGTGTGTGTGTGTGTGTGTGTGTGTGTGTGTGTGTGTGTGTGTGTTTGTAAGAGAGGCGGTGTAGTCCAGATACGGGAAGACAAAGTAAAACCTAAGCAGCAGCAGGGTGGACTCCAGCCTCACCTCCCCAGTTGTTGTCCTCGGTCAGCGCCGTCAGGTCCAGCCGGGGCACGTCCTCGCAGCCCGTCCTCTCGCAGTCCGGGTCCAAACCTCGCTCCTCTCCGCTGCCGACCCTCCCCGTGTCACAAGTGACGGGCGACTCCTGGATCTTCATCCTTAACGTCTGCACAACCATGAGAGAAAAGGAAAGAGCGCTCAACAACAACAGCCCGCCTGCGAACACACTCTTTAAGTTGAGCCGCACACTCCCTCAGACTGGCCCTGCCCTAACGGAGGGGGCTGCTCCCTGCTCCCGATTGGCCGCCCCGGCTGGCCAAAACATCCGCCCATCTGTCTTTAGCCGTGTGTGACAGAGCAGGAGTGGCTTTGCTCCGCCTCGTCTTTCACCCACAAGGATCCCTCCCTCCTTCTTTTATTCTCTCTCTTCTCCTCCACAGTAGTTCTGCTGCTTTCTCTCCAGCCTGACGTGCGTATATCCCCCACCCCAAGAGCAGCTTTGGACTTGTTTGTTTCACAGCAGCAAGAGCAGAAGGGAGGGGTGTTAGGGAGGGAGGGAGGGAGAAGGAGAGGGAAGTGAGAGGACCAAAAAAAAAAAAAAAGCACACAGAATGTGAGCCAGCACACGTAGGGTGACAAGGTGATTTTTCTGCTCTCCATGTCTGTCTCTCTCTAAAGACAAACACTCACCAGGAAGCAGAATAACGACATGCATACCTCTTCCTGCTCAGTACTTCTTCTACATTCCACACCGGCCTCTTCTCTGCCTATTTATATCTCAAACTTCCCAAAATTCCAGTTGGTCATCGAGGATCGAAACTGTACAACCAAACTCTGGTGTGTTGTAAATACAATACACTCAGCTGCTCATGCATTTCAAACATGTCCATGGATCACTCAGCCAAGCCCAAGGGGTCCCATTTCCTCTGCCTGGGCGTGGGACCAAGCTATTTTTAGGGGAAGCAGATTAAGATGCAAGGCTACTAGACTTCATAAATGCCACACAGGGCTCACAGGAAGGGGTGCGCTTGCATTTGGTTACAAAAGCCCTTGTTTTGTTTCGTTTTTTTGTTAATGATACCAAGTTCTTGCCGTTGTTTTTGTCTGGTTCATGAGAGATTACAGCTCCATAATTAGTCTCAGGTGAGTATGTGTGTTCTTGTGCTGCAGTGGAGGGCACAAGGCCAAAAAACTAGGAGTTATCAAGTCTCCTCAGCTGTTCCACGGGAAATAACTGTGATGTGATGTGAATAAGAGGACAGACTGGTGCAGCTGCCTGGGCAGAACGTGCGAACTGTAACCCACTAACAGTACAGATTTCCTCTAAGTAGCTCTGACCGTAACTGTTTTCAAGAAACCTCCCTGTCCAGGAACATGCTGCACCCACTCACTCAAAACATTCAGAATTAGAGCCCGACTGATGTTTCGCTTGGCTGATTTCAGCGGTCGATATTAGCTTTTCACAGATATATCAGTATTATCGTATGTGTTGGCTGATATATAAAGTTTTTTTCAAGAACATAATTCAGAAGAAAATGTTTGGGGACATTTAGAATTAAAAAAAAAAAAAAAAAAAAAAAATTATATTGATTCATAGTCATTACATTCCTAGTGCAGTTCACTGTTTAAATGTACTTACAGTGGTGTGAAAAAGTGTTTGCCCCCTTCCTGATTTCCAATTTGTTTGCATGTCTGTCACACTTAAATGTTTCAGATCATCAAACAAATTAGTCAAAGATAACACAAGTAAACACAAAATGCAGTTTTTAAATGAAGGTTTTTATTATTAAGGGAGAAAACAAATCCAAACCCACATGGCCCTGTGTGAAAAAATGTTTGTCCCCTCCTGTTAAAACACAACTTAACTGTGGTTTATCACACCTGAGTTCAATTTCTCTAGCCACACCCAGGCCTGATTACTGACACACCTGTTCTCCATCAAGAAATCACTTCAATAGGACCTGCCTGACAAAGTGAAGTCGACCAAAAGATCCTCAAAAGATAGACATCATGCCGAGATCCAAAGAAATTCAGGAACAAAGGAGAAAGAAAGTAATTGAGATCTATCAGTCTGGAAAAGGTTCTAAAGCCTAAAGTTTCTAAAGCTTTGGGACTCCAGCGAACCACAGTGAGAGCCATTATCCACAAATGGAGAAAACATGGAACAGCGGTGAACCTTCCCAGGAGTGGCCGGCCAACCAAAATTACCCCAAGAGCGCAGCGACGACTCATCCGAGAGGTCACAAAAGACCCCACAACAACATCCAAAGAACTGCAGGCCTCACTTGCCTCAGTTAAGGTCAGTGTTCATGACTCCACCATAAGAAAGAGACGGGGCAGAAATGGCTGCATGGCAGAGTTCCAAGACCAAAACCACCGCTGAGCAAAAAGAACATTAAGGCTCGTCTCATTTTTGCCAGAAAACATCTTGATGATCCCCAAGACTTTTGGGAAAATACTCTGTGGACTGACGAGACAAAAGCTGAACTTTTTGGAAGGTGTGTGTCCCATCACATCTGGTGTAAAAGTAACACCGCATTTCAGAAAAATAACATCATACCAACAGTAAAATATGGTGGTGGGAGTGTGACGGTCTGGGGCTGTTTTGCTGCTTCAGGACCTGGAAGACTTGCTGTGATAAATGGAACCATGAATTCTACCGTCTACCAAAACATCCTGAAGGAGAATGTCCGGCCATCTGTTCGTGACCTCAAGCTGAAGCCAACTTGGGTTCTGCAGCAGGACAATGATCCAAAACGCGCCAGCAAGTCCACCTCTGAATGGCTGAAGAAAAACAAAATGAAGACTTTGGAGTGGCTTAGTCAAAGTCCTGACCTGAATCCTATTGAGATGCTGTGGCATGACCTTAAAAAGGCGGTTCATGTTGGAAAACCCTCCAATGTGGCTGAATTACAACAACTCTGCAAAGATGAGTGGGCCAAAATTCCTCCACATCTGTAAAAAACTCAGCAAGTTATCGCAAACGCTTGATTGCAGTTGTTGCTGCTAAGGGTGGCCCAACCAGTTATTAGGTTTAGGGGGCAAACACTTTTTCACACAGGGCCATGTGGGTTTGGATTTTTTTTCCTCCCTTAATAATAAAAACTTTAATTTAAAAACTGTATTTTGTGTTTACTTGTGTTATCTTTGACTAATATTTAAATTTGTTTGATGATCTGAAACATTTAAGTGTGACAAACATGCAAAACAATGTGAAATCAGGAAGGGGGCAAACACTTTTTCACACCACTATGTGATTTTGGACAATTAAGTTTATTGGCAAATCGTTAGATAACCTGCCTTCATTACATATCTTTGTGCTCTAAAAAAAATCTGAATCGGTCTAGCTCTATACAGGATCGCTCTCTCACAGATCTGGACTGTTAGAAAAACATCCAGAGGAACAACACATGTAACTGTAGCAGCTTCTGAACGCAGCCTGCAACAATTAACCAACACAGATATAAGACTTAAAAAAAAGAAAAGTACAAATATCATTCAGAGTTAATAAAAAAATGATGTATTTAGCACGTGTGAAGGATACAGATTCAGATATCAACCTTCTGGTTTGATTAACAGAACAGCACTCCCTTCAAAAGTAATTAATTTTAACCATAAAGTCATTGAAAATAAAACCATAAAACATGTTAGTTGTTTTTTTTATAATTAGTTGCAGGGGCCTATTTGTTCTCCACTCGTTCCTTGTTAACTATTGTACTTTATGCTCTGTCTTGCTAAGCGTTACCAGCACAGCTGATGGTCGTCACGCAATTGAAGAGATTCATTAGGCTTTCAAACAGAAGAGCCTTCTGGGTGAACGTTATGTAATGTTGCGTCTCAGAGGAGAGAAAGTCAACAACAGCTCGTCATTAACAAATCTCATATATTATGTGCATTTTAGACTCTAAAGGAGCCAAAATGTTTCACCTGCAAGCCACACTGTTTCCTCACAACCTTTTATATGCTAATGTTCGTTACATTGATTAAACAGCCATTAGCTATCTGCTCACTTTTACTTGATGATTAGTTTATCCTGTCTGTTGTTGTAGCGGACTGATCAATCGACCTGCTGCCGATAATCACTCGAAGAAGTGCTGCTGTAAGGTTTCATCACGAATCACTGCGGTGAGTACGAATCGGTTCAAGATGACGAATCACTGAGGATTAACATGAGCACAGATGTTTCAGTTCACCGTCGTCCTGCTGTGTTCAAGTGTAATTCAAATGTATGTGCCAATGCACGCACACGCTGATGTTGCCTGGAACATCAGCCACCGTGTTCAGTCACTTAAGCCACGATTACATCATCATGAGAGGTCCAGCTGGTGCAAAGGAGGGGTGAGATAGACAGAGATACCGTGTGAGTGAGTGAGTGAGTGTGTGTGTGTGTGTGTGTGTGAGGGATCTATCTATTTATCTATCTATCTATCTATCTATCTATCTATCTATCTATCTATCTATCTATCTATCTATCTATCTATCTATCTATCTATCTATCTATCTATCTATCTATCTATCTACAGGAAACATAATACACTCAATATACACAGTATACATAATGTACACTACAAATGTTTGTTGGTTTACAAGTGAAATGTCAATGTTCAGTCGCTCCGGGATTTTGCTGTTTTTATGGGAATTGGCAAAAATAAATTGTACTCAATTTTTTATTTTGTATATTATTTTTCTTTTTAACTACAACTTGATGAAGAAACAATCATCAGTAAATATATAATAGTAATACATACATCCTCATCGCAGGAAAAAGCTGGAAATATTGTGGCTCTTTTTAAAATTTTCCAAATGAAAGAACCAGGGGACTCAAAGCTACAAAAAAACAACCTAAAAGTGACGTCACTTTACCAAACAGTCCTTGACTGCAGGAAAATACATAAATTACACATTCTTTAAAAAATGTTTTTTTTACATAATATTAATTCATCACAAATTGTATGCACAATAATGGAGTGCAATGTTTTACTACTAGAAGGCAGTATAACATTTATGTAATTTTACACACACTATATGATTTAGACGGACGCAGGGAAGTGCGAAGATTAGTAGCCTGAATTTTTTTATAAGGACCATATTTCCCATGAAGCCTATCACTTCCTGTTTTGCTGTTTTTTCCCAGTCAACGTGTGGTTTGTTTTGATAATGAGGACACGTAAAAGATCCTTTCTGACTGTGAATAGGGAGTTTTATATATAACAATCTAAAACTCCAAAATATGTAATTTGCACTAAAATAAAAACTAGAAAACCAACATCCCCTTAACATTTAACAACTGCCAGAGCAGTAAATACAGGCCTCACAGTTTCTGACAAAACACCAAAACACGGTACCTTTAAGTCAAATGAACAACAGGTATACACAAAGCAATACGAGGTGAGATGAGGTCACCTCAGTCTATTAATCTATCAATCTATCACTGACGGGAAGACGAGCGTCTATTCTTCTGAACTGATAAAGAACCTGAATCAATTCAGAGGCCGACAGCTCGACTGCAAAATCGAAGCTTTAAAATCACTTGATTTGTTTTTTATCGTGTGATTTTTATTCATACGTGTAACTGTCACAGAAATGTGTAATTTGGTATTTGATTTTGGCGGAGTCCACGGTGGCATGACCGCTTCCTGTAGTGTTTAACAGCCAATCAAAGAAGACAGAGAGTCTATTGATTTTATGGTTTTTGAAAGACAAGCTGATAAAAGAGCAGAAGGGTCTTAGTGATGGTCATGTTGTAACCCCAGCAATAACAACCAGCTGGGAGGCGGCTGCACCGGCCTCCACTTATATGGGCACCATGCCGGCTCCAGATGGCCGCTCAGTGGCACAGTGTGGTGGTGGTAGCAGAGCTGCAGCCTGAGCTGCTACTGAAATCCATCTGCGCTGCTTAGACAGAGATTCACCATATTGGTTCAGTGCTGCATGAGTCTGTTCAGCTGTGTTGGTCCAGATTGGACTTGGGGACAAGCAGATGGAGAAGGTGGCTTATTTCCTTCTGCTCACGCCTACAGCAACACTAAACGTTCCATCAAAAGTCTGTTCACACTGTTTTACACAGCAGACTGGAGAAGGACTGTTTGTTTAAGAACAATGGTGGAAAGATCCCTTTTCACAGGAACGCTAAAGTCTCCCTTCGTTAAAAAGGGAAATTGTTTGTGTGAAACTGCACAAGAGTTTCTGTTCAGTTATGTGTTGGTGTCACAAAACACTGATGAGTAATCTCACTGTTCAAAACTAATATCTGTACTCACACTTTCTGTTTGAGTTTTATTTTTAAAGTATGTTCATGTTTTTTACATATTTTTCTTACCATGATGTAATTGCGCTGTAATTTTCAGTCTTCTGTTTGTTCTGTTTTTGTTCAAATTTTGTTTTGTTATATTTTTTTAATCTAATTTTTAAGCAACTATTTAGTTTTTTTTAACCTATGTTTTTTGTTTAATGGTGGTATACAAGAAAAAAAACTCAACTTGCTTTTATTTTGTCTGAAACGTGCAAAACAAATAAAATCTCCTCCATTATCTCACTCAGTGCCAATACCAAAACTTAAGTATAAAAACATTTCTAATTAAAGTATAAAAAGGAACATAACCATGTTTCTATATAAAAAGGGGAAAACTGAATGTTACTGTACAGCCACAAAACGAAACCGATCTCTGTCCACAAAAACGTTTTAGCTCCGTTTCAGAACTAATCTCCATCCATACCAACACATCTTTAAACACATATGACAATTCGCGTACACCGGACATGCTGGCAGAAAACGGCCCTCATTGTGGAGCCCATAAAGCTGCTGGACAAGGGCAGCGTCATAAATTGCTTGAATAATAACTTGCCTCCTGCACATTTAGGCAGTAGTAGCATTATTAAGTGCAGAATTTAACTCCATAAAATATGCTTGCATAGACAACAAGCAACACCTGTAATTCATTATCCATGCTGAATTGACTAAAGGTAGGGAAGGTTGATGTTGTTTGCTCCCTACACGAAAAGGATCACATGATTGGTGCGTGATGAATCAGGGCAGGACTCGTCTTAACTGATAAGACCCGTCGCCTTTTAAAAAGTCTCAGTTTCTCTCCATCCAGAAAAAAAAGCCATCCTGAAGGTTTCAAAGTACAACAGTCAGCAATGTTTTCAAAAGTGTTCATTTTTGGGGTCAAAAACTGCTGAAATAGTGTGGATCCTAGGTGTAAACGTAGCAAAAGTTACGTATTTTATATCTGTATTTATACAGATTGTCCACACAGACTGCGCTGCAGTCTTCCAATGTTTTGTTTGCCCTCCTGTGGTTTCTTTTTTTGCCTGCCTACTCACTTCCCCTCTTGTCTAAGCACAACACCTGCTCTTGTCTGCATAACATTTAAATTAGGTGAACCGTTTGAACTTCTGTGTGTCTGAACATTTGAGTACTGTGTGTCTAACAGGAGAGGATTTGTGAAATTGATCCTACCTGTGAAGGAGAGCGAGGACCATCTTTTCTTGAAATGTCATTCCTGGAAAATCCAACAGAGAAACCAATTGAGCAAAGAAGCTTTAACACCAGTTTGTGACTAATCAACCCAATGCAGTTTATCTTACAGTTTACAGTCAGAAGCCTCAGGAGAGTATATAGATTCATATACATGTATCTTTGCAGCCTGTTCTTATCAGATAACCTGCACGTTATAAACACCACATTAAGTCAAACAGATCTCTTGAGATACGAGACACAGCTGCTAGTGGCAGTCAATAGCTTTTCAATGTAAAACAAGCATTGAGGTAACAGCTGCTATAAGTTTTGTGTTCAAGAATTCCCTTCAGGATTCAATTAAATTCTATATAATCTCATTTTACAAGAAAAGACTTGAGATTTTGAAGAGCTCACCCTTTGTGAAATGTCTCCATGTGGGTTTCTCCTGGTCTTTCATCATCACATTCCTTGACCTATAAAAACACATACACATTTCAAACTTTAACTATTCAAATAGCAAATTTTCGGTCTTTTTTTTTTTTTTTCATTTAAATTGAGAAAGCTGCCAATACTGTGTTAATAAAACCATGAATGCTTTTTGAATCATCACCTTTAAAACGTGAATGGGTTTTGTTCTCTCTCCCTGCCCTCCCCGTGTGTTTATTACCTCGGTTATGTTTTCAGTGCGCGTTCAGCAGGATTATGGAAAAACTTCCCGTCCAATATTGAAACTTGGTGGAAGGGCGTAACATAGGCAGAAGAAGAATCCATTGAAATTTTTTGAGCAGATTCAAATTATGGGGAGGATCCATTAAATTTATATGTATATTTTTCACTGTCATCACCATCGTGTGGCATCCAACGTCATGGTGAGCACAGTGTGTCACTTCCTGCTGCAAACGCACTGTGCCGTGCTGTTGTTCACAGACTTATTTTAGTCCACTAACACTAAATCTGTGCACATAATCTAATTTTAATTGTATTTAATTAACACACTTACACAAGTTTGTTTGTTTTTCTGCACAAATACCCGTGTTACAAAAGTTCATGCTAATTTCATACTTGGCAGGCTATTTGATGTCCGCTACCTTTAGCAGTTAACAATGGCTTCTCTCTCCTTCCGCCTTCAGTGATAAAGGCATTATTAATAAAGTATTTCGGCTGCATTACAAAGTGAGGCTTACTGAGTTGAAAGCAAGGCTCCGCACCATGGAAAACAACCCATTCGCCGCAGTAGCTAACCAGTAACCCAGACTGGACTATTGACCGTGGCAATGCGGTGGTGCAATTAAACTTCTAACTGAACTAACTTTTGCAAATAAAAATGTATCTTTGACGCAGACAATTTCACACAAATGAGCTGTTTGATGATTAAAACTCTTCAGAGAGAACCTAATGCTGTATATATTGTACCGTGTTGTTTTGCTGAACAGTGAGGGCCCTAATTACCCTCTAAAGAGCTCAGGTTCAGAGATGGCTGTTCACACCAACGCAGACACAGACACTCAAACTTCTCCCGTCATCCACTCACCACAACACTCCCACAGACAATCACGACTGTGCCAGCTATCTCATATATAGAATATGTGTGTCAAGGCGTCGCGTGTCATCTGTACCGTTATGTAAGGCGTTGGCGTGGAGGGGCAAAAAAAAAAAAAGAAAACGGTCTGCCCGTCTCGGATTCTGTTCCTTGAGTGTTTAAACTCAACAATTCTATTTCCATCAGTCATTCGCTGTGACAGCACGCCATGAAGCTCGATTTTACATGAGAAAACATCATTTAGGAGTCAAGTGTAAATAATACTCACAATTGCTTACATGCAGCCGGACTAGAAGAAGACTCTGTCGAGATCAGGTTACTACAGCCACATGTTTCAGCAGCATACTTCACAAAAACAGCAAATCCTCAAAGCTGATAAGGTGGAATCTTAATCTTTTATGTTTGCTTGAAAAACAACGTGACTAAATTGACAATAAATTGAGTATCAAAGTTGTCAATTAATTGTCTGTCCATCACCTGAGTTTTCTGTATCAATACCAAAATATAGTCTTTAAGAAATGTTCTTTTCCATTTACAAAAGAAGCCAAACTTCTCAAATGTTTGATTCTCTCAAAAACAAGAAACTGTGCAGCAATTTAACAAGATAAAACAGTGTGAGACTGAAAAAAAAAATATTCAAATTAGGAATTTTGTGACTAAAGAATAAGTAATGACACAACCCCAAACCTAATGAACCTGCCCTATTCACTTCATATGACAATGTTATAGAGATAAGCTACAGCTTTCATTCATAAGTATTCCAAGTTTCATCTCTTGATCAACACCAGCACCTGAATTACGCGTTTTTGTGGCCACTGGTCTGGCGCATCTGCGATTTCTTTACACACCTGAAACTAGCAAAGACCGTGTGCGTCAAAGTTTGTGACAAATTATTGGGGAACAAAAAAAGAGTACCAGAAAGCCAATTCCAGGCAGTAGCGATGGCCTGATATAATGCACCCTTTTTCAGTTTTGGAAAGTGACGTTCTGCCCCTCGAAAACGCGGATGTCCCCCAGAACCACTTGCCTGGCTCATTGCTATATTGCTGTAGGCTTCCTGAAGCATTTGAAGTTTCTCCTTTACAGATTTCCAGAGTTTGAGAAATCACAGACAGTCTGCAATCACAAAACTATGTGTAACTCGGGTACTGATTTCGATCCAGCAATGGAAGTTAGAGTACTTACTCATAAAGGTTATGGGTTCTCTGTGCATTGTAAATGTCACGGTGCTGCCCACCATTTGTGTGCAACAGGAGCAGTCTCTGAACTTTCTGATCCATCCTCTTTAATGTGTAAATCTAATATCACCACAAAGCAGACTTGCTGGTTCATTTGTTTTCATGCAATATTATAATACAGCCAGATAAATGAAAGAGATAAATACTGGAAATAATACAATAAACAAAATAATAACTTTCTTTGGTTTTGTTGGTTGTTCTATTGTCTAACCTTTGTGGGAGCTACTTCTGTGACAAAGCTGCTGAATTGAGATGATGATGATAAACAAGTAAAATATATTACCAAGGTAAAATTCTACAAACTACATTAAGTACTTTACTGTATCTTACTAATTTCCCCTTCACAACATACAAATGCTGAGCACTTAATAATTGCTTTGAACTTTGTGGTCTCGAGTGCCCGCATAACAACAGTTAAAATGTAAAGTTGCTTTCTGCTTCTGTATCTTGAGTGGATAAAAGCTGCAGCTAATTGTGCTCTTATAACTGGCTTTTACATTTACACTACCACTGGAAAAACAGAGGGTAACAATTAGTGTGGCATGCAGCTTATTCCAAGCTGCTGTACAATGGCAGGGAACCATTAGGCAGCTGCACAGCTTCCTGTCATTTTCCAACTTTCCTCCATTTAATGATTCTCGCTAACGGCAACAGACAGTTATTTGCAGTGACTTAAAAATAAGGAAGAGTTAAGCTGAACTCCTCATCCATCACTAGTGCGTAAGAGAAGATCTATGAAAGTGGTGATGCTGTGTGCAGACGTGGAAACAGTTATAAAACAAAGTTTCTAGTACATTAAGCTGACAGTAATTTCAGATCTTTACTCCCATTTGAGGTTGCATACATATTGCTACAAATAAAGCCACATAACCAGCTCGCATAATGTTATCTATTGACCTACACTGGATTGACTGGTCGTAGTGAGAGGCAAGAAGAAGCAAGCAGGCAAAAAACCACTTAATAACAAAGAGGAGCAGGAGATAAACTGACGAGATGAAGAGAAATCACAAAGATAAAGAGAGAGGTGGAGAAAAGACGTGATGACTCACAGCGTGGGCGGCCTGGTTGTCAGTGAGCTGCACAATAGTCGGGCTGTGTCTGGACTTCCTGGGTTTATGTGTTCGCTCAGCGTGACTGCTCTGGCCTCCTTGGGAATCCACGCTGCTGCTGGCGTCCTCCCCCACGCTGCCTGAACTGCTGTCGCCGCTTGACGGGATGTTCTCCTTGTTTCTGTCTGCCCTGACGGATGCAGCTCTGCTCTCAGACGAGAGAGAAAAGGGCGAGGAAATGAAACATCTGCCTTCCATCTGACTCTCCCTGTTCACTGTGGTCTGTCTTTATCAGCCTGGCATTGGATGAAATGCTTTAGGAAAACAAATGCTAAGGTCATTCTGATGCCTTACTTATACCTTCTCAAGCAGCTAATGTGCTGTTTAGCTTTTGCACTAATTCTATTTACCGTCCACGCTCTTATTTACATTTTCCGCCATCTCTGGACGAAGAGACTCCTCTAATCCACGTGTCTCTGATCTCTCAGACTCCACCAGGTCTCCATCAACAAAGATTAGCTCCATACTGGGATGACTCCAGTTGTTATGACTGCACTATGTCTTAGAGGACAAGTTTACCATGCAGAGTGAAACTTTACAAATGTTTACTGTAACCAAAACACCAACTGGAGGTAGAAGCATTTTAGTGAGGCTTTAGCAATGAATGCAATTATTCTGCGGTTCAGTGTAAGATAGTAGTAGAGACCTAAGCACAAACAATACTTATGAAGTTGTTTCTGGTCCATGACTGAGTGAGAAAGATCTGTTAATGGAATGAGTAAAGTTCAACCTACATCCCGTAAAAACTTAAATTGGTTCAATAATTGTTTAGTTGCTGTACTCTGTGTGTCATTTACTCACTCGCGAATTTGACGTCTTCTCGACATCAACAAAAACTTGATAATGCATTGAAAGTTTTCCACGAATTAGAAATGGTACACTACAGTTGTTTATGTTGAGTCACTTACCTCACTGAACTCTATAACTGATAAACTACTGAACCTGAGTCTTAGCAGAGACTGATAGACCAGTATTAAATATTCAACTATTTGGTTATGGCACTATTGTTTTACTCACTCAGTTATTTTCTTATTTTTGTCTTTGCACTACACTAATTTAGTAGTTGTACAGTTATGTTAGTTGAAGCTACTGTAGCTCTGAGGTTCAGTAACGTATAAAAGTATAAAATATGTTTGGTGTGTAAAATATGTGACTTTAAATGTATTTACATCTATGATTGTGCAACATATTAGTGGTAAAAATAAAGTTACGTGTACTTTATATAAAACACTATTTCTGTATCATTGTGACTACAGTATTTTGCTAATAAAAATACTTTCTAATTCAATTTTCCTAAATAAAAAGGGAATTTGTGTCTAGAGTTTGTTGAATAAGGAAACTATATAATAAAGAAGTTATTACTTTAATAGACAAGTATTTATTTTGTACTAACAAGTTTAGTTTTTAAGTAAAAGAAAAATGCACGTCAGTGTTGCCACAGAAGACAAATGACTCATTTTTTATCCCCAGACCCTCAACCACCCACTTCATGATGACGTCAGACCCACTGCACCTGTTTTTCTGTCGGTGTCTCGGGCCCTCCTCCTGTTGCTCTCTCTGCTGCCGACGTCTCTGTCGTGCAGTCGCGGTCGCCATCGGGCTCGAAGGGCCTGTGGTTACGTTTTCTATATGTTCATCCCCTAAAAGGTTTACGTCAAAGAGGTGCTGCTCCACTGCTGAGCGTATGGTCCTGTCCAGGAAACTTCAGAGAGAAGGAAAGATAAAGACATTTACCATTTTATGCTTCACACTCATATGTGGTACAATATTTGTTTAGAAAAAACTGTATATTCATGAATTAAAAAAGCAATATCACAATTAATTTTATGTTACAATACAAAAGTCCACTCACTTCACCACATTTGGTCTGCAGTGGACAGGGGAGAGGTGGTTACTGAAAGAAAAACAAGAGGGGAGGTTAATGCTCGAGGAACAAGTGGTCACAACAGGTCACTGAGCAACAGTGAAAATCCCCCGAGCTCTGGTTCTGGCCCTAAGTGATCAAGCCATCTATGTGCGTGGGTGAGATTTAACCTCAGCTGTGTTCAGAGCTTAAGTGGGTCCTTTGAGAGTGAAGTGGCTGGCTTCTATGACTACCAGTAAGTCCTGCAGCAGAGTATATGGTCATAGATCTTAATACTGATCTGTGACCTCATTTATATCTTCATTTTTATATCCGCTCTTCTTTTCTCAAAATGTAAAGGCATGTAATCTACTGGAAAAACATAATTGATGGAAAAAAAGATTTGCCTCTTCCTCTTGTTTGCATTGTGGCTTCGGAAAGTCTCTTTGTCAAGCAGGCTCCGAAAAGTCTCTTTTGTTTTCTGTCTTGTTTGCAAGTGATTCCTTTTTGTTTTACTTTCCGCATCTAATTGACGACTCCCCTGTGTCCTTATCTTGTGACCTACAACCAACTCAGTATTACCATACGAAAGCAGATACAAAGGGAATGGGGGTGACTGTCAACTGTTTGTCACACTGTATAAAAGCTGCCCTACGGAGGAGCGATGTTGAGCACTGCTGGACACCTCTCTTTGAGGGTGCATGTAGTTGCTCCTTCTTGCGAGAATAAAATGTCTGATGTGTTTGATTTTGAACCAAGCCTCTGAGTAATTTTTCCAACAATAATTAACAAAAGATAGGTGGTTATACCATGTGTGGAGGGATGTGTCTATATCTAATCAAATGTGTATACCTAGATATACTGTAGTTATACTTAAGATTTAATACCACAGAACCAGGCAGAGACTACCACGGTAAGGTTAGCACCTGCTTCCCAAGCTTTCTCTACTCATTATGTTTTTGAGGGTTTCATTCATAAAAAAATAAAACGTGCCTGTAGTTTTCTGTCCATAATCAAAGCTAAATGAGTAAACTGGGAATTTGAGCAACCCATCATTTCAGTCAAAATAAAACTATGCATAAAACATAAAAAAAACACGTTACAGTAGCTGCAGTTGTGGAGTGCAGAAGTGAAAAAAGTCAATTAAGTGATTAGTTGTTTGACAGAAAATTAGCTAACAAATTTGATGATCACATTCCAAACATTATCTGGTTACAGTTTCACAATTGTGATAATTTGATGCTTTTCTTTGTTTTATGCTCTTGATAATGATATTTGGGTTTGGACAGGCGCTTGGATGAAATTAGGAGATGCCACCTTGAACTCTTACTTTCTCACCATTTTTCTATATTTAATCATCTTACTAAAGAATCAGTCAAACAATCAAAAATAAACAAATGAAACATCTTAAGATTTTGATTTTCCTCAGTAAGGTCCCATAAGTCCTATACGTCCTATGGTCTTGACCAGCTGATCAACGTCATGGTCTACTTTTCCTGGAGAATAACTACCTCGTAAGGGCGACCTGAGAAAATTCTTCCATAAACAGTGGTGTTGACAGTAAAAGCACAACCTGGCAGTGTTCCATATACGGCATGCTGATAAAAGACACTGTGAAGGTGACCGTGATGAACTTGTGTAAAAGCACAGAAGTATAATGAAACCAAAGCTGTAAGAGAGGACAGTGAACTAGATTAAAAGACGGCACGCCTCATTGTGTGATAACCAGATGATAAATTTGATGATTTTAAGATATTCAAATCATAAACGTTTGGCTTTTTATCATCAGCTTTAACTGCAGTGCTCACGACTAATGTTTCCTAAAGAAATATCTTCATCACATTAAGTCATATGATGGAAAAATTAATAAACCTCTCCTTTAGTTCAGTTTATTTCATTGTAAAAGTGAAGACAGAGGGGTGAAAGTTTGTCCAGCATAATAAACTGCTCAACTGTCTCACAGCAGGAAAAATATTATCCCAGTACTTAATAATAGAGCCGTCTCTCAATGCGACAGGTTAAAGCAACAAAAAAATGCTTTAATGGCTTACTACCGTTGATTTAACCTTAGATCGCAATGCCTGCAAATGTCAGGCATAAGATTCATCAAGTGCAGTGGACGTTAAAGACATGTGTTCAGTCATCTCTGAAGCCTGAAATACGATGCCCCATGCTACGGGCTGGTCTTAGTATAAAGGTTGTGATAGTCAATTATATAACGAGAATATGCTCCAGCAGATGATGAATAGCATACCTTGAGAAATGTTTATAGCACCTTGACTAACAAATCAAGTTTACTATAGTCTGTGCTGCAAGTTTAGCGCTGATTCTGTGATGGTTTAAGGCAGTAGCTCACAAGCTTTTCTGGCTTGTGACCACCTACAATAAACAGTTGTGTAATTGTGACTCCTCCCTGTTTATGGCTTTCATGTGGACTGATGTCATGTCTCCTGAAAAAAGGAAAGAATTAGACATACAGAAAGGTCAAACGAATGTATAGAAAAACTCGCCTATATCCTTATTCATCTTGTGACCTCTTAGATTTATCTTGGCACACTATAGGAGAGCCAGTATCCTTGTCAGGGGCAATTGGTGTAAGAAAGTATTATTTGTCCATGTATACTGAGAGCTACTGACAACCAGAGTCAAATTATATGTACGTTTTTGTGTGTGTACCATGTCTTGGAAAACACTGTATGGAAATTAGGCTATGGTCAGACTGCAGGCAAATCTGATTTATTTTTAAAATAAAAAAAATAATATTTAAGACAGACTATCTGCACTGTTATTTGCAAGTGCATTGGATTTGGTGTGTCCAGACATCACCAACCTATCTGCATGGGTTGCTGTGGTAACAATATACAAGCAGCTATGCTGGTGACGGGGCTTTCTAACACAGAAGTGGCGGCAGACAGTTTATTTTGACTTGTGTTCATGGACTGTTGTGTTCTTTGTCCTCTACAGTGTCAAAATTCACACTTTCCGATAGCACTCTGCTAGTGGTAGCATAGATTCTGCTCACTCTGTCTCTGAAAATGATGTTGTCGCCATGTGTCACGTTGAGGGTGAAAATCCGATCTAAACCAGCAGAGCGTCCGGACTGCAACGCATCTGTAGAAATCTGTTTGAAATAGCATTTCAAACCACCTCCAAAAGGGGTTTGGATCCAGATTGCAAAGTTTGCATTTCAAGTTTTTTTGTTTTTGCTGTCCAGACTGGATATGAAAAAAAAAAAAAAATAAAAAAAAAAGCGGATTTGGGCTGGCATTCTTAAAAAGTCTTAGTCTTGTGTCGGTCAACATTATCAGAAATAAAGTTTCCTTGTATGGTGTACTGTACTCTGTTTTCGTGACATCCTAATTTTACACCAACTCTATCCCTGCTCAAATCTTTTGTCCATGGCGGTCTGCAAACTTAATTTAGCTCTCTTCTATGATCGCTTGTGCCACTTCTAAGCTGTTGATGAAATAAACAGATGAGTGTTACTGCCTATGCGTATCATGTGGGAAAAATCTTGTGGCAACTATCATCAGTCCAAATAGTCTGTGGGTTGGCATGGGATAAAAGAAGTGTCGCAGTTTGATAAAAGAAAGGGGCACCAGTGCCCAGAGAGGACTTAGATCCACTGGCTTTGTCTGTATCTAAAGATGCAACAGTGTGAAACCACTGTGGTATGAGATGGGATTGCTGCCTGGTGTGCAAAGGAGACAGTCTGAGTCATGAACTACTGGCAGAAGAGACCATACGGAAAGAGGGATGAGTCATTGTGTCAGAAACAACGAGAGAATCACAACCAGAATACGAGTGAGCCAAGTCAACGATCCTTTTTTAAAATCACTTCAAAACTATCACAAAGCCCAGTTGAGTGTTTGATCAAGAACTGATCAGCGGGTGATTTTAGAAGATAAACTGTATGAGTGTGTAACCTCATTTCCCAGTTAGAATTTTTACATGGGCCATAAAATCTCAAAAGTCATTTCTTAGATTAATTTGCTACCTTTCTATTGACATTGTTTACAAGTACAACAAAGTGTTTGTCTCAATACAAACTTTCTACTGTTTGTTTAGTTATAAGTTTTAGTACTGACAGTGATCCAACTTCCCCCCAGAAGAGGGATGAAAAAGAAGTTGTATAAGATCAACAGTTGCCTTCTCCAGTTACTGGTGAAAGAGTAAATGACATGAACTTTGAAGGTTTACACAACACAAATCCTAAAAAAATATGACGTGCCTTAAAGTGTATTGATCTTATTGTTGTTAGAACAGCTTGATATTTTATGAAATATGCCTATTCCCTTTTTAATGCCACAGGTCATGCGCCAAGTCTCTATGATAAATATGAAACAGTCATCTGAGCTTTGCATAAACATTGGAAAAGGAGGAAACAGTTGCCCTAGCTCTTTCCAAAGGTAACAAACCTAAATTTATGGTTTTATCAGTGTTATGTGCCACACTATTTCCTGTGGTCTTTTAACCTTCAGACAGCTATCTGCTGTCTGTAGCGTTGTATTTAATGGACAGATATTGGAGATATGAACCTTCTTAATCTAACTCTTGGTACAAACATGTCATAAAAACTATTATACATTATAATATATAACTATTATAGATATAAAACTATTTCTTTTGGAAATAATGTCACTGTCTGGCTTGTGTGAGAAATTTTGAATTTATCTAAATGTCAACTGACAAGTCTGCTGCTTTTTTGTTTCCAGTTCAGCTGGGTCTTTAAGATTTGCTGAACTGTTAAGTCAGGTCTGTAATGATATGACAGGTCTGGCATTTCAATTCTGCAGTTGTGCTATTTTTTGTCCTACTGTGTCTATGTGTAAAAAGCCAACAGTGCAAGTCTTTATTTTACAAGAGATTCACAATTGCTGAACTTAATTGCTTCATTATGAACCTCCTAACTAAGAAAATTGCTTCGCAAATATAAGCAAGAACAAATTAATGTGCTTCTGTAGTTAGTGGCTGTGTTAGTGTGTTTTAAAGTCAATTGGTGTTTAAGGCATGCAAAATGTGGAGGAAACAACTCCAAAGCTTTCACAGCATGAGCTTATGCCAGTTAAATCCGCAGCACTGTGTACCCGGGGACGTCTGCTCAGGTAATCCAGTATTACACCACGGTCAGATATTAGCCAGGACCTTCAGAAACAAATTCATTTGATTTATGATCCACTTTGACCGGGCTATGATTAAGCTCCCATGTAGCACCCTGAGAGTTCCTGTATGTGCAGGAATGCAAGTAGACTTCAGCAGAGAGGAAGCGTGTCGGCATGAGTGTGTGTGTGTGTATGTGACAAAGTACAAGTAGGCCATGGACTTATTCACTGATGAACGTGAGCAAGAGAAGTGAGTATAGAGTGTAAACAGGCGTTGCTCTTTGTCCTTCGGTGATGTCAGAGAGAGAAACAGACTAGAGCTGCAACTTGTGATTACTTTCATTATCAGTTGAATGTCACAGAACTAGAAAGAAAATCCTCTCAGAGCCCAAGAGGACATCATCACTAAAACCAGTGGACTTTCACTTTGCAATGACACAAACCTGAGAAAAGATAATCCACGTGTTTAAGAGGCTACAAATATTCAGGATTTGTGATTTGCACGGCAATAGCTGTGTGTGAAAGTTAGTACAACAAACCCACCTCCATAACCTGTTGTGTTGACCTGTCAGGTTTGCCCTCTGAGTTCAAATGTAATTGACTTCACAAACATTAAGTATATGTACAACAGCAACAGGTATGACAGAAATACACATGGTTACTGTGCATATGCATACACATGCATGCACATCATATGAATGCATACCTACATGCCTGTATATTTTATATATTGAATTATAGGAACCTCTGGCATGTTTTAGATGGATTATATGAATGAACTGTACATGAACTTTACTGAGTGAGGTT